>NC_091543.1:750833-1082500 GCF_030788295.1 Drosophila virilis
CTCTAAGCGATAACAACGTCCAGTTTCATATCCCAGCTCTCAGCATCGACACGCGAAACACCCTGTGAGAGATCCCACTCCCCAACCTTCCTACCACCCTCTCGCTCTCCAGCCGCCCTTAACTTTGCCATAGAATCACAAAATAAAGCATAATAACATTGTTCAATGAATAGATCGAAAATAAAAACGCACACACAAGAAATTTCATGTTCTTCATGTTGCTTTCAGTTCCCTCTCTCTCTCTCTCTCTCTCTGGTTTGGGCAGAGAAGTGGCCAGGGGGAAGGGCCTGGGGGGGTTCTATGCAAATCGCTTGGAAAACAGGCAAAGCCAAAGGTTTGCCGCCCGGAAAAACCACTTGGCGGAAATTGCGCAAAACAGAAGAAGTCGCTGGCTACGCAAACTTCTTTACGCTCAAGCGCATTCTCTTAACGTGGACTTTACTCAACCCCCCAAACCCCACTCTTTCCAACCCCCTGGCTGCAGCAGGACAATGTCTTCTTCGTATTTTTTTTTTTTTTTTTTCACAGCAACTACTCAAGCAAAGCGCAAACGTCTGCTTGAGCGCAATCAGAGCTGCGCAGCAATTCAATTTGCAAATGCAGGGTATGAAATATAAATATATTTACAGGGTATCTATGGCTTAAAAAAGCCAGATACTCCTTGGGACATGACAATTTTAAGGCTGAGATCCAGATAAAAGCAATCATTGAAGACATCTTAATGTAACTTAATATATATTAGCCGAGTCAATCTAGCTATGTCTCTCACTTTTCAAGCCAATATCATGAAACACAAAGTATATAAGTAAAAAAATCGGTCGGATCGGAACACCATATTATATCTATATCATATATATTATATATAGATAGGGTAGATCGATCGATCTATCTATAAAAACTTGTTTCTATTTTCGGGCACATTTTTCCCTACGCCAAATTATGTTAGCATCGAACTTCTATGTCATATAGCACTACCAGAAGAATCAGTCTAAAATAATAAAATTTAAAATATACGCAAAAGAACACGATTGCAAGATGCTCGTTTCCAAATAGCAGCAAAAGCCACAAACAGGTAAAAAAATAAAAGTGAATGTGGGAAAGTGATCAAAGAAAGTGTTTCTCGAATTCTTGTTTTTTTTTTCGAACTTATTATAAACTAAATATGGAAAAATTGTAATAGCTTTGGTACTTACCATGGATCTTGGAGTTTTATAAGTTGATCCACGTACTTTGCTGGAAAAAAGGAAACAATTTTATTGGTTTTGTATGTTTTAAAAAACGAAATATTTTTTAAGCTATTGAAAATATAATGTGTAAAGGTTTAAATGCTTCAATTTGAAAATAATAAAGACAATGAATTCATTTAACAATGCGAATTGTAAATTTAACTTTAGGTTAAATGCTCTAAGGTTGAATGCTAAGCAAAGTCTTATGCTAAGCAAATGCTAAGCAAAGTCTTATTCAATATTCAATCAGGCTGGCAACGCGAATTGCAAATTTAACTTCAGGTTAAATACGTCAAATATCAACAATAATAACAAAAATAGAAGAAGAAGGCTCTAGCAAAGGCTTTTAAGGATGATGAGCTATTACAGCTACTATTTAAACTTGTTTCCATTCACCCCCCTTCCCCTTCCCGGCTGGTTGCAAATGTGCATAAGATAAATGGAGCACAAAACGCTTTGAGGCAACATTAAAAATGTTTCCCCTCTTTTCCCCTCCGCCCGTCCATCACCAGCACACACCCATCAGCAGTTCAAACTACAGTGGCGCCATCTAGCGCCGAGCAGGGGGCCAACTGTTGGCCATATAAAAAGTCATTCACTAATGGCTCGTCAGTGAAGCGGCCGAATGGCTGCCTGGCTGGGCTCATATGGAGCACATGGGGCAATAGATAGGCGCACCGTGCAACGAGGGGCATGGGGCGTGGGGCTGGACCCGAAGTAGGACCAGGATGGATGGCTATGACATGGTCTGGCGTCGTCCTATCCATTTGTATTTGCGCTTCTATTGGCAACATGTGGCGCCTTTTATTAAAAATTTATTTGCTCATATCACACACACACACACACACACACACACACATGGGCAGCGACAGACAAGGCCTAGACGAAAGGTTTGTTGTGCGGCTCGCACGCGGCTTTCGTTTTTTGCCTCCCCCCTTCCCCCCTTCCCCCTTTGCCCATTGACCTTCAGCAGCTGCCACACATTTGCATGCGCAGTCTTTAAGACTGCGGAAAATGGTGGGGTGGGGCAAGGGGCAGGGCAGTCTGACCAATTGTTGGCAGTCCATTTGGCTGCAGCTCTTTTCGCCTTTTTATATCCATTTGGCGCTCGCTGCCAAGTCCTTTGACCCGCATTCGCATAAATCTGTTGATGGATTGCTTAAAGCCCACTGATGGAATTTGAATTGAAGCAATGCAGCTGCCGCCTGCGAATCGAATATATCGGAAAATAATAGTGCAATGGTAAATAAGTAAGACCAGAAAATCTGCCAGGCAATATATCAATATATTTCATCAAATTTAGCCAATTCTATTACAGTCTGAAGAATATGAGCTAAGGAAATAGCGAGAATATATTTTTGATAAATCGAACATTTTGCCATAACAGATCCTTCTTTTATTGACCGATCGCCCCTAAAGCAGCTAAGTATGATATGGTAAGCTGTTGCCGAATCGGTCGTATGGCAGTTATATGATATGGTAGAAGTCCGATATATTTACTGTCCGCAAAAGAAAGAGGTATCTATGCAATTTTTTTGACTTTACCAACTCGTCTTTAATGGGGATCTAGAATAGTTATACTTAATAGGTTGCTTCTATGCGTGTCACATTTTATGACAAAATTATTATATCCTCTACAATTGTATTAAATACATCTCAAATGAATTTGGAGCACAAGCCAAGACCAAAAGGAGAAGCAGCAGGATTTCCAGATCTGAGTTTGACAGACGGACAAGTGGACAGACGGAGAGACGGACAGACGGACAGATGGGCAAATGGACAGATGGACAGATGGAGAGATGGACAGACATGCCTAGATCAATTCAGCTCTGATTTTTGATCAAGAATATATATATATATATATATATGTTTGCCTTATAAGCCTGGGAATGTCTCCTACTAAAAGCCCTAGAAAATTATGCAAAGCCAATATGCCCCATTCACATAATTCTGGGTTTAAATTTCCAATGGCTAAAACAAATATGAAGAGATTAGTAGAAAGATTCAAATTTAATTATATTTTTTTAAGAAATGGATTTAAGTGAGCTGCCTGTTAAAAGTATTTAATTGTGTAATTCAGTGAAATACGTGTAAATGTTTATAGAATGCAAACAAATAATATTTTACCAGAAACCTGGAAAGCAACTCTGAAAAAAAAATACATATTGCTTGAGAACATAAATATATAAGTATTTTCATGCATTTAATGCGAAAAATAAACACATTATTTCGATTTCAGCGTATCCAAAGTTCGCACTTCTGGGGATTTTTCGTCCGATGTGCCTAGTTTGCGATTTCCAAGAGCTCGCCATGGATTGGATGTGTCTTGAGAGGATATCACCTGATGAGAATATCGCCTGAACTACTCCCGATCTGCTCCTGTTCCTTAAACTCACATCGACTTCACGTTCAGCTATATATATTGCCTAGTTCGGCGAGAGAATCTTTGAATGACAGGTTTATTCTTCTTTGGCTGCTGCCAGAATTGAGTTTCCGTTCAGATAGAGGCCAGATTATTCACCTGCTGCCATTCCATAGATAAACCAATACAATTGGTTAGACAATAAGCTGTTTCACACATTGCAAGGGGGCCTTTAGCTTGCCCTCAAAGAATCTATGTACAACTTCAGGCAACCAAGAATCGCCCTTTGTTTGAGGACAAAAAAATAATGATATCAAATGAAATTAATATAAGCCTGGCAGAGTAGTTGCTGAAGTGGCTCCACAAAAGTATTTCTATTAAGAATTATTTACAATTAAACTAAATTCAATAAATGGCAGAAAAATAACAAAGCCTGAGTTAAGCCCGTCTCTAAAAGCCAAAACTTGCAAAGCCAGCTTTGCTTGATTCCACAAAGCGTAGCAGCTTATTAGAAAAGGTTTTCAACATGCAAAAGAAATGTTTAGATTTAGCAAACGATAAAAAAGTAAAAACATAAAGATTTATTACTAACAACCAAAGGAAGCCGGCTGAATAAAAGGTCAAGCAGACATTTTGGATAGAATCACAGAACATGCAATTAAATAGGACTGCTCTTTTTGAAAAATTCAACGATCCTCTTTGGCTGAACAGATGCTTAAAACTTCACTTCCGTAAAGAACAAGAAACAAATACAATAAGCAATAAATGATTGACAATAAAATGGAAAACTATGTAGTTTAAAGAGTTTTCGGATGTCAGTCGGAATGTAAACGAGCTGGGGCTCAAAATGATGAAATGATAAATCAAAAATCAATACAAAAAAAAAAAAATAATAAAATATTAGTAGTAGAATATTTAGAGAAATTTGCACGTTTGTTAAGAAAACCGGGAAATTTTGTACGAAAAGAAAGTCATCTCCTAAATGAGAGCAGTTAGCGCAATTACCGAAATCCCGGGCCATAAACACAAAAAACACTTCATTGATTCAATATAGTATTAAGACAAAAAAAAAAGACAAAAGACATGTCTCAAATATCCTTGGACAAGACTAAAAGGCGAGGACGTAGACCTTGAATACTTCAAGCATTAACTCAGAGAAATAATGCAATTCAAAAATGAACAGATCCCAACTCATCCACAATATTTATAAAAAAATATATAATACGCCCAAAACGTGTTTGACAATTAAAAAAAAATGTTTCTAACCCGGCAAATCACACGATTTGCAGCTTAATTCCCACATGGAATTATCGCAATTAAATTCGTGCTCATAATTCGTCAACAAAATTTGGCTTAAAATAAAATAAAAGAAAAACATAGCACTCGGCCTTGGATATAACCTAAAGTCATAGCATAAAACACTTGTGAATATAACCCACTGTTTTGATTTGGACGAAAACAAAATAAATATATATATATTTAACAAAAATAAATTCGATAAATAGCAAATAAAATGGAAACGAAAATTAATAAAAATATATAAGGTATAAAATTGGAAGAAATATGGTCTGTACTAGACGAGTCGCCGCCACAGACTGAGCATGAGGAGAACTTCCCATTCAAAGGAAAACTTGATTGAAGCCTTTGCAAGGCCTACTTTGATGATAGAGATCTACTATTACTTACTTCGAATACATAACGAAGTTATTTCGACAAAAAGACATGGCGATTTAAATTGTCTGCGTGTGGGAAATGGGTGAAAATTGGCTGTCTATAATTCGAAGCACAAAACATGGCACAGGTAAGGCTGGGGAGCACCCGCAGGTATTTTGTGTGGTGGTCACCCGTCATCAGTCTGTCATTCACTCAGTCAATCAGTCGGTCAATCAGTCGGTCAGTCAGTCAATAAGCTGATCAGTCAGCTGTTAGCTATGACTGTGATTTACTTGGGAGAAGAGCTATCAAGGCGAAAGTAAGCTGAAACTGAGACAATTAACGCAATCAACTACTTGATTCGAATGCTTGAGATATTTTATACTTACGTGCGAGTTGGTCCGGCAAGAGGGCTAAATCTGAGTCTGGCTTATTTTCGATACGTGTCACGGACAAATGCGGGCACAAGTGGCTTGAAGGAGAGGGTGGAGGGCATTTTCCATGTCCAGTCGAGTCGAGTGCATTTGTCGAGTGTCTCTGGCACAAAATGCCAAATGAAGTGGAAGCAAAAAATTTCACACAATGTGAACTCTGACCCCGCCGCCGCCCCCGCCGCCCACATCTGCGGAGGATGAGCGAATAAGCCAACAAATAAACAGACAGACAAACAAACAAACAAACAAAGCGAAACGAAATGAACATCAGCAAAAAATACAAATAAACAAAAAGGTATACAAGGTAAGGGGCAACAAGTGTTGGTCAGCAGGCGTGGCAAGGAAGGGGGGGATGGAGGAGGTTGCAAATTTTAACTGGAAAATCACATAAGCCGTGTATCCCCTGGCCTCACTCGTTAGGGCCATTGTATTCGCCGTACAAATGAGACAAGACACGCCCCGCTCAAGAGGCCCATATACCAGATAGCAGCACCCGATAATACCCTAACAGCCCCTCAGGATACCCTCCCCTCCACCCTCCTTCCTACTTCCTACTTCATTATTACGCTCGATTGTGCACGAATTGTTGTTGTTGTTGAGTCAAACCTGACGGTGAGCTTGAAATCCAAAGTGAGGACAGGTCAAAGCACCCGACTTGCAGTTACCCTGTAAACAGCCCAAGAGATCTACAATTCTGCATGCAAAACACACACACACACACACACGCTCACACACACGCTCACACACACGGCAGCTGATATCAAGATTTTAGTTAATAATTACGTTCACACGCACAATCAATATGCTCTGTCTGACAATTGACAGCAGGGCATAAGCACATACACACAGGTAACAGGTAACAGGTAACAGGTTACTGGAATGGAATGAGACAAACATTTCATTTGTTGTCCTTCACATTCTCTTTTCACACTTTGCGCACCGAAAACAAAGCGAATGCCCCAAAAGCCAGAACTAAGAAGCCAAAGCAGGCTAGCACAGGGAATGTGTGTGTGTGTGTGTGTGTGTGTGGGGGGGGGGGGAGTGTGGGCCACCTGCTGGCGTTACCTTTTGCATTGCAATGTGTGTAGGCCCCCCGCCACCGTTTCACCACCGCAGCGCTCCCGCCTCGCGCACACTAGACCGCAACTTTAGCTGTCTGTCAAATATGCTAGAGAAATATTTCAAATTGTGGCTGCTAAAAATTGAACGTCCTGTGCGAGGGAAGTAGCAACACGAAGAAGAAGAAGAAAAAACAAGCACAACAACCAGCAACTAAGCACATTTATCTAGGGGCATATCGAAGATGAAATACTCTTGCCAGGCTTTGAACATCTCCTCTCTTTTTGTTCTAAATTTCCGCACGGAATCTCTTACATGTCGAGAGCATATAGCAGATTTTTTTTTTGGGCTAATAATGGCAACTGCTGACTTGCTCAAGTGCCAGTTGCTGACTTGCTAGTTTGTTCACTTGCTTCTTTGCTGACTTGCTAACTTCTAGCCTGTTGAACTACTAGCATGCTGACTTGCTAGCATGCTGACTTGCTTGCTTGCTGACTTGCTAACTTCTAGTCTTGCTAGGATGCTGGCTTGCTAGCTTGCTGACTTGCTAACATGCTGATTTGCTGACTTGCTAATATGCTGACTTGCTAGCATGCTGATTCGCTGACATGCTAGCTATCTGTCTTGCTAGCTTGCTAGCATGCTGCCATGCTAGGTTGCTACTATGTGGACTGCAAGCTTCCTGACTTGCTAGCATTCTGACTTGCTAGCATGCTGACTTGCAAGCATGCTGATTTGTTGACTTGCTTAGTTGCTGACTTGCTAACTTCTAGCCTTGCCAGCATGCTGACTTGCTAGCTTGCTGACTTGCTAACATGCTGGCTTGCTGGCTTGCTAGCATGCTGACTTCCTTGCATGCTGACTGCCAGCATGCTGACTTGCTAGCATGCTGGCTTGCTGACTTGCTTACATGCTACCTTGCTAGTTTGCCAGCATGCTGACTTGCTGACTTGCTAGCTTGCTGACTTGCTAGCCTGCTGGCTTGCCGACTTGCTAGCCTGCTGGCTTGCCGACTTGCCAGCATGCTGATTTGCTAACATGCTGACATGCTGGCATGCTGACTTGCTAGCCTGCTGGCTTGCTAGCTTTCTAACGTTATAACTTGCTGGTCTGATCACGAATATCTATTCCTTATGTGTTGCCACCTTTGATGCGTTGCAAGATTCATGACAAGACTAAAGAGTTCGCTGGCAGGGTATTGCAGCAACAAGAAGAGCATGTCCACTGGCTGGTCCACATCGGGGACTTGGGCTGCCTTAAAATTTGGCATGACCTCTGACAAACGCTGGCAACCCTGCCAGTCCCCACTCAGCGTGTGTGTGTGTGTGTGTGTGTGTGCGTGTGTCTGTTTGTTTGCATTCATTTCATTTATTTATTTGGTATTCAAAGCGCAGTTCGCTTCAGCTTCGGCTTCGGCTTGCCACATGCCACATGCCACATACACATGCCACATGCCGCCGTGGCGACCACATGGGCAGCCCAACACGCCAAGAATTTCATTATTTGCACCTTTTGTGCAATTTTAAAGCACTTCCTTCACACTCGCAATTCCTCAATTATTCAGTGCGCCGTTTTCAGTGAGTCCCTTTTTTTTGTTTTGTTAGCATTTTTCTTCTTTAGGTTATTTGTTTATTACCAATTCGCGGCCCGAAATAAAACCTGAAATAGATGCCTCGATTGGATGCTAGGGAATAATCTGAAGTGTAACTGTTCCCCGAAAAAAACCTATATCAAGACATATAGTACATTAATCCTGTTGCGGTTAAAGTTTCTGTTTTGGAAGTTTTTCCCATATTCTCGCTAGAAGAGAGGAACTTTACAAAACTTTCTATTTTGATGGCGATTGTTTTTCCAAGCTTATCGATTATTAGTTAGAAAATCGAAACAAAAAAAACACCTCTCTTAAGTTTCTTTAGGATAAATAACACAATTCTTTAAAAAAATATAATAAATAAATAAAATAAAATAAATAAATAATAATTGATAATCATAATAATAATAATAGTATTGATAGTATTAATAACGTGTTCAATTGTCGAATGTAAATAAATTGTATGTAAGTTAATTTGAATAGAATGTAAAGAGCGTAATTTTGCTTTTATATTTAACTACTATTATATTTAACTACTAGTTAAAGTGATGATCAAATTTAAGAGATGTATGAGAGAATTTGGCTTTGAGGTGTGAAAGAAAATACTTGAATGTTAGCTCTACTTAATGAATATTATTTTTAATTTATGCTCGACTTACTTGCAATTATGTTCAACTTTGTCCACAAATATGACGTGCACAAATTATAAACACTTTTTTTTCAAACATTTTTCTTGCTACTTGTCGTGCCAGGATGTCTAAGGATTCAGTACAAATTTTCATTAACTAAATAACAAATGAAATTTGTTATAAATCCTTAAAATCCAAGACGAAACGTGTGTAGGGTATTCGCTAGCCAATAAAGCCGCTGTTCATTTGCCTAAAGTAAAACCTGGCTTAAAGTAAAAACTGGTCAAGTGCTGCTTCATAAAAGACTGCAACACAAAAGGTCGTTCGCCTTGTTCCCAATGAATTAATATATATTTTGCGTATTTCTCAATGTCTGATATCGAAATTTGAATTACATTATTATTATTCTAGCTAACCACACACAACCCGCCCACCGCAGCCCTCCTCCCACCACGGCCTCCGCCCCCCATCCGCCCTCTTCTTGGGTAGTAAAAAATGTGCAAGTAAAAAATCAATTTAAGTCAAAATTAGATTTACAAAATCAACAAAACAAGACACACACACTCACACACACACACATGACTGGCTGCAACAACAACATTAGCAAGAATCGCAACCTCCCCTCTCCCGCCACCCCACACACCCCCTCACTCCACAGCCCACACGCAAACTTTAAATATGAGTTTGAGCGCCAAAAAAAAAATAGAAAGTTTTTTGAGGCGTAAATATTTTGTGGCAACCGCTTGAAATCCTTGCAACAACAGCCGAGCGTGGGCGTGGGCGTGGGCGTGGCGGCGCAAAGGGCTAAAGGGGCAGCCTCTTTATCCCTTATGCGCGGCGGCACACTTTGAGGCAGCGCGTAGCCAGTGTTTGATTTATGCCGCTTGAATTCTAAAATTGTTTTTTACTTCCTCGCCCTATCTCCCCTCTCCCTCTCTCCCTCTCTCTCTCTCTTTCTCGCTCCGTCTTTCGGTCTTTGAACGCAAACAGGAGACCCACAACGGAAGACGAAACATAAAAACATTGACAAAATTGAACTGCAAGTACTCTTTCGCTCATATAGCTTCCCCAATTCCCCCTATTTGGCATATATTTGGTATTTATTTGGTATATATTTGATATGTATTTGGTATATATTTAAAATATTGACAAAATCGAACTCCAAATACTCTTTCTTTTAGATAGCTCTCCCCATTCGCTCAAAAATTTGGTATATATTTGGTATATAGTTTGTATACATTCGGTATATAAAATAAGAAAGCCTCCCATTCTGTGTACAAGTGATATCAAGAAGCTCTTATTACTTTGGAGATATGCTTTTAAAATCGTGTCTGAAAATCGATATTTATCGATATAATGAAAATGGCAAGAAAAAAACAGGCCTGTTTTGCTTGAACATGTTTAACCAACTTTATATTATAAAACTTCGATTTCATTAATATATATATACAGCAGGGCATTATAGCTTACCGATGCGAAAACAAGCCCAGTTTTGTACAAATAGCTGAGAGTCTTTCAATCAGGCAAATTGAGTGCTATGTAAGGCGACAATAGGAAAGTGTGGAATGCCAGAGTTGGGTTAAGATCAGTTATTGAACATTGTGCCATTGACAAACAGTTTACGTAGGACTCCAAAGCACCTTTATCAATTACAGCAAGACAGCTCTACAGACAGTCCATTTTTCATAGAACATATAGACTATTCGTGGAAGTCGAAGTACTTTACAGGAAAATATTGGTGATGAAATACTAAGAACTGGAATGGTGAGAGATTTGTCGAAGCCTCGTCCTCATAATAAGTTATATGCGTGGTGAACAGCTCAGGAAAATCGTTGGAACCATTTGTATAGGGTAGATAAAAGAAGACAGCTGGAAAACAAGCGCACGCCAAATCCGATTAAGTTTTCGGCCCAAATCTTATGTGGGCTTTTTTTTTGGGGGGGGGAAAAGACTTTTACAAAAGATAAAAAACTTGCGTCGTTTTCAATCTGAAGGAAACGTCGCGTGTGGCGCCACGTTGTGAACCCACGCAGCCCGCATGAACCTTTGCCAACAGCCCAAAGCCCCCCGCTTCCCTATTCACCCGCCCAGCTTCACCCTGCTTTAAAATTGGCCTGTGTAAAAAGTGAAAGGATTCAATTTGGTGAGTGGCAAAAAACTTCACGCACGCGAACAACAAAGACAACAACAACAAATCAAAGCCTTTAAAAATTCTGCTCTATGCGAGGGCAGGTGATGCTGTGTGGGTCAGGTGGTTTAAGAGGGGAAGAGGTAGGGTATTGGGTTGGTTTCTCGCAGACAGGTAGCGAGCGACCTTGCCAAATAGTTGGCATGTCAAGTTTCTAGGGTTCTCAGCCAGATGAATGAATCAACTCGCGAAAACAAAGTTTAAACAGAAAGTTTCTAGTTGGATCTACCCGACTAGGAGATACTCTGTGCGTTTTCTTCCTTCCTGTGACGATATGATATGATATGATATGATATGATATGATATGATATGACTTATACTTTTCAAGTTGTTCACAAAATCCTTCTAGAAAACCGAATTTAAAAAATTCAAATGTTCCCGCAGGATTTAAAGTTCGTGCCTCCTTCATTTCTTTTCAGACTATCGATATATCGAGCAATTTTGTCGATAGCACTGTAAGCTCTTGCAATAGCATGGGAACTATCCAGCGCTTACCAACACTGAAGACAAGATACTGTTATTTTAACAGACACCGCGTGTGAAGCGTAACAGTGACTGGTATTTTGGTATCTTCAAATAATTTAGGCAACAAACATTGCGTATCTCTGTTCGTTTTGTGAAAAAGAGGTATATTAACTTAGATCAAAGATCAAGTTTAGCCGCGCCAAATTGGGAATGGAACTATGTTCTCGACCTGCCAAGGACCTTCTCACAGCTCCTTCGAATAAAGAACAACAGAACCAAAGGGTATGAACATATTTTCTGGTTTCGAACAGCTAAATGGGTTAATATTTTATTATTTTTAATAGAGAACATTTTGAATGGAGATCGAAAGGTCAGAAATACTCGAAGTCAGTCGAAGAAAATCTGCTTGATTATTCGTCAGTTGAGTTAAATCATTTAGAAAGCTGGGGGAACTCTGCCTTTTATCGAAAGTAATATTTACCGTAGGCTGTGTCTTACCGATAGCGTGAACTGTGACTGCGATTCCGTTGTTAGCGCTGCGATAAACGGTCACGATATTCGTGAAACGTCACAGTTACGCCGGAATTGCTCAACTCTAGGGCACAAAAATATGAATTGTCATAATTTTCGTGATATTTCCAGAGTGCAAAGCTACTTTTAAGAAAGTTAACGATTTGTGCCGATTTGTGTGTTAAATATATACATATATATATATACATATAAATATATACATATATTAAAGAGGTAAGCTAAGAAAAGTTAAATCATTTGAATAATTTTTAAAAAGCTTAACTTCCATAAAGTTCAGATTATATGGGCATATGCAAAATATATACAAATATTTCCCGTTCAACCTAACCAAGTTTTCACATTCCGCAATGTTCGCTCATTTCATTTCTCTAATTATTTTGTCCTTTCGGTTTTGTCGTGAGGCTCATTTGTCGTGTTCACTTTTCACGCCTCGTTGTTGTTGTTGTTCTTCTTCTTCTTCCTCGTCTGCTTTGCGCTGTCCATAATTTTGGGTACGCAACAGCAGCAAGAAGAAGAACAACAGCAATTTTGCGTAATCCTTAATGACTTTCGTCAAGCTGTCAACGCACAAACGTCATAATAGATTTTTCTTCACGCGTTTGCTTTTTGTTTGTCCAGTGGCTATGCCATTAACCTCCCCCTCGCCCCACTATCGCTCTCTCTCTCTTTAGCTCCCTCTCCAAAGTTCCTGGGCGTAACGCCTATTTTGTCGCCCCCACCCACCCCTTCAAACTTCAAACACCATAAATATGCCTCAACGCGAAGCTTGCTGATTTTGTTTGCTGATATGGCAGCACTGGCAGCGCATGTGTGTGTGAATGTGTATGTTTACTTATAGAACCCGAAGCACGAACTAAAATTAAGGAAACTCCAGTCAGCTAATTACCACAAAATCATTCAATGGGCGACAAATCCAAACCAAACTGTAGTGAAAAAATTTAATCAAGCACTAAATTAGATAGACAAAAAAAATCTGGCGGCATTTAGCAATTCTTCACGCACTCAAATTAAAACAACTATTGTGTTATTTTTATTATATTATTATTTATGAGCACTGAACAACACTGAATTATTAATTGTTTTATTGCACTGTTTCGCGACGTGTGACTTCGTCCAGCATTGCACTACAACTAAATCGAATAAAGTTCGATATGGAATATCAAAGCCCTCCAAGAGCTGAGATTGTGCTCTGCAGGGGGGGAGTGGGCGGTTCACAGATCTCTCTCTTTTCAATCAATAAACCGTTGTTTATTTTGCGCTCTCGCTAACGAACGGTTGATCGGCTCGAGCTATTGGAAGGCTTATTATTTGCGCTATTGCCCTCTCTCGCCGTTTATCTTGCCCTTCCCATCCCCCTCTCGTATTCTGATCGAATGTTCTGACGCTGCATTAAATCACACGACCGCAAACTGGAAGCAGCCGCAGCAACAACAACAGTGATTCGCTTTTGTTTACATTTGTTGTGCAGAGACGCAGCAGAAATCGTGGAATTCAATTTGGTAAAGTTTGCAATGCTGAACTTGATTTCGGTTACATAATCGATCCAAGACCAAATTCGAATTATGAATGATTTGCCAGCTGAAAAGTCAGCCAGAAAGGGTTGCCCCCCCCCCCTCCACCTCTGAAACTTTCGCCCGCCTACGCAGTGTACCTTAACCAAGAATTCGCTCGACTGTAGTTGAGGCAAAAGTTGCTGCGCAGTTAAGACGCAGAAAGGAGCAGAAGAAAAAAAAACAAGAGTGCTCTGTTTGAAATGACCGTTAAAGAAATACCCTGTACGAGAAAAAATTCCGTCTTTAGACATATACACAGCAAAATTATATACCATATACATATACATAGAAAATGTACACATAATACACACACGCGTTCATAAATAACTTCGGTTTTTCACAAAAATGTTTAATGTAATTTTTAAATTTTGGGGATAATCTACATATAAATTGATCGATTCTAAGCAGAGTGAAGGAACTATCGACTAGAAAAATAAACTTTTTCTGTGTAATTCTAAATTCTATCGATTCCAAATTTCATGTAACTATTTCTCATATTATCTGAAATGGAAGAGAACTTAACTCGTCTTTCTGATCAACAATATAGGTATATATGCGATGAAATCGGAGCCCACCTCTAACCCTTGTACGAGCCCTTTACACCCGATCTTAATGGTCACAGGGTATAACAAAATAACTGTAAATGCGAAGCAAAGATGTGAAAGAAGTAATAAAATTATTTTTGCAAGCGGCCAGAGCTAAGGGCAAAACGCAGGCAATAGCTATAAAGCGTCGCAGTCGCCAGATAAACTTTTAAATGCAGCAGAGCGTCTCCATGGCAGAGGGGGGGGGAGACGGTAGGGAAAGGAGTGTTAGACAAGCACCCCCCTCCCCAACCTGCTGCAAGACAAGGAAAGCAACTTAAAACTAACATAAAAAGCCAAAATCTTGCGACCCTTGGCCAGATAAAGTTTCACGCTCGATTTTGCCAAAGAGTGCCAAAGAGTCCCCGCACCAACGTCCCGGGTCAGCCGTCGCCTTCAGTCCAGGTCCTGAGGTCCTGCCCACTTGATTTCCCATTTTGATTTGAGGCTGACTTCGACTGCAGCTCAAAATGTGTCGCAAGGCGTTCAAACGCATCGAAAGTTGTAATTAAAACCTTGAAGCCAAAGTCGCAACAAGACAGAGCATAATTTAAATAAAATAAAAAAATAATAGCATAAAAAAATCAATTTAACATCAAACCCGTAAAAATAACCCTAACTTAACTCGGCCCAAGTCTGATAGTAAGGGTATAATTCAAGTGAAGCTTCGAGAGCTTTTGGTAAGCTTTAAGTCAGCTTTACGTGGAACTACTAGAAGTGATATTTAATTAATTAATTAAAACTTTATACACTTTAAAGGTTTTTGAGCTGGATTCTGTTCTCTATCAATTTCTATTAAGGGTAGCCTTAAAGGCTTTAAATACGGATTCTATTCGTGCTATAGCTCTAAGCTAGCTTTAAGTCAGCTTTTAACTTCTAGATGTGATATTTCTAGCCCATGCTCTGTCAGTTTTTTTTCTAGTCGTTATAGCTTAGTTTATAAGAGAGCTGAAATGTAAGCCTTGCATCTTAAAGCTTTAGGTAAGCTTTAAGTCAGCTTTAAGCAAGGCTCGTAGAACTGAGCAATTAGGCCTGCCCAAAACCCCAACTGAGTTAAAGTTTTGCTAAAGCTTTGAGTAGCTTCAATTAGTTACTATATAATTAGTTACTATATCACTTTATTTTTTAGCTTCAAGCCTTTTTACAACTTAAGCATTCGAGCTG
Source organism: Drosophila virilis (assembly GCF_030788295.1). Taxonomy (NCBI): domain Eukaryota; kingdom Metazoa; phylum Arthropoda; class Insecta; order Diptera; family Drosophilidae; genus Drosophila; species Drosophila virilis. The sequence goes on from NC_091543.1 coordinate 766,273, forward strand.
AGGCCTTTTTATTCCGATTTCCAGGGTATTTTAGTTTTGTTCCTTCTTCATACCATTCTTTTGCTGCATCCGATCGTCCTCTGCCCCTCGCCCGCCCACTCGCCCTTCGCCCACGTTGTCGTCATCGTTGCCAGCATAAAACCAATTGAGGTACGAACACTGCAAAAACTTTGTCTATGGCAACGCCAAAGCCCTGCGGAAATATTGATTCTTGTCTAGACCCCCCGTAACCCCTCAGAGCACTTTGGGGGGGGACTCAAGGGTTCGGCGGTGGGGGGTTCTTCCAAAGTTTTTCGCCAGACTTCTTAACAGTTTTTCACTTGGAGAGTGTGTGTCATGCTAATTATAAATCGAAACTTCCGGCGACACTTTGTCAACTGCAAAAAAGTTGCACTCTCAGCGGCACCTCCCCCCCTCCCCGTTACCAGTCCCCGTTACCACTCACCGTCCTGCTGGCCCAGCAGCTGCTGCTGTCTTCGACTCGCACTTTTTGACACTTTCGGCGTTGTTGGTCTTTCGCCGCGTTGCAAGTAAATTAAATTGACGCAAGCCCCAATTTTTATAAATATTTAAAAACTCTCAAACATGACGCCAGAAGCCATCCTCCTACTTGGCAGTCGCTGGGACGTAGTCCAAAAAAATACTTGAATCAGCTAATTGAAGAGCGTAGAAAATAAACAATTCAAATATCTTATTGAGGCTATCTTTGGATAACTTTATGCGTTGGGAACTGTCGGATGGTCGAATTGACATGCCAAGTTGTGTATTACTTTAAGTAGAACTAATCGATGGAGAAGTATAGTTTATCAATTGCCTAGAGCGTAACTAAACCTAACCACACCCAAGCCATCATAATCAGTCTGAACTATCCTCGACTAAACTATTTCAACCTAACCTCTCGTAAGCCCAACCCATCTTAACCTATTCTAACTTGGTTTAATTCAACTCAATCGAATCCAATCCAATCTAATCGAAGCTTATCCATGTCACGTAACCTAACCTAACCTTACCCAACATAGCCCAACCCAACTAACCTAGCCTTACCCACCATCCTTTATGACCAAACCGAGCCAAACCCAAAGTAACCTAACCTCAGCTCACTCAACTTAAACTAACCCAACCAAGCCTCACATAACCTCTACCTGTCCACGCACCTAATATACCCTGTTTTACACATTTGCATGGAATGCAGGGTATATGGGCAACATCAGTCTGTCCCTCTAACTGGCAGTCATAAGCGTCGCGCAACACGCTGGCCACGCCTCCAACCTAGTTGTGCCCCAAGCCCCCTACTACAGCAGCTGCGCCTGGCCCCCTTTTACTGCCGCTGCCCCCGCTGGCAGCCCTCGAGTATTCCCATTGACATTGATTGCTTTTAGTCGAACCTTGTGGTCCCCCGAGGCTCTCTGACCCTCGCCCGATTGAGTATAGGTCGGCCGAGGAAGTAGGGGTTGCGGGTTGCGGGTTGCACTGTCAGGTTTTATGATTTAAAAATATTTCACGAATTGAATTAACTATGCATTTTGCGATGAGGTGCTCGCATGTAAACAACAGAATAAATGTATCTGTGTCAAAAGGGGTTACGAGTTAAAGAAAGAGTTTCTTTGGATAGCTCCGATATTATGTGGATGAGCAGGAGAAGTATCTTTCCAAAATTCACTCCATTGGATATAGAAGCTCTGCCTGCGAAATCGACTATAATACATTACGCTCTCAAGCTCTTTTTTTTAAGTTTAAGCAAGGTTTCGGAATATTCGAAATTCCCTTATATCTAATTAATTTATTTTGTATCTATCGACTGTTTTCCGTAGGCATTATCGCTCGGATATGAATCTATCGTATAAAAGCATTTTCTTACTTTTATTATTTATATTTTTCCCTCCTTTTTCCCATTAAAGTGATTATATAGTATCATATCAGGCGGAATCTTCAGTTCTGGATAGTATTCCTTCGCCACATTATCCAATATATTATTCCTTAGCCTTAGCCAAGCATTATACGTTAATCCTAAAGCTAAACCGAGTTTATTGTAATTCCCCCAATCTCCGTCAAGCATCCTGCTCCATATTGCATTGTGGCACAATGTCTGGCAGAGTCCTTTGGCAGCGTTTTGTGGCCACTTAATGGCCAAGCCGCAAGGATGCGGTCCGCACGCCAAGAAAATCGCGACGACGACCTCGCGAAGCCGCAGCTCCCACGAAAAGGACTTCTACGACAATGTCGCCGTCGTCTGCGTGCAGGAATTTGCTTTTAATTTTTTAATGACACATTTAGAGAACGGCGACAGAGCCTGGCGCCAGACCACCCTGGCCCCGCCCCCCTCAGCCACTGTGCAAGGCTCTCGGGGCAAGTTTTGTCTTGATTTGTGGCCAGCGCCAAAAAGCTGAAAGCAGGATGAGCGGTCACTTGGCGGGGGAAGGGTAGGGGTTGGTTTCTGTCTAATTTCTGTAAGTGCCAAACGAAGTGGTTGAAGGAAGGAGGGCACAAGATGTCCGGCGGGGAATTTTTCCATAATGGAGCGACGCTCAGGTGTTAATCAATTAGACGCTTGTCTTAGCTCCTCTTCCCGTTTCAAATTCTGTCCCCTACCCCCCTCTCAACACCATGCTAAGCACTGGCTTCGGGCATTCACTTAAAAATGCCAAATCGCAGCCAGGATGCGTTTCGTTATGGCCATGTCCTTGATTAAAATATTTAAGCGCACGCCCTTCGCATGCGAAAGGAGCTGTCCGGATAACGGGACATCAATACGCAGATGCCACAAGGGTCTCATACATTGACCATAAAGCTGTGTGTGTGTGAGTGTGTGAAGATAAGCTAAGAAAAACACTTTTAATAAAAGTTGGACACGAGTAAAACGCTTCCAGCGCACAGTGGGACCAACGTGCAGCTCAATTGGTACAGTTGTCGACAAATGCTGCGATAATTCGATAAATTTGATATATATACATATATATATGTATATGTATAGGTATTGATTTCTATGCCAGTTCATTTTAATTTAGCTAACTAAATTTACGTATTGTCTTAAGACAGAGTGTAAATAAATAAAATAAAATAATAAATATATTAAAAAAATCTCTATTGAAATTATAACTTAGCTCTGCAGCGTTAACTGGTTGCGAATTACAAGCATCAAGCAAGTATATAGTTAAGGAAAAAAGTTAAACGGAAATGTTTCTGTGCCAGTGTGCACTGTGGCTGACATTTTATTGTTGTTGTTGCTGTTGCTGTGGTTGTTGCTGCCTTTTGGCCCATCTGTAAACTATGCGAAAAGCGAAAACTATCGAAAGGCCAACGAGTTTGCCAGCCAAGTGCGTCCTCAGCACACACATGTCTCTCTCTTTCTCTCTCTCTCTCTCTCTCTCTCTCTCTCTCTCTCTCTCTTTCTCTCTCTGTGTGTGTGTGTGTCCTCTTTGACAATGCCAATTGGTGGCAACGTTTGCAGTTGTCCTTTTTACAATTTTATTGCTTGTTTACGAGCTGCTTTTGCGAGCTTACTTGACACTCCCCACAGCCAGACCCAGACCCCGACCCAGTCCCAGTTCCAGTCTCCATACCTAGGGTTCAGGGTTCGGGACTTTTGGGTTATTTGGTTTACTTTGGCCACGCTCTTTATCACTCCAATATCAAGAGCTGGTTTCTCCTTGTTATGCGGTTAAATTGTGGCTCTGGCCCAGTTGTGGGCGGTTTGCACAAACATCGAAAACTTTTACGAGCATATAATCGAAAAAGTTTCCGACCCTTTCCAACACTTTTTTTTTTTTTTTTTTTTAACCACAATCGAATAGTTTTGTCAGCGTGTGCTGCCTTCTGCCTGCTGTTGGCATCAATCGCTGCTTTTGGCGTAGATTCTCCGTGTGTTACAGGTAATTAACACGCCACGATTTGTGAACAGTCAATTGTGAACTGGCTATGCATTAGTCTCCGCATCGAAATGCCAATGTCTTTGTCTGGCCGAGCAAAAGGGTAAAAGTATGGTACTGGGACTCACAGACAATGGCCATGATTGGTAGAGACAAATGTTGTCCATTGTTTGCCATTGTGCCCCATTTTATTGTGGCTCAATTACGTGTCATGGGAATCCTTTTTAACTGGCCCTTTCATAATAATATGATTATGGCACAGACACTGATCCTGCAGTCGATAACAAAAGCGACACAACAATGTGAACTGTATTCATTGTGAATGCCAAATTGTATTAATATACTAGTTCGGAATATTTATAGAGTTTTCCTTTATTAATGATTTATTTAAAGAGAAACTACCAGCACAAATAAAAAGAATTTATAGAATTTGGAATTGTTTATAAATTAGAATTCAGTGGATTTTCAATGCACGCATTTCACATATTGTTAAGTAGAGGAAATTACCCTCCGTTGCTCGGCCAAAATTAATAATGTGTTCTGAAATGCAATCGAATTTACTTTTTCTTTTTTTTTTGTTTGATGTTATTCATTGAAACATTTACCAACACTTTCCTCCCAATTTAAAGCTCGAACTCTTGCTGCTCACGGTCGTAGGAAGCTTTTGCAAGGATTTCAGCTCGCTAACTTTCGCGGTCTAGGCTGTGCTTTGATCAACACTCCGTCAATCAGTCAGCCAGTCTCCTATATTTAGATTGAAGCAGCAGTGTTGTAAAACGAAGGTGAATTCTTCTTTTGCTTACAGCCTCGTGATAACAGTGACTACAAACCAGTCACTCAGTCTAGATGAGTGCAAAAAGAAACTTTCCCTAAGGTCACGAGCTTTAAAGAAGCAAAGGATTTTACTTAGCTTTCCAACACTGCTACGGTTTGTTAGCAAGTGTTAAGCCGCAACTAGATAAACGGTTCACGAAATGTCAACTTATTTAGCGAGTTTTGTAAATATCATAAGGAAGTTTCTTTTAGTTTGGTAAAAGTTTAAATATCCTATTTGCGATAAGTTTTTAATTTTAAGAAGAGGATCAAGGACTCAGGGTTATATTGAAGAAATATGTTGGCTCATTAATTCGTAAATCAGTTCATACGTTCATAACTGGTTCATTTAAGGAAACAGCTCAGAAACCCAGATCAAGAGTATTGATTCCATTTAACAAACTTGTTTCTAACTTGACAGATATATCTCATGACAAAACTTGGGTTCACAGCCCCGCACAAATTTTTCAGTTTGAGGAACCAGTTTGGAGCTTGAGCAGATTCACGAACTAGTTCGCAATTCGTGAACATAATTCTGTAGAGGATGGAATGTTTTTATAAAATCAAATTTATGGATGAAATTGAAATTTTCCAGTTGCAATGTCAAAGGATTTTGTAAGTGTAAAGATTTTAGCCAAAATCCCAAATATGATGCAAGCCATAATGAACTTTTATCTGGCAATCTGAACATATTGCTAATTGAGGCACGTCGAGGCTGTGTTGTGAAATGTTGCAAATGTGTGCGCTCAACTGAATGGGGAATGTGCCACATGAGTTGCCAAAGTTGAGGATTCATTAATAACTATAATGGCATCGTTGCAGTCAGTCTTAGAGAGAGAGCGAGAGAGAGAGAGAGCGAGAGAAAGTGAGAGAGAGTGAGAGAGGTAGAGCGTGTGTGGGGCGATTTCCACAATAAACAACCGCAGGCAACTTCCACAACAAGTGCTGCAAACGACGACGATAATGATGATGATGATGATGCTGATGATGATGATGATGATGAATATACAACTAAGTATTTTGCAGCTAATTAAGTCAAGTAGCTCAGAAATGTCAACTCCATGAGTATGTTTGGAAGGGAGCAACTGGAAGCCTAGACAATTGTGAGAGTTGGGGCTCTGCTGTGGCATTTTTGCACACGTCGCCAATGAAATAACAGGCAAACATCCATTTGACTTCATATTTAATATAGTTGACTGCATTTGCAATAACAACAACAACAACAACAATGAACTTTACGCATAGACTATACACTTTATGTCAACTAATTAGCATAGTCCCCAGAGCTCTTAACTAAGCGGTTACCAGCTTTATTAGCCATAATTATTAGTTCAATTACTTAAGTAATTAAGTAATTATTAACTCTGAACACCTAAACATGCGAATCATAAGCTACAATAAGGTTAAGCTTTAAAATAAAAGTAAATAATGAATAATTTATATTCATTTTTAATGGAAATCATGATATCAATTCAATAATTATTGGCAATTAATATGATGGCTAAAATGCAAGAATTAAGAAGGTGAGGCCGAAAGAGGTTCATAAATTATAAATACTAAAAATACCTTAATTTTTAATATATTTTATAATTTCAATAAAACTGTTATTATATTTTTATATTGAATGTTATTTATTATTATTATTATTTATATAAAGTGTACGTAAACTAAAAATAAAAAATACTAAGAGTTTAACTGTGTTAAATGCATTTTATCGAGCCTGCACTGTAGTCGAAATCAAAATCAATTTTAACTTTGCATTTATGAGAGATTCAAAAAAATAGCTTCATTCATATTGCATTCACCTTAGCCAATATATACCGTAGCATAAATTGAAATTTGAACACAACTGTTAATTACATTACTTTTAATTTAAGTACCATTTATCGAGCATCTGCTGTAGATTAAAATGAAGCAAAGTGCATTTCTCATAGGCTGCACTTTATAATAAATGATTAAATTAATAATATAGATACAATAAATAAAATATAATTGAATAAATATAAGAGTTCGACAGCAGCAGCTTTGAATGAAAATTGAGTTGTCTTTATCGAGTGCCTACTGTGGCAGCAAATGCTGCTTACTCGCAACGTGTTGCAGGATGCATGATGTAGCTATAAGTTTTATTCCTGGCAAGGATATTACTTTGGGGCAACAAAATGCAAATGCAACGAGAGTTTATCTATGCACGTGTGTCCCTATGTGTGTGTGTGTGTGTGTGGAGAGGTGGTGGGGAAGGGGTGTTGTTGGGGGGTGTGTGAGTTGTGTGTTGCCAACTGAAATGACAAATGACTTTTGCTTTTGCTTTTGCTGTTGTTGCTCGAAGTTAAGTTAAACCAACAAGAAAGTTAAACACTGACAATGAGATTTATGAGAATGAACACACACACACACACACACACACACACACACACACACACACACACACACACGGCACACACGTACACACACACACACACACAGTTGTCCTGCCTGGCTGCACGTATGTTGATGTGCATTAAAGCATGACTAACCTAATTCAATTGTGCTGCAGGATATGCGCCAACGTCCTGTACGTATCTCTCTCTCTCTCTCTGTGTGTGTGCGTGTGTGTGTGTGTGAGCCTCGTTTAAATAATAGCTAGACCCATTGTGGTTATGTGCTCCTGGCCATGCCCGCAACTGTCCACCAAGGCCTTGTCACATTAACCCTGAATGTCCTGGCAAATGTCTTGGCAAATGTCCCTGTCATCCCATCCCATCCCATCCATATATATATATATATATATAGACCGGTGGGCGTTACCCGGCTTTGTCCGCACCAATTTTTCTACAAGTTTTTTTTACCTTTTGCCCGTTTGAGAGTAACCTAAATTTGTTGAGATTTTCAAAATAACTTCCGCCTGCTGGGCTGGATTTTTTCAGCTAAAAGTCCTGCTCAAAACGCGAGGGAATTATACTCAATTAAGCTCGCAGTTCGTAGTTAACTTTAAGCATTTCAAAAGTCTGTGAGAACTCAAGTGATTCCGATGACTTCGTCATGAACAGGTTAAGCCATCCTCAGGATAAATTCTACTTCCAAAATCCAAGCAATATGTATATGTATACATAAATGCAAATATATAAATATCAGGCCCGACCCTCGTAAGATTTTAACTTGAAAAGTGACCAGTCCCTAGCAAATGAAAATACTATATATGTATATATACTATATACATATTATATATAATATATATACTATATGCTTTATATGATACGTATAAATAACTTTTCCAAAACCCAACCGATTTTTTCTAAGTCTTAAGTCTTAAAACTATATTTTGTATATTTTATGTCAAAATGAACACCTAAATAAAAAAGATTCAGATTCTGGCCTTTTCTCTTTGGATTAGTCAGCCAGGACTAGCAAACTCGGCATTGCCGGCATTTGCCTATGAATTTCCTCTAATATGCAATAGCATCCTCTTATATAAGTAGAAGCGTGCTTCCCATACAATTCCAAGTTACTCGGGATCTATTTGAGTATAAGTAAGCAATTTTTTTATGTGGTTGAGCGGGCTTCTCTTTGCCAGCTAAATTATTTAACGAAATGATAATTAAATTTTTGTAACAAATATATGCAGCAGAGCATCTGTGAAAGCGCTTCAATTTCTTTTGCCTTTAATCTAAGCAACGTCTGTTTTATGGGATTTTGCATTCGACACACGGTCAATCATATGTATATAAGTATATTAATATAATTCGATATACATATATATATATAAATTTTTTTTCTTTGAAGGCAATTCCCAATGGCAAGCAAATAATAGACTTCATTTAACCGAAACGCTGCACAATATCTTTTCGGGCTGTTGTGTGGGTGGCCTTCGGGTGGTTTATCGATGGCAATATTACGCTGTAATATTGCATTATATGATCGATTCATTCCCAGTACAATTTTAACTGCCATTTTTCGTTAGCTACCCCTCCTGCTGCTGCTGCTGCGAGGCTGTTTTATTTTCTGATTTCTCAAAACAGCAGCAGCAATAACAGCAAAAGCTTTTCAGATGCCCTTACCAAAGGGTATTTGCACTTTGTATAATATATTGATGTCATATAAGATTTATTATTCGAATTTAGTTATGGCTTTAGAATGAAATATTTATGCTTTGCCTGGGTTTTGGATTTTAGGCTGGGTTACAAGCCGGTTCGACTCGAGGCTCTAATCGATGCCTTGTTTTTGATTTCAAATTTCATTCAATTATATGACATTTGCTTAATATCTGTTACTTTTTAATATTTTTGTGTAGGCAACTTAAATATTTTCAAATATCATCACGAAGATTGTTTTTGTGGCCACATCAAGAGCAAAGGGTATTTCAGCTGCGCCTGTCTGCGCAATTCTATTATTATTATTAATATTATTATTATAGTGTTGTTGTATTTTTGGGCTATCCTTTTCGCATCCTCGGCGAGTTTACAACATCCGCTACTCAGTTGTGGGCCATTGGCGTTTGATGTCCTTTGGGTGCATTTGCCTCGAACTTTTCGCAGTGCCCAGTTGCTTATTTCGTTTTTCAGTTTTTGCTTTTTCGCCTTTTCTTCTTTTTTCTTTTCATTTTCCTTTTTGTATTTTTTACCACTTTATCTAGTTGTGAAATCTGTATGCAGAAAATATTTGCCATTTTAGCTGGAAAACTTTTGCCCAAGTGAAAATGATAAACATCTTTTGTGAAATTCTCTGATTTTCCTTTTATGCTACAGCTCAAGCAGCTGACACAGTTACGCCCCCCCCCCCCCCTTCCTCCCGCACCACCTTGCCAACCCTCATGTCACGCCCCGCAACTACCCAAGTTTTGGCCACAACTGTTCGTCTATTTCTGTGGCTTGCTCGGCTGCTGCTCCCCTGCTGCTTTGGTCCTTTTTGGTCCATTGGCCGCTCCATCAATGTTTGGTGTGAAATGTAACAGCCACTTATTGTGATTGTCATGGTGTGCGTGTGTGTGTGCGTGTGTGTGTGTGTGTGTGTGTGTGTGTGCGGCAGAGAGTCTCTGGAATATAGGGCATTGCCAGGCATATCAGATAACACTGCGGCTGTCAGGCACCGCCTACAATCGCTATGTCAAAATTTTAAAAGAAAATGTGTTTCTGTTGCTGCTGCTACTTCGCTTTGTATAGCCCCGGCACAGGGTATTATAATTATGTCATTCGATATATGCATATATATTCCTGATCAGCGGAGTCGATGAAGCTATGCCTGTCTGTCTGTCTGTGTGCCTGTTCTTTATGCAGCCTAGTCTCTTAGTTGAGACACATTCCATAGGTTCGTCTTTTTATTGCAGGCTTTACATTATATATACTTAGTTATGGATCCCATCGGATCCTCATATCCTCTTCGACGTCGAGCTCCTCTATCTCATAGCTTTATTGGGAAAACCGGTCAAAAAATGTGTATTTGCATGGGTAAGAAATATGGGCAATATACAATGAGCCGCCTGCCTTTCCCGTTATTCTAATCCTGGTCTTCTTTTTGCCCTGAGAATCGCGTAGAAATCCAATAATAAGAGTTCTAATTACTTATCAATTTAATGGTTATTAAAAATTATTAATATTGATGACGCAGCGGGAAGAAGATCCACGTGTTGTAATTAATACAAATTCACAGGGTACTTTGTAGTCGGGCATTTTCATCAAATTGATTTTGACGTTGTTTTTATGGTCTTTTTAGTGTGTCCTGTAATTCATGAAGCTCCTTTCTTCGATTGCAACAGCATTTACACAGCCCTACACCTACACACACACACACACACACACACACACACACACATGCGCTGTATTTATCAATCAAATTGAAATCTATTTGTTGCTTTGTTATCGCTACCTCTCACTGTCTTATTTTATGTATCTTCTTCTGCCCCCTCCCCTTTCTCCTACTCATAATTGAAAAAAGGCGACACTTGTTAAGTGGCAGGAAGGGGAGGGGAAGGGTAACAGCTACCACATGTGACGACTCTTTGGTATTCTTTAGGTTATTCTCAACAGCTTTACACAGCATGTCCCATGCAAGAATGAAGGCAATATATCCTAGCCTATAAGACGAAAAAACCGAACTCTATCTAGAATGCATAGAAGGGGACATCTCAGAATCCATAAAGTATATATATATTCTAGATCAGCATCAATAGACTATTTCAGGTTTTTGAATTGAAAACTTTTTTGCTAAGCAAGATATTTGAAACAAACTCGACATTTTTAAGTGAAAGTATGCTGCCAAGTCTGTACAAGATCACACTACTATATATATTTTATAGATCTATGGGAAGAATCGCTCAAAATATGAGTTTGTGTATGGCGAAATGATCTGCTTTCCCTGATGAGCTCAGCGTTTCACGCGTTTCATTAATCTCGCATAGCTGCAAAACCGTGAGGCAAATGTCTTTCAAGCGTATCAGATATTCGTACTTTCTAGCTAGTTTTTTGTTCCACTGTTCAAATTTAACAAAGGCTTTCATTTTCTTGAAGCTGAATAATATGGGATTATTTGAAAAACCTGACAATGATTACATTTATCGCTGAAGTATATTTGTGTAAGAGTATATAAATAAGGGAAGTTCTATTTAAATCGGACTTTTCTTTTTAATCTATCTTAGGTGTATATACATCTTCTCGTCAGTTAGTTAATTGAGGTAAATATATAAAGTATATAGTATACACTTATATATATACATATATATTGGATAGTATCCTGTTCTATATCCATCCCACATAAAATGTAAACATATTTGTAAAATCTTTACCACAATCGGGCAACTATTTATACATGTCCCCGGCCGATAATCGTTCATTCGACAATTCTCTCGAGAATATGTGTTTGCCTTTATTGATTCACGGAACAATATTTATCATATTTAATGTTTATGCATAATAAATTTCTATATTATTAATTTCTGTGCGCTATTTGTCCCGTTGGCCGACACTTTCAACTATTTATTATGCGTGCAGCTTGTTTTTGGTTTGACTTTTCAATTAAATTATGATATTCACATATTTGTATAAAAAAAAGGAATCCTATTGGAATTCAAAGCATTTTGGCATGCGATTTATTGGGCGTACATCGCAGGACAAATAAAAGTGAGCTACAAATAAAATTTGACTTGTAAAAATGCGAAAAATAATATTAAAAGAATTATAAAAAAAAAATAATATATATATGTTTATACATATAAATATTAATGAATAAAATGCATACTAAAACATATGAAAGTGCTCAATCGGGAGTGCTCGACGAGCAGATACCCTGAGACCAGCGACAAGTCAAGTCTAGTTTCTCTCTTTCTGCAGCTGATGTGATTCTTCTTCTTCTTCCCTTAGTCCTTGATTGCGGTAAATGCACTCTTTGTAAACTTCGGCGCTTATAGTCCGATCGTAATAACATGTTGAGGGCCCAAGGCAATGCCTTTTAAATGGGTCTTTCTCCAATTTCGGAAGACATGTAGAAAGCAAAATAAGAAGTGAAGTGTTCTAAATGTCCAAAAATTGGGTTTCGGCTGATGCTGATCAAGAATATATACATATAGTACAATTTATGGGCTCAAAGATGCTTCCTTGTGCCTGTTACAATATATATATATATATATAATAGAAGGTTGAGGGTATTACCTATTCGGGCAGTCCTGTGCTTTTACCTGCTATTAATAAGCCATTAACTAACTATTTACCCTAAACAGACTTCGTAATATAAGTATTTTTTGTCGCTGCTAATATATGTTTTTTATTTATTTTAGATATTTATTTGTGCGCTGCTTTATTTGATTTGCTGTTACTGCCTACCTGTCGCCCATACCTGACAGGTGCGGTAGATTTTCCTGCTTGGTCAGCGGCAGGGCTTTCATTTGATTTTCCAAGCTGGCGCTTTCAGTTTTCATTTCTTTGTCAAACACGTTACGCAAATATTGGCACAGCTCCCACAGCGACGGCCAAGCAAACATTTGACGCTGTTACCGTTGACGTTGGCGTTGACGTTGCCATTGCCATTGCCATAACCATTACCGTTATATGCCCTGCATGTGTGCATGTGTGCGTGTGTTGTGTATAGACACATAGATACAGCTATTGCTGTAGCTGTGCACCGTTACGGCCGCAAAGCCAACGCGAACGTCAGAGCTAACGGGCCGCAGTTCCGTTCCGTTTCCCGCCTGTTCCATTCCGTTTCGTAACGCCACCCCGCCACCCCGCCACCCCGCTGTGTTCACTTCCGGCTACTGCTTGGTCGGCCTATCTAAGGTAACCAGCTGCCTATCTAAAATGGGGCGTATCTTGTTTAGATAAGCTCGCACACACACACACACACACACACACACACTCAATTCTAATAGACTATCCCATATGCCAATAGTTCAGCATATACGTGTGTAGGCTATGGACCTCATCTTAGACTGAAAACTTAAATTTACTTCGTTTAATTCTTTAATTCTGTTGCGATATTTCTATATCGCAGTCGATTAACATACTTTTAATTGAGGAAATACGTCTGCATACATATATGGATCTCTCTCTTTCTCTCTCTCTCTCGCTCTCTTGATGGATAAATATCAATTTTTAATTGTGATTCTTAAGACCTAGCAGTCAATTATCTCTCTTTCAACTATATCCTAAACATTTCGTTGATATACTTAAGAACTACCAATATGTCTGTCTATGTATATGGATCTCTCTGCTTCTATCTCCCTCTCACTCTCTCTTGAACGATCTATACTATACTAATGCATTTCTTTGATATATTTAAGAGCTAAAAATATTCCTCTCCATATGCATCCTTTTGTCTCTCCTTTCTCTCTCTCTTGATCGATAAATATCGATGTATGGCTTTGATATTAACATCCTTGGTGTATGAACTCTGCGAGATCAAAAATTTGCATATCAATCGAATAAGAAACACAATGAACTTTTCCGTGTGACGCAGCTGCTGCCTGAAAACGTATGAATATCCTGTCAAGGCAACTTGTTACTGGGTACAGGCTATCATAAACCTTCTAGAGCATTCTAGAAGCTGGCAATTCGTAGTGGAACTTTCTATTATAATATTATTTGATTTTTTACATGAGCTGAAGCTCTGCAAATGCTAATCAGCTGTTTTATATGAGCCACCCCCACCTGCCGACACCTCAATGGACCACCCCCGAAACACCCCAATCCGCTCCCTAAGCCCCGCCCCAAGCCCTTGCCACACCCAATCCCACATTTGTGGCATTTCGGTGCAGACAAATCGCAGAGATATACCGAATACATCACATACCCTGCCTATAGTCTGGTAACAGGTGCGCCTCGTCAATCGCTGCGTTTGGCCCATCAGACCCTCCCCGGCATATTTATGGAGTGCGCCGAAAACTTTGCTCGCACTTATTTGCCGCAACGTGGTTTTTCAGCACGTTCCACGTGCTCAATGGACGGCTGCGATCCCCCGTGTTCGCATTTCAACGTATTTTTTTTTTGTCAATTTCCGCTCCTCTATCCGCCTGCCCTCTTGACCGTCTGCTGCTTGATTCCACACATGCTCGCACACTCGCACACTGGTACCCACACACACATAAACATACTCGCCCACACACACTGGCTCGCACACTCACACTCAAAACATGCTGTACATAAATTATTCCAGCGCTCCAAATTAAGCGTACGTCATCGCCTTTTGATGGGCGAGGGTCGAACTGGTAAACAATTCAGGCATTACTCGTTCATTCGACGCATAGAGCTGCATTTCTTCTCGTCGGCTTTTCATTTATACCCTTTACTCGCCACACAAAAGAATATGTTCTCCTTTATTTGGTTTTCGGATACAAAGATTTAGATACCATCAATTTTAGAATTGAGCGGAAATCAATCGAACGATTTGGATTCGATTTGAATCTATCTCAAGACTTATGAATCCATGAAAGCAGTAAGAAATTCATAATATCATATATCATAATGTAATTTAACAGTATAAATTATTATTGAGATATCAAGAAATGCTCTATCTAATAATGAATAATGATAAAATCTCTATTTAATAAGGAATAATGAAAATTGAATAACGAAATATAAATGATGAATGATGGTTACTGATGAGCAATGAATAATGACTAATGACTAATGAATGAAGAATACTGACTGATGAATAATGAATAATTAATGATGATTAATAAATGATGAATAATGAACAATTAATGATGAATGATAACTAATGAATGATGAATAATGAATAATGAATTATGAATACCGAACAATTAATATAGAGTATTGAACACTTTATCTAAATATAATCGCATTTTGTATAGTATATTCGAAGGTGGGGTATCTCTGTGGTGCAGGGTAACTACCAGTCAGTCAGTCTAAGTCTGCAGCATTTCAATCGCACTTTAGCATACACGGCCTTACAACAATTCATTTTTTTTGGTGTGCTTTCTCTCTTTACTTTATTCTTCTCTCCTTGTTTTTTATGCTGTGTCGTCGTGTTGGGCGGCCGTTGGCCATTGATTTTACATGTTGTGAATAAATAATGAATGGTCATGATGTGGTAAATTGAATATGGCGTGAAATTAGCTTAAGTAAATGGAATTAAGTGGATTTAACAGGCGGCTGAGTGCTTTGGAGCGTCCAGTTCACCGAGTGCTCGCTTCGAGGCCAAATTGAACTGCAATTGGCCCCAAGTTCAAGTTCAAATAAAGCCAAAGAGAGAAAATTCCCATTCGAAGGAAAGTGGGCTTTAAACACATCGAGCACTTGGCCCCTAATCCAGTTTGACAGCAGCAGGCAGAAGAGAAGACAGAGAGAGATAGACACGAATCTCGTGTGTCACTTGTCGTGTCGTGTCATGAACTTTGACTCCAATTCCGACCCCGACTCCAAGCTTGGCGAATCGCATCGCATTAACCTTCAACATTTTCATTTTCATTTTGAATATTTTCTGCGACAGGCATTCAATTCGTGTCGCCCCCTTTAGCTACTCAGAATTTGTTCCTCTTCCCTTTGAGCCACATTTGATTTGTCACGGCCCAAACAACAGACTGTCTGCGTCTACTCTCTGACTTACAAGACCCCTCCTTTCTCCAATGTCTGCTGGTGGCATTCAACAAAGCAAACAGACGGACGCAGAACTTAGGGTACGGGGGGAAATAAACGAGAGAGAGTTGGATGAACGTAGGCATCATATGTATGGATACCTTGCTTTTGATCTAATATACCCTGTACTTAGCAGTTCCTTAAGCTAAAATAAGTTTGCTACATGGCTTAAAATAGGAAAAAATTGCATTAGTTGTAAGCGATGTAGACATCAGTATGCCTTTAATAAGAAATACTCTTCATTTCGATAGATTGTGTCTAGCAATAATTTCAAAACATCATCCATATATTCATATATAACGATTTAAATTGTACTTACCTTTATCTATCTATTCAGTTTCTTAACTTCCTTAACTCTTTTCACATTCCTTATTTTTCAGCGTTGCATGTATTTGCATTCCGTAGCTATTTGTTGTCTTTCCGCTTTGCATTCTATTCGTAAACGTTTTCTGCCTGCAGCGCTGCTTCGCTATAAAAATAATTCCATTTATTAGTTATTTCTATGTTTTATTATATTAATATATTCAATTAAATGCAATGGATAATTTTAAATATTTTAAGAGACTATTGTGACCGCCAACTAAGGGTATATATTTTTTCCAATTGTACTTGATTTATAACTCTCGATTCTCTCTCTATAGTTAAATTATTGTTAAAAACAAATAACTGTAATCTGTTTACAAGACAAATTAAATTAAGCTCGAGATACGTAGGGTATTAAAATGTCGTATGACAGCAAAATGTCTTCCTTGTTAGCTTTTCACGTTTGCCTGGCAACGGGCGTAACTTCGTTCGGTTACGGTCTCTTTTGGGTAAGGGTTTACGGGGTTCAGGGGCCAGGATCTCTGTCTCAGTCGGTTGCGGAGGCGTGGTCGGGGGGCGTAGCTGAAGCTGAGTCGCAAAGCTGAAATGACATTCACTGACACTGAGCACTCGTCGCTTGGGAGTCTTGCAATAAAAATAAAACGTTTTTCAAATAAGCGCTTGGGGACCTGCCTGTGTGTGTGTGTGTGTGTTTAGGTCGATTCCGCATTCTGACTATAAACGTTTCATGGGCTCATGCTAAGCGTTTTGTCCATTGGACAGGAAAACAAGCACACACACGAAAGTATTGTGACAGATTCGATCAAAATTAATCGAAATCAATTGTCATCGATAGGCTGTCTTCTGATCAACTCTCAGGTCTTATAAGCAGGGCAAATTAAGCGTGAGGTAGTATTTTCCTACGTTCCCCTCAAAAATATAAAACAAAGGTTTTTTTTTTTTTATAGAAAAACTCTTTGACTTTGGCATATACTCACTTGAGTATGCCAAATATTAGCGCTCGAAATTTTAAGGTATGAATTTGCCAAACAGTGTATAGGACGAAGCGAACCAATGTGAGTTTTTGTCTGAGATTGAATAGAAGGAAGCGAAAATGTTTTTAAAGGCAGCTGGATACAGGGTATCTGCTAGTCGGTCCTCTTGAAAACATCCGTTTTGTTTGAACCTCTTTTTTCTGGACTCGTAATGCTGCAGAAGGTTCAGTTCACTGTTAAAAATACCTTGACTTAGTTCTAGGGTATATTTATTCGTTTATTTTTTGTCCCGCCTAGCTTACGAAGAGCTTGTTGCATGTGGCATGTGGCATGTGACATGCGGCTGGTGGCATGCGGCTTAGTCAGCCAGACACTCAAGGCACTTCTGCCTGCCCCATGCCATTTTTTCTTCTGCGGACTTCTCATGGCCACCTCAAAATGCTAATTTCGAAAACAATTCCCACAGTTTTCATAATTTCCACAATTTTCGCAATTTTGAGAAAATTTGCACTTTATGCGAGAGTTGTGTGTCGACAAACGCGCGACTCGAAACTCGTTGCTATGCATGCGCTTTTCCGCTTTTAACAAGTTTCCTTTGCTAATTTGTCAAACACTTTGCATAATTTGGTGCGGCAAGCCAAGCAAAATGACACCCCCTAGCCAAACTACCTCCCCCTCCCACCCATAAGCCCATCACCTGGCACGCAGCTGACACCTGCCGCCGCCGTCCCAAGAAGTGCGTGACGCCTTTAATGATAAAATGACAACAGCAGACGCTTCTCGACTGGTTCTCGGCTTGAGTTCGAATTCAGTTTCATATTGCGACGTCCAACGACTGTGTTTGCCAATTACGTATAATACCCTGTAAACATGCATGCAAAGTACAAAAAATTTAGAAATCTTAGAAACTTAAGTCCGGTGCTTGAAGTGAAAGTCAGAGCTTATTTCTTAAGGACTTTCCCTTTCTCTCCCTCGCTCTCTCAATGCTTTGCTGGTTGTTCGATTACTACGATAACGATCGGGCGAACAATCGATTGTAAAATAAACAAGGCAAAAGTGCCCCAAAGGACAGACGGGCAGACGCTATATTTGGATGCATTTCGATTGTGCTTCGCCCCGAAGTCGCTTGCCGATGCGCGGACGATATATAACGGAAAATCAAAATTAAAACAAAATCGTGTCCGTTTTTATTTTTGTTTTTTATAAATTCGCGGACCTCACTTCAGCTAAACAAATATTTGTAATAAGAAAAGGTCGCCAAAAACCAGCATTAAATAATTACAAAAATAGAAAGTAACGCGCCACGGCTTCTCGCGAAAGTAGGCCTTGCTTTTTCTTCTTCTCGAATCATAAATTTACGTTGTCATGCACATTTATTTTGTTATTAAATTAAACAAGTGCCAACTTAACCGACCCACACCCCTTGCACACACGCACATACGCACACTCGCCAACTCGCATACATTAATTTGCCCAGTTGCTCGCTTTTTGGGAACTCACAAAGTTTTCGTCTTGAATTTTTCAAGCGCGTTTCGCACTTGAATACAAAGTTGCCAACCTGCCAGACACAAGCTGCTGAGAAAAGGGGTAATTGTGGCGAAGAGGGGAAGCGGTGGGGTGGGGGGATGTCTAAAAGGGATTGCAAGGGTGTGTGTGTATGTTTGTGTGTGCGAGCGTCCCTTTGGCGTTATTAAGCAATTTACAAGATACTTAAACAAGAATTATGTGCAACATTTTCCAACAAAATGATTCGAGCTGAATTTTAAAATCAACAAAACTGACTTCTGACAACTTTTATCTGCCCCCGCCCCTTCCGTGTGTGTGTGTGTGTGTGTGTGTGTGTGTGTGTGCGGGAAATACCTCTGCATTTGGTAAATTAAAAATAAATGCCGTTTATTGCACGCTTTGGCCGCAATTGGCCTCAGGCTTGCGCTACGCGGCGTATGCGTAATGTGTATGCTGCGGCATTCCCTTTACAACTTTATATTTCTTTACTTTACTTTTGTTGCACGGAATGCGATAAAAATCTGTGGAAACAGACATTAAAGGGAATTTTTAAGAGATGAAAAACCAAAGCTGAAGCTCTGAGATGATGCATCAGATTTTCACTTAATCGATATTTATCGATTTTAAGGCAACCAGACCAAAAGGCGGTTCACATAGTTATCGATCTGCTATATGCATAATTATTGATTTACAGATAGCTACAAAATGTTAATCGCTAGCTATCGATTCGTAATTGAACATTTAAAATAATAACAGTTCCCGATAAATTCTTATCGATCGGTATCGATAAAATCCGATAAATAATATTCGCAACTGCCTTATATATCGATAAATGTATCTGATAAGTTCTGCTGAATATTATGGATCATTTATAGGGATTCTAATTAGACCAGAAAAAAACACTACAATAACTAGGGATTTTTTTTATAAACACTTATATATATTTTAATGTATGCATAATCATCGATTAATAAATATATATAGATTTTTATATACCCAATCGGGTGAATTAATCGATTTTAATTAACCAAAAAAAATAACCTAAGAGAAGGTTAACGATTGCCTTATTCAGACAATGCCTCATTTACAGCGCTTTATAACCGAGCACAAGGTTTCTGCTAGTCGAAACAGTTCTCAGATTTTAATTTCCTCACTTTCGCAATTCATTGTCAAAGTGTTGCAGGCGCACGGCAACAATGTAAGCTCTTTTCGAGTGGCTTCACATTGTTTTTTCCCTTTTAAGACAGTCATGAAAAACCATTAAATGACAATAGTCAGACACGTGTACTATGTGCAGCACTTGACAGCACACAGTGCATAAGTTGAGCCTTTATGAACTGTGCGATAAAACTGACTTTGACAGAGGCATAAAAAATATGCCACTTTCGGCTGCATAATCAAAGTGCGGTACAATTGGTAGAGGAAGAGCATGCAAATCGTTGGCATATGTATTTTTTGTATTTTTTTAATGAAAGCTGACATTGCGTCTGGCTCAATTGTAATTTTTTTTTATACATGCTTCTCTTTCTTTGATAACATTTTGTAAACAGGATTTAAGCCCAGGCTTTCTGAATATTTGTTAAATGCGTTAAAAAATACCGCCAAGGCGCATTTATCCCTATTTATACACATGTTTATATAAAATATAATACATATAATAATGAGATACGCATTCTAGATACTCATTAATACTCATTTCAGACATTGATTATTCTAGATTTCTTTTTGTTAGCATAAGAAAAAATATTTTAATACTCAATTTGAAAACTCTTTAATATATTATATATTTAATATATTATATATATATATATATATATTTAAATTCATGCTAAGTATTTGTGATACTCATTCCCATATTCATTTACACTCTTTTTTACTTATTCTGAGTACTCAATAATATTCATTCTAGATGTTCATTAATATGCATATTATATGCTCAAAGATACGCGTGTATATACCAATAATTCTCAGTAAATAATGCTCATTCGAAACACTCATTGCTATGGTATTCATTATTACTCATTAGATATTTATGATTGCCACTCTTGATTCTCAAATTTACTAATGCTTCTTAATACGCAATTCAGACACTCAATAATACGTATTATAGGCATGCATTTAGAGTATTCGTCAAGACTCTTTTGAAATACGTATTTAATATAATTACATGCTTATATATTACTCACTTATATTCTACCTGCTTATAATAATTAATACTCATACTAAGCATACCAAGTACTCATTAGTACTCGTATAAGATACTCATTTTTACGCATACAAAAAAAAGTATTGGGATTTAAGATTTAAAAAAGTTGTATGTATATTGATTTGATATTTCTAAGCATCACATATAGATAAAAACTGTCCCGAATTTGTAAAATCAAGGAATATTTCAACGAAAACCAATGCATTTTTCTGTAAGAAATAGTTTTCTTTTATATTTTTTTACTGTTTTCCCAGATCTTTCTCTAGGAAACATATATTGCGCATACGTCATGTTGTCTGTCAGCTTAAAGCTGCGCCGCGACAACCACCGTCGACCCGCAGCCCGTTTGGCTTACAGTGCAAACACACAGTGCTTTGATAGAATGCAGTAAAATGTGCAAATTGAATTTTCTGTCAATTTGGTTGGCTCCGACTCAGACAGGGGCGTGGCAAGGTGCACACTAAAAGGGTACCAAAAATAGCAGAGCAGCAGAAAGTCAAACACACGGCTGGCAGGCAGAGCAGCGGGTCATAACTCACATGAAATCTGTAAGGACACACGCATCCTGCGGCTCATCCTGAGCGGCATTAACCCGAAATGAACTCGACGCGGCCCCCAGCTCTTTATCCCATCTAGCTGGAGGCCGTGCCGCTGCCCGAGCTTAAAGTCTGCACAAATCACGCGAAACATCTTTCGCCAGCTGGATAAACATTATGCTCAACCCAGACCAGCACGTTGCCTGGAGTTGGGGGCGTGGCTGCGCTTGACATGTTTGCTTATGCATAAAACGATGCCCGTGGTGGCGCTCCACTGTGCAGCACTTAAGGAGGAGACTGCCAAGACGCAGCCACCGAGTTATCAACGCGCGAGCAGGCAATCCCAGTCTCCAAGGTCTCCCGCCAACTCATTGCCTCCGCGGAGCCAGCGGGTAACCGCCTGTAGCCAGTTTATTACATGTCGCTTTATTGTTTGCCTTTCAATTTTTATTTTAGTTTTACTCGATTCTTGTTTTTGTTGCCAGCCCCAAAAGCAGAGCATCGCGAAGGCGACGCATAGACAACCAAAATAAACTGAGATGAAATCCGTTAAGATTTACGTAATAGTCGCAGGTTTTTCTTAAATAATCGACATAACTGCCTTAGTTTGGTTGTAGTTTTATCTATATGACAAGCTAAGTCTATCGATAACCATATCGCTGGTCATATTGCTCAATAAACCTTGAAAGTAATGCTGATATATAGCTCTTAACTCTTAGCTCATAAGAAATAAAATAATTACTGCAACAATGCAACATAAGAAATACCGATAGCAATATGCTGATTACCAATAATAATTCTTTTATGCAAGTCTGTTATTTATTCTAATTACTTTTCCAGGTTAACTTTGTTCCTTACTTTCGTGCCACTCTTTAGATCGAGCTCCATGGTCGCACTTTCTTTCCCCACAGATAAAAGCTTGTATGTTTTTAAAATGGTATAAATTAAACGTCGCCTATGTAAAACCTATTATCATCATCATCAACATTATTATTATTATCGTTATCATCGGTGTGATCATCAGTGTTATCATTGTCTTAAATGCTAAGCCAGCAGATATCAATAAACATTATTCGTCAATTCGATTTGAGAGCGTCGCGACTTTGCGACGCCAAAGTGCAAAATAAACACACAACGAAATGCTGCAAAAACAGAGAACTAAAATCAAAATAAAATAAAAAAAAGCTACCAGAACAAGGAGAATGCCAACAACAAAAATACAAAAAGCAAACGTGCCAGTTGCACTGGACACAGACATTTAATGTCCATCCATGTGGCACAGTGGCTCAAAAAGTTATACACACAATATTTGACTCGATCTAGTGCTAATTGAATATAAATTGTGCTTTATAAAAAATTTCAATTTTCAATATGCCTCAAATATATAAAGAGTTTCCTTCGATTTTAAAAGTTCAGTTAATTTTTTTAAGCTTTATTATTATTCTTAACATTTTTGCAACTCCCTTGAAAGCTCTTTGATTTATTATAGTAAAATAAAATATTTCTCGCTAGTAAGACTCTCTCTTACTCTCACCATTAAGACTATCTCTCTCTCTCAAAGCACTTCCAAGATTTATTATAATAAAATAAAATACTTCTCGTGGGTAAGACGCGCTCACCCTCTCTCTCTCTCTCTCTCTCTCTCTCTCTCTCTCTCTCTCTCTCTCTCTCTCTCTCTCTCTCTTTGTTACTTTCACGCTCCCTTCCTCTCTCTTTTTCTCTCGATCTGTATCTATCTCTAGAATTAACTTCTCTTTAAATATAATGTCAAATTGTGTTCTACAATTCCGATACATTTCGCATTGTGTATGAAATTTCTCGTATAACTCTTTTTTATGCCTTTCTTTTAATATATTTAAAATAAAAAGAAATAATTTTAAGTGTATATTCAGCCATTAGAGCTCGCATTCTGCACTATTTCCCAGCAGCCTTGGCCCAGTGTCCATTTGCTGTTGCATCGTAGATCAAAGTGACGGACCTTACACCCACCCCACTTCATCCCGGCCCGCCCACCATCACCTGCTTTGGCAGTCAGTCGTCAAGTGCGGCACTTGTGTGCGTAGCCCGTAATGAAAAAATGCGACGTGTGTGTGTGTTGAATGCGGGTGGTTTGCTGCCGGTGCAGCAGTACCTGGAGTACCAGTTACTCGGTACTCAGTACTCAGTACTCAGTACTCAGCACTCGGTACTCGTTACTCCCACCGCTTGCAGCTGGTTACTGAAGCGCCTCAGTTTGAAGAGTATTTGCCGGCAGCTACTCGTTTATTTTATTCTTTTCGTTCCACACTTGTTTTTTGTTCTTGCAACAATTTAATTTTCAATTTCAATTACTAAGCCAGCGCTGGTCTGGTCATCGGGCATTAATATACTTATATGCCATATGCAGAGAGTGTTTATATTGGAGAGCAGGAGTCGAGGGTTAGAGTGGTTGACCAATTGATGCGTTGCTTTTGCGATTTCTAAGCTTTGTTTTAACTGCATATTTATTTAACAGGTGCTCGCACAATTGTCATTCACCTATCATTGACCGCACATATCAATCAACTCATTCAATTAAGCTTGGAGCAAAGTGCTTCAAATTCCCGTTTAAGTGTGGTTATTTTAGATTAGACAAGTGATTGTTTGTAGGGTATCTTATAGTACGGCAAACACTGCGAATTCTGAATTATTTGTTCTAAGAGATCGGGCAAACTTCTTTTTACACCTACTAAACCATTTTCTGCTTTTTTTATTCAATTTATTTTCATTTTGTTTATTAAAATTTTACTTTTTCTCCATTTCCACCCATTTTCCACTCTTAGCGTTTTTCGAAATCTCTCATTAAAATGTTGTCATTTTAGATTAGACAAGTAGTTGTTTTCTATAGGGTATCTTCTAGTACAGCAATCAGTTCTAACTCTCTTTTACACCTACAAAACCATTTTCTGCTGTTTTCATAAATTTTTTTGTTATTTTGCTCATTACAATTTTACTTTTCCTTCATTTTCACCCATTTTCCACTTTGAACATTTCTCGAAATCTATGCTTAAAGGCAATTCGTCTTCCACTCATTTTCCACTCCTTTTCCACAGTTGTGGCTGGAATTATCGGCGTTATTTGATTTTCTATTTTTGCATAAGCATTTTTTAATTTAACGCTCCGGTTGCTGGCACGTCATTTTTTCAAACCCCTTTTAAAATAAAACGCAGCCAAAGCGAAGAAGCAGCATTGAGCCTCTGCCACGCACTTGAATTGTGCACGTTTCATTGTGAATGTGCAGACGGCAATGCGAGGCATTTCCCGCACAGACAATAGCAAAACCTTCAAGCTCCACCCTCCACTAAGTCGTGCATGTATGCGTGTGTGTGTGTGTGTGTGTGTGGCATTCGACCAAGATTGATGGGAATTTAAATTGAGCATTTCGTTATAAATATGCGCGCGTTTTACTGCGTTTTGCGGCAAGCCCCGCCACTGCAGCTGACTAACACGAACCCTTTGTACCCTCGTTCCTCCTCTCCAAACTACGGCCCTATTTCTATCCGGAGCAAGCCCAAAAAACAACATGCATGTGTGCATGTGTGCATGTGTGTGTGTGTGTGTATCGCACTTTTCTCGACTATCGAGCCAAGTCGTCATTCGGTCTGCGCCTATGAACTTTTGAGACCCCCCTCACCCCTTATACTATTCTGTATTGCTTCAGTTAGTTAGTTATATGTATACCCTGTACACGAGGGATATATAAAAAATATAAGACACATTTATCAAAAAAGACTTAAGACTCTGGTTACAGGGGCTTAAACATCTTCAAACTTATCTTTTGTCCAGGTAGTGCAAATTCTTAGCCACAAAAAATGCCAAATTGGACGTATTACAATGTATACAAAATGCATAAAGGCAATTGCAGGGTAGCTAAGGCTTATAAAGAAGACAACAAGTATATATGTATATAGTATAATAGAAACCAACATAGATAAAGAGAAGGGGATTACATTACAAAACATCTTTAAAAACAAGGAAACTTACGGGGTATAGTGAGTATATCATTACAAGGAAAAAGTTGTGTAGAATCGCACATTTGCTCTGTTGAATATGTTACAGGGTAACGCATAGTCGCAATATTCATTTAATAGACCAAACATGTTTTTATAGGGTATGCTGTAGTCGTGCACTTTACTGCGCAATTTTACTTTACAGATATTTCGCACATAACGCAATAAGCTATTGCAATACATTTTAGAGGGTATCTTAAAGTCGTACTCTCGCGTCTTTCCTAGCTTTACAGTTTATGCATTGACACCAAAATCCTGCAGCATGAAGCACATGATTCCAATGCACGAGATGCATTCCGTCGGCTCGTACTCCAAAAATGTTGCTCTTCGTCTTTCCATAACCCTTTCCTCCCCGCCCCGCCCCTACGACCTTGTTAACCTCCTTACAGCCACAGAAATAATGTGCGTTGAGGCAACGGCGCTGACATTTGTCCTATTGCTGACATTGCTCTTTCATGTCGCACTCACACACACACACACACTCGCACACGCACACACTCATGTACACTCAAGTGTGTAAGTCGAGACAGTTTTATGGACACACACACACACGCACACACGTGCACTTGTTGGGCATACAACCCTTTGTTAAATAATCCCAAAACTAAACATAATTAAAAACAAATGCAGCAACGGCGACTGCAAACTGACACGGAAAATGGGATAAATAAATAGATAGTTAAGAGAATCGACCAAGCCAAAAGTGAAAGGTTCAAATAGCTGCCAAAAATAAACAAAACTTTGTTTATAACATTTCAAGACAGCAAAATAACCAAAGGCTGCAATCCAAACTGAATGTGGAATTTGAAATTTTATTTTGCAGTGAAAATACTTTTATTTAATTTAATTGCATAAGAAAATTAATTTAATCATTTCAAAAGGAAAGAAAATCAAAGGAAGCTGCGAACCGACACAAAAGCTGCCTGCTGCAAAACTGCGCGCTGGTTACGAAGCGCTGCGCTTTTTGGGTTTATTGAAATATCGAAATTAATCGATATTTCAAAATCGAAATTTGTCCCTGGCTATGTTTAGGGGCAAATATCCTGTAATAAAGCATAAATCAACTGCGGAGCATACTAACTTACAGGGTATCTAAATCACATACTATATTTTGCAAAGGTTTTCAGGACTTTGAAGCAGACTAAATTGAAAATATATTTAGTAGGTTTGTCTTAGTTACCCTGTAATCGAGCTCAAAGGCTAAGCAAGCGAAACAAGGCAAAACAAAGCATAACATACTAATTTACAGGGTATCGAAATCATTTACAATAATTTGCAAAAGTTTACAGCACTTTGAAGCATACTACATTTTAAATAGTTAGCTAAGCGTGTCCGACTAGGAGATACCCTGCCCCTAAAAGCAGCTACAAACTGGCGTTAACAACTCTCTCAATCTTACACACACACACACATACACACTCACACACAGTTTCTTTATTCTCATCGCTTTGGTGTTTATTGTCCGATCTATATGGATTTTTCAAATAATAAGGATGGGATACAAAAGTGTGCATACATATATATATATATGCATATTTCTTTTGGAAATTTGCGGTAATTGAGAGAAAGCAAGGTCAAGAATCGAAATTTATCGATCTTTTGGAACAGGTTCGATTTTATCTACTTAAATTTACCTTATTAAAAATATGTCTTGATTAATATTGGTATTGAAGGGTACGATGTAAGATGTTCTCTCTATCTCTCTATCTCTCTCTCTTAAGATATCTTCATCAAACCTCTCACGCCGCAAACCTTAAAGAAAATGACTCGGAGAGTATTTCAGAGTTACCTTAGTTGTTTTCTTTTTTTTTTGTTTATTTATTTGATTGTCTCTGTACTTGTTGTTTTTAGGCCAATCAAAAATTGAATGCAACAAGTCATAAAACTGAAGTTCGGGCGCATTTAACTCACAATTGATAAATATTTTGATAAATTTGCAAAGCAGGCTAAAAGTGCATTCGGATTTATTATAAATATTTATCATGTAAGCACATTCAGGCGAGAGCTTGGCGCCCAGCCTGATATCCAACAAAAACAAACAATAAAAATAATAATAATAAACAAAATAAAAATAAAAACGAAAGACTTGAAGCCCGAGGGACTTGAATTTGGATTTGGACTAACAACTTGGAGTTGCGCTTGGACAGACCAACCGATCATTCGCCAAATCCGGCGAGCGAGAGAGACAGGAGGAGTAGGAGGCGGGGCTGCTCGAATTGTTCAGCTCGAGCCGAAGTTCTGCTGAACCGAGAACCGCAACAGATTGACAGTTGCGGCAAATCGGCGCAGCGAGCAAGTTGTCGGCCCCTCGAATTGTGTGTGGATCATGTCGGGCAGCATGGATTACAAATGGCGCAAACGCATGTGCCACAAGTGGCAGGAGGAGATGCGACAGCAGCAGCAGCAGCAGCAGCAGCAGCAGCAGCGGCAGGACGAGGAGCAGGAACAGCTGCTCGAACAGATGCCACCCCCACCTCCGCCGCCCACACCTGCACTGCCGCTGCCCCTTCCGCTGCCGCTGCCCTTGCAGCTGGCGAATGCATTGGGCAATCGCAGCTTCAGCAACTTTGTGGAGGATCCGAGCAATCTGCACAAGCTGTTCCTGACGCGCCGCACTTTGCAGCTCCTATCGCAACGTCCGGACTTTCAGCGTCTCGTCAAGGCGTGCTTTGTGCGCGTCCGTTTCGCTGGCGGCCATCGTGTCGCCCAGATTCAGGGCTTTGGCAAATGGCGACCCAGCACGGAGCCGACGTTGATACTGCGCATCGATAACAATCCGCGCGTCTTTGCACTGGAACAGCTGGCCAATAGCTACTATGAGCGCGCCGAGCTGCTCGAATGGGAGTACATGTGGCAAGCATACAACTTCGAGCTGCCCACCAAGCGCATTGTCGACCAGAAATACAAGGCCCTCACGGATGCCAAGCTGCAGTCGCAGTCGCCGACGCAGTCGCAGTTGCGGCTGCCCCTGGCTGTCGGGGTGCACAAGCCGGCCAAGCTAAAGGGCTGCCAGCTGGGCGACTATCAGCCGCTTTATGTCCCGGTGAAGCGACAGAAGGAGTTGCCACATGTTGCAGCAGCAGGTGCAGGTGCACCCGGAACACCGCCCGCTCAGACCTCCGCCGCCGCACGCGGCAAGTATCTGGTGGAGCCCATGGAATGCTATAGACGCTATCTGCCCAAGACACCGCCATGTAAGTACATAAGCTGCAGTTCCTGCCCCCGCTTTCAATATAGACCTCAATCCCAACAGCTGCCGGCGGCGGCGGACATCAGCTGAAGCCTGCCCTGGAGCTGCCCAAACAGACGACTGTCGGCTGCGCCAAAAAGAAAATCTCGCTTGATGAATATCGCGAACGTTTGATCAAGAAACAGCAGTAAAATCCAAAGAAAAAGGAAGTTAGCATAAAAAATCTCCATACAACTTCCACTGCCCAATTTTCACCAAAAGCCGCATTATTTTTTTTTGGGCCCTTTGCCCAATTTGTAGGCACACTAGGCTTATATTACTTTCTATGCATTTAAATTATTTATTATTATTATTATTATTATTGTTGTTATTTAATTATGATTAATTTAGCTTAACTAAGACCAGCCCCTGAAGCCCAGCTTTGCACATATTATATATTATTCACCTTGAAAAAACACAATTTTTGGGCTTACTTTTTTTCCTTATTTAATTAATTATACAAAACCCAAATAAATCAAACCTAAAGGCTTCGACTATACAGTAGGTAGATGTAGATCTATATATATATATATATATATATATATGTTAATGATATTTTAATTATACTCAACTACAGGAGCCCAGCTCTTTATATATATATATATACATAGTACATAAGATCTTCGGAAATATAATTTTTGAATTTTCTTTCGTACTTTGCCAATTCGTTAGCATTTATAGCATTTAATTGATGTATTTTATTGTTTTATTAAAATGTAATTTTATATGATTTTTTGATTGTGTTTCTTTCGCAGAAATCAAAAAATATATTACTTGCGCCTTTTTATTAAAGAAACCAATGTAAATAATTTGTTGACTTTATAAAAATATACGTTTTATTATAATTTTATTGATTATATATTTTTGTTTGCTTTGCATGGCAAAGTTAATATCTCAACTATATTTCATATATATTCCAGGCATAAAAAGAAAGGAAAATAAGCACAAGAGTTGGAAAATACTCGAGCGCATATTTAAATTATATGGTAAGTCATTTGCCTTTTATTATCAGATTAATATTTTATAAATATTATTTATTTATCATTTGTCTGCATTTCGATAGCTCTGTTCTACTATTTCTATAGCATACTTTCAGCAGCGTCAAAATATAATACTGGCAAGTAATGATGTCTTGTTCGATTAACAAGATCAAATCCCTTTTAATAGAATATCTCATACTAAAATCAAATTTAATTTTAGCATTATGAACTTTGCTTAGATTTTTATTCATAGGGTTTCGATTGCTTAGAAGAGTTTTTTTCGAATTCCAATTTCGGCCGTGGATTCAGTCGGACCGAAAAGTGAAAAAAAAGCTAGAGCCTAGCCGGTTTCTGGCCAGTTTCCTGTTAAACTCGTGCGTTTAAATAGCTAACGAAAGGTGTTCTGGGAAAACTGGGGCTGGTTGTGGCCAGGTCTATTGTGAGTTGAGAAAAAAAATAATGCATAATAAAATAAAATAACTTGTGGACCGCATTAAAAATAATTATGCTTATGCTGCTGGAAAATTTGCAGCAACAGAAATGAGCATCAAGAATAGCATAAGTGGCATATGTGTGCCGCCCATGTCCATGAGTATGAGTGTGTGTGTGTGTGTGTGTGTGTGTGTGTGTGTGTGTGTGTGTGTGTGTGTGTGTGTTTGCTGGGTTTGTTGTGCAGTGAAATGACCACACAGAGAGGCAAGCTGCAAAAATATTTACAACATTCTTAAGCGCAACCGAAACGAAAACTTATGAAAAATTTTATGAAAATTTTGCTGCGCTCTACTTTCTCTTCTTCCTGCAACCCCCCCCCCCCCCCCTGCCCTTCCAGAAGCCCACGAAGAAAACCCCTTCAGCCAAGCCAAGCTGTTGTGGTCCGAATTTAATTGAAATAACTTTCAGAAATTTTGTTGCAACTATCAAAAATCCGCAAGCATAACAAAAATGAAATGAAATCAGTGCAAAAAGTTGCAGAAACTCAACGAAAATAAGCCCCAAATCGATAATGAACCAAATACTCAACAACTCAAACTATTTATGGGTCAAATAAGAAATTTAAAGATCTACCTCTCAGTTCTTAGCTGGAATATGAATATGCGCTTGTTTCTTTGGGTTAAATAAGATTCTAGAATTTAGTATTCGGATATTATACTGCATTCAGTTTATAAGGGCATGCATTCACACGAAAGGTTCGGAGATGCCTTCTTGACAGAATTATAATACCCAGTATATAATAATCCATAATATAATAATTCACAAAACATCTGGTAAAATGGAGAATACCTAGACATACAAGCAACAACTTTCCGACAGTTCGTGCCTATGGCAGCCATATGATATATAGAAAGAAAGTATAGAGAAAAGACGCACCTGTTCAATGTCTCTTGACGGAGCGACAAGTTTGCTAAATTCACATGTAATATAAACATTTAAATTAAGCTATCCTTAAGCAAAGCTACTATTTCCATGACCCACCGCTTTCACGCAGATAAACGTTGCTAAGCTACAGTTACATAATCTTAACATATCGGCTTTAAATAAAAGAATTTTAATTCCAAAATCGAGTCGGAGCTGTCTCCTTCTATGCGTTACACATTTTTCTTAAATCAAGAAGAACCCAAAGCAAATTTAGTTGTTATTTATTTTATATTTTATTTTATTTTATATTTATTTTAATTTAAGCACATTTTATTAAAATTGCAATTGCTGCTTGATTGTTGTGTGTTGTAATTATTTCCGCTGTGTTGGTTGTTGTTGTTGTTGTTGTTGCCAAACGAATAAACTAACAATCTCACACCCCTATGTGTGTGTGTGTGTGTGTGTTGTGTGTGTTGTGTGTGTTGTGTGTGTATGTATGGGTGTCTATTTGTGGGTGTGTGCACCATTATGCAAATTAATTTTTGGTAGCAACAATAAAGAGAAAGATGACCACATACACTGACACACACACACACACACACTCACTGACACACACACACACACACACACGACAACAACAACAGCCACAAAAATGACGGCAAAATGTTGACCAACAAAAACGCAGTCAGCAACTTTGCGACTGTTGCAACAACAACATTTTGCAGCCATTGTCATTGCCGCGTCTGCCACCAGCCCACAATCCACACCCCAGCTAACCATCCTCGCTTGCCCCCTCACCCTGCATTCGCTTGCAGCATCCCCGCTCCGCATAGCCCTGCATCGGGCAGAGGATAGCCGCATTGCCGGCATTCCACGATGGGGGAGGGCGGGTTAAAGAGTGGGGGAGGAGGGGGCATGGGCACAGCTTATGGTGCGCTTTGGGGCAAGCTTGTGCTGCATGCCGCAACGACATCAAATAGTTGCCGCAGCATCGAAATCCGCCGTTGCCAGCCGATTACACGGCGAACGATGTGGCAACGCCGTGTTGCAACTAGCTGATGATCGACTGTGAGATTCTCTCCCTCTCTCTCTCTGTCTCTCTCTCTGTCTCTCTCTCTGTCTCTCTGTCTCTCTCTGTCTCTCTCTCTGTCTCTCTCTCTGTCTCCCTCTCTGTCTCTGTCTCTCTCTCTGTCTCTCTCTCTCTCTTTCTGTAAGTCTCTCTCTCTTCTTGGATGATACAATTTGTATATTTTATTCTCCCCCCCCCCCCCCCTCCCCATCGAAGAGAAACCTCCAATAATTCTTGGTTTTCGTTTGTTTTCTGGAGGACCTGAACCCTCGCAGAGTGTTGAATACCAAATTTGAATTAGATCCCTGACAGATTTACTGTTGCAGCGTCAATGTCCCGATTATACAAACCTGTATAGGCACACACACACACACACACACTCGCACACATTCAAACAATCACACACCTACACGCACACACACAAACACGCACATATGTAAATGAATAAACTTAGCATACTTTGCACGCATTCAGTTCACACGAGTGTGTGTGTGTGTGTGTGTGCATGTGTGTGTGTGTAGCTGCCATCAAAATTGACAAAAATGCAAATTTATTTACGACTCTGCAGGATGCGAGAAGAAGTTTGACGAGAGGGGCGTCACGTGAATGAATTGCAATAGCACATGGAGCGCAGCTCCGCCAAAAATCAACATGCAACAGTGGATTGCATACACACACACACACACACAAAAACACATACAAGCAGACACACACGCAGCCAGACAATAAATGGACAGTCGGAGCTGTCAAATGTCGCAAGTGCATTTCAAAAACGCGGCTACAAAATTCGCAAAACATTTGCGTTTATGTCGAGAGCAAGGGTATGAAAAGGAGATGCGTGTGTGTGCGTGTGTGTGTGTGTGTATTGTTGTTGTTGTGCCTGCTGCTTGGGTGCGGAAATGCGGAAATGCGGCAATGCGCCAGAGGTCAGCAGCAGCAGCTGCTGCCAAGCATATGCCAAATGCATTTGAAAAGTGGTCCAAAAGTGCTTTCAAAATTGGTTGAAAAAATGCCAAACAAAATAAAGAAACCACTTTAACTAGAAACTTAATATATTTAAATTTGTTTATAATAAAAGAAATCAAAGTAAGAAACTATACAATATTCGGCTAAAATAGCTGGATTTAAACTAGTTATCTAATCACTATTATTAGTTTTACTCTACATATATATTTTAATTTACATGCCCCTCATTAAATTAAGTCAGAGATTTAAGGAGGTTTTTTATCAGCCTTATTAGGTTTACTCATCATATATATTTTAATTGGCATCCTTCGTCAAATGTTTAACATAACATAGTTTGCTTTGTTAATACACAACCTTCAGAACAAATGTTCACTAATTTATTTATTGTCCAGGTTCCTCGCTAATCTGCCACCAACACGCACACAGTTGCGCTATCCGACCGACAGATGGCGCATTTGCATACAGTCTCTCTACCCCAATAGCTTTACTTGCGCTTACTTTCGGATCAGTTTCGGCTTAGCTCCTAAGCAGACTGACAAACAATACACACACACACACACACACACACACACACACGCTGACTTCTCAGCACCATCTAATCCGTATACCCTGCCAAAAAAAAAAAAAAAAGGGAAAACAAAAAAACTCACACACATTTTCATTTGCATTTCGTTTCAGTCTGTAATTTATTCATGACACTTGATAATACTCAAATGGAGAGTGGAAGACACCAGTTGAATGTCGAATACATGATGATCAGCGTCTTGCTGGCCAGATGCTTCTCGCCGGCTGTCCAGCTAGCTGGCCACGCCTCACTGCACCGTTACGCCCACCAGCCACGCGAGTTGGCCGAAAATTCAGTTGAGTTCTTGGCAAGGCAGACAAAAACTTTTGGCAAGCAGATAAACCCAAATTAGCTGTGTTTGTTTTCTTTGGAAACGCAGCGCAAAAGCGATTAAGTGAAAAGTTTACCTAACCAACGCCCCCCGCCTCCCACCTCCCACCCACTCCCACTCTCACCCATTTTCCAGCCTCGCCACCCTATATACCCTATACACAGGTTTTTTCTGTGAGCAACGTTTTCTAGTCGATTTGCTGCCACATAGAAATTGTATTTGCATTCCGGCAAGCTTGAGCTGGGGTCAAGTTTTTGGCTTGGTCGGGCAGGAAAAACCAAAAAAAAAGAAGGCAATAGAAAAAAAACGTCCATTACAAGGTCGAGTTCTCTTTATGCAAACTTCAGTTTTAAAGATTATCCCTTTTATTTTATACCATTTCGATTAATTTCATTTCTTACTGACTTTAAGCATTCATTTAAGTAGAGCTCACACACAAACACACAGACACACACAGACACACACACACGCAGACACACACACACATAGAGAGAGACAACATCAGTGTCGTCCTCCATCGTCCGCGTCGTTGTGCCGGAAGTGCCGATGATAACACGCCAAAGAGGAAATGAACACTTTTTGGGCAGCGCCATGATGCGAAGGGTGACAGGGGCGGGAGAGGGGTTGTGCAGCGCGAGGGGTGAGCAGGGGAAGGTAGGGGGTTCATAAGGGCTACTATAAATAAACGCGTACAGTTACGTACAGCAGCAGCAAGAACAACAACTCGGTTCGGTGTGCTATTGGCAGTTGAAAGAGGCTCAAAATACGCTCACAAATTTCGCTGGCCAAGCGGAGAATACAACAGAAGCTACCCTCACGATGTGCTAGGTAACCTATAGATATACTATATACGTATATATAGAGTATATAGAATATAAAATATGTAACAGAAATCGAGCCTATTCCCTGTCTCTGGTGCTTGCTGGTTTCCGCTTTGAGCTACATTCGTAAACGTTTCACACGCAGCGCAGCTTATAGTTGTATTGTGGCTGCGCCTAAAGAATTTAACTCCGCATTTGATTTCGCATTCGTAAACGTTTCACTGGCAGCTGGCAAAGTCTTAAGAATTTAAGCATAAATAGAGTTCATTCTCAGTATCTGGTGTCTACTCTGAGCAATACATTTCAATTGTTAAATTTCGCTTTAGCATATATTTGCAAATGTTTCGCATGCAGCGTAGCTTAAAGTATTATTGCTTTGCTATGTCGCATTCGTAAACGTTTCACCGACAGCTGGCAAGGTCTTAAGAATGCAGCTCTTTCTCTTGAAGAAACATTTCTTAAACATTTTACTTTGCCTTAGAAATACATTCCTTGGGAGCAGCTCTTGCCGAGTTGTGCGGTTAATTTGCAATGCATTTTTTTTGTTTTACATTCGTAAACGTTTTATTTTTATTTCCTAAATAAATACCTCATAGTTGCATGCAACACAAAATAGATTTATATTTATATTAAAATTATTTTTAGGAAATATAGATGGTAGTATGCAATTGCCTATTGATGTTATGTATATCTAATTGATTATTCGTCATATAATTATTTCAAATTATATACAAGTATTATAGCGTCATCTAAATAGAAGACATTATTTTGCAGGGTAACCGAAAGTGCAGGCCGAATTGAACCACGTGCATCTGCATAGAGCACTATAGCCTATCCTTGTCTCCGACTTTTACGTCTTCCCCTGTCGCTCAACCTGTCCCCTTCCGCTGCATCTCTCTCTCTCTCTCTCTCTCTCTCTGGCGCTCTTTTTCCCTTTCTCTCGCGCTGCTCTGTCTCTGTCGCCTTTTGGGCGCTGTGTAAATTTTATTGAGGTCGAATTGAAAATGTGCCCAAGTGACTGTGGGGCGGCAAAGAGAGAGCAGAGCCAGAGAAGTGTAAGAGTGAGAGAGGGGGAGGGGGAGTGGTAGATGAGGGGCAACGACAAATGTAGGAAAAATTAAAAGCATTTTATGCGCAAATGGCGCGCGCCATTTAAAATGAATACGAAATATGGTAACACGCGATTTGGTTCAACCGACAGCCCCAAACCCTCCAAGTCTCCCACCCCCCTTGAAACTCTCTATCACACACACACACACACACACACACGCACACACACAGACAGAGTTTCACAAAAAGCTGGTAAACCGAGCTGCAACCCTGCTGAGAGCGGTTACACCTCAGTAGCCCTCGATGCGTATAATTTATGTGGCATTTAATGAAAATGGAATTGAAATTTAGTGCGAATTTATTAAATGATTTTAAATGAATGTTTCATTCGCTACACAAAGCAGCCGCCCGCCCCCCTGCAGACCCTTTGAAGCGTACGATATTGATGCATATCTACGAGCACAGCATAGATATGAGTTTAATTAAGCTGAGCTCGCAAAAATATAGAAATACAACTTGCCAACTTGTATGGTATATAGAATAGCTTTTTTATTCTCTTCCATCCTTTTACAGGGTATTCACAGCCTTGGCATGCCACACGCAATTGTTTGTGCTGTTACTTTGCCTTACAGCATGTAAAATTCCAATCTATGGCTATCGAATATTATTTTTTCTATTCTATTTTTATTCTATTTTAGCGAGCTATTTCTGAAGCTATATGTATTTTTACAGGTTCTACACATATGTTTTCAATTAGCTATGACAAAAATTTAGCTCTGCCTGACTTTTTTCTACTTAACGTAAGCAAAATACTCGGTTTTTACACATTCAACTAAATTCCAGGGTATGCAAGTGCATAAAAAAAAACCGTAATTGTATACATTTATACTCAATTCAGAAAACACGAATTATTTCGCGATTTCTTAAATACCTTAATGGATACGTTCTGCGGGAGTTAAAGTTGATTTTCCTGATAATAATATACCCCATGCCACACATTTTACAGGGTATGTTGAAATCAATGGTTATAGATCTATACGAAATTATATTTTTGTCTTACTATTAAGATTCGCAAGATTCACAGCGCATTACGATTGATCCCCATTTATATAGGAAATACTGACTAGAAGAGGTCCAATTCTTGCTTGAGACGGCTCTATTTCAACAATTCTACAGGGTATATCCATAAGCTTTTGTGTGTTAAGCGTTTCAACTTCTGATCAAATTAACTAAATACACAAATATGTGCAGAGCTGACAAAATTGATGTTATCCGACGAACAAGCAATTTACAGGGTATATCGGCGTAGCTGCTAGTTGGCCGACTTTGATAAGAACAGGCACGTCTAAAAGCGCGTTGAATAACTAAACAAATACGAGTACTCATTCAGATAATTGCCAATACTCATTATGCAGATGATCCATCACCAGCGAAGGGAAAGGGAGAGTGAGAGAGAGAGAGAGAGAGAGAGAGAGAGAGAGAAAGCCAGCAAGCAGCTGCAGCCAAATATAATGCAGACATAAATGGACAAAACCTGGTGCTGCTTATCGGCTCGACCACAGCCAGAGGACCTTTTGTGAAGGCTGCACGAGGGGGGGCTGACAGCTGACAGTGAGTAGTGAGAGAGAGAGGGGGGGGGGGGGGGGGCAGCTGACCAAGCCGGCGGCTACGTCAACGTGTGGTGCAATTACGCGCAGCTAATTAAACGTAATTCATCAATTTGGAAAACAACAAGCCCAGCACGAGACTTGGGGGAACGATAGAGGAAAGGGCAAGCGAAGGGTGAAGGGGGAGGGGCAGGTGAATGGCAACTGAGCTAAAAGCGAAAATTGCACATTAATTAAATTTAAAGTGAATTGCGAGTGTGCATCATTAGAGCCGCACAATTAATGTGAATATTGATGGCGCCACGCCCCTCTGCCCACGCTCCTCTCACACCAACCTTCCACCCCCCACCCGCGATTCCACGACCCTATTGACCAAAAATAAACCTGTTGGTCAATAACAGTAGGGTCTTTATTGCTGCGGCTCTCGTGCTCAATTAAATTTTATCAATTTACAAAATTACGAAACGATCCCAAAAAATCACAGCCAGCCCACGCGTGTGCGTGTATTTGTGTGTGTTGTGTGTGTGTGTGTGTGTGTGTGTTGTGTGTGTTGTGTGTGTGGTGTGTGTGTGGTGTGATGTGTCATGCATTAATCACCATATTATTACAGAGCATTTCATATGTTATTAATTTTTAAAAAATATTGATTGTTTACATCAATATGGAACAATTTGAAAAAAAAAAACATGCGTCCGACTATTTATCAAATCGCACCGCAAATACCCTTACACACTTCTTTATATACCCTTTATACACTTCTCCTAATTTTCGCCCATTTCAGACATTTGACTTGAAGCGCAACAATAAATTTGCCTTCAGACAAACTTAGTTCCGTATTTTTTATTCAACGGAAGTATATTTCCAAAAGATTGGCGAAAAATATAGTGGACAAAGTTTTCACAATGTTCTTTGAAAGTGCAATAATTGTATGCCGTTTGCATGGGAAACAAAAAGGTTAAATGTAGCGTTTTCCACCAATATTCCACACTTACGGGTGGAATTTGTGCAGCGAACAGTTACAGTTCATAGACTTAATACGATAATTCGTAAATTAAGATATAAGTTTTGAGTAATGAATAAATAAATAAATAATAATATTTCCATAGTTCTACAATATTTATAGACATAGTAGCGGGGCTTACCTGACATATAATCCTAAAATCAAAAAAATCTAACTTATCTTAACTTAATAATAAGCGAATTTCTAAAACAATTTTCTGCTAAATTGATTCACAATGAATCGTTTTTTGTTTTTTCGGTTGCACTTTTAATTTTCGATAAAAGTAGAAAGCCGTTTTCACGTATAGCATTCCATTGCCATTTCAATTGGTTCATTTTAATTGGCCTGCATGTTATTTCTTTCTTGATCGCATTGCCTTTACTTTTAGCTGTATTCTTGTTTTTTTCACTTCCTCAGTTTATTTTCATTTTAAGTGCCAGTCGAAATGTGGCCACAAAATGTGAATGTGAGTTATTAAAATTGTGCACAAATTGTTTTCACTTTGCAATTCCGTTCGCCGTTTGCTGCTGCTGCAGCTGTTCGGCAAATGTTCTCGTTGATTGTTGTTGTTATTTGAATTTTGCATTTGTTGCCGTTGCCCTCTTTATCCTTCATATATCTTTATGTATATATTTTTTTTATATTCCATTTCTATTGTGATTTTTTTATTGAGCACACGGTTCAAATGCTTCTTGAACTACAATTGCTTTGTATTGCATTCGTACACGATTTCCTTTCAAGTTTTCGGCTTCTGCACATTATCAATTCCTTTTTGTTGCACGTTGATTCGTAAACACTTCACCGACTGCGCCGACTGCGACATACGTAGACAGCGTATTTACGTTCTCCTCTTTGCGTCGCATTCGCAAAGTTCCTCAATGTCAATACTTGTGCTCACACAGTTACACGCTCTCGCGAATTTACAATTACTTAGAATTGCTCAATTCCTTTATGTGGCTTTCATTCGTAATCGTTTTATTGGCAGATAATTTTACAGCTTTACAGTTAGCGTTGGAAATTTAGAATTCAATAGTCTAGCGATTCCTTCCTTCGCTCCTATTTGCAAATGTTTCATTTGCTGTTTTAAAGACACTTGCGCCAGCATTTATAGCTGCTCAGTTTCTTATTAATCTTGCATTCGTGAATTTTTCTCCTGTCATGGCAGTTGTCTCGACGTCAGTTGCTTAGCGCCCATGATCTATACATGTTGCTCTGATTAAATAGTGATTTATATATATTATTTCTTTTTATGGTGATCTATTCACACTTGACTCTTTGGTGATTTGTTCGCCCATCCTTTACGGCTAGAATTTGGATTATTTTCTTGTGCTCTTGTGCATTTCATGTCAGTCAAAACGTTTGGCTGACGTTACGTTCGGGATTGGGGTTTTGGCCTCTGGCTGCTATCTAATACCACCATGTGTGTGTGTGTGTGTGTGTGTGTGTGTGTGTTGGTATGTGTTTGTCCGAGCAGCGGGCATTCATTATTGCAACGGCTGCCCGAGCTTTGCCTGGCTGGCTGACTGCCTGCTGCTTCTTCTTTTTATCCTTCTGCATTGTGGCACTTATTAAAAATTTTCTGGTTTCCTATTTTCCTTTTCTTTTTTTTTTCCTGCTGCCGCATCCTTGGAACCGCAGCCGGACCTACCGCACGCCCACCATGAGGGTAGCTGGGATGCAAAGGATGCTTGACAGCAGGAGGCAAGAAGCAGCTTTTGTTTATTTATCTTTTCGCTCGGTTTCGAATAACAAATCCTTTTGGCTTAACACATATTATGCGGCGACATTGTCCCATTCTCTGACCCCTCCCCCCACCCCTCAACCCCCTTCCTCATCGCCACGCCCTTTTGCCCAGCAAACCCGCCACATACGTTGGCCTGCCGCTCTAGCGCCACATCCTTTGTGCAATGTGTGACTGCTGCAGTTGCAGTTGACTCCATTTTTGTCAAATGTATTGTTTCAGCCACAATCGGGAGCCATCGCAGCATCGTCCCCATCAGCGGCATCTCGCTCTCATTCCGAATGACGATTTCCACTGCCATCATTCGCAATGCTCTGTTGCCCGCCCATCCTGTATACCCTGTAGCCAGGCGAATGTATGCAGGACTAGTCCGTAAAATTGAGTGCATCCCTCTGTCAACAATTTTGAATATATTTTCTCTCGAGCAGATAAACTTTATCCATATTTCACTTAACATCGATAATTATCGACAAGCTTTTCTCATTAGCATATCTCGAAGGGACACCAAAATCCTCCCATAGCCAGGACTAATCCAGAATATTTTTATACTGGAATATCTGCTTTAATGTGTGCATGCTTCATGCAGGGTATCACGCAGTCGGGCACTCTCAATTTGTGCCCTCTTAGTTATTTTACTTTGCGCTTCTTTTTCACTGCTTTTTTATCTCCAGTGCAATCGCTTTTTTTTCGTGCAGTTCCTTTTGCGCTTATTGTCGCAGATGCAAGCTGCAGATACAGATACAGCCAGAGATACAGATACAGATACAGTTACAGATACAGATACAGATACAGTTACAAAGATGCAGTTACAGTTACATATACATTTACAGCTCGGTCGCCTTTTTTTTTTGTTTTTTATGCCTCAGATACATTTTATTGTTTTTGCTGGCGCTTTTTCATCAATCTTGGTCGCTTCTCACATGCTGCCAACTTTTATGGCCTAAGCCCCGTTCAGTGGGTGTTTGAGCTGGTTTGTCGAGTGTGGGGAGAGTAAGCGAGAAGGGGGGAGGGGAGAGGGAGCTTGACTTTTTCTATTGTCATTGCCGCCGCTTAGAACAATTTTGCAGTTGTTATGTCTACATAAATGTCAGCATCAGGCATTGTCTGCCCTGTCAACCATTGTTTCCCATCCCAAATCACGAAAGACCAAATCCGTATACCGTATTACGTATTCCGTAGTCCGTATGCCGTGTTCCCATACTCGTTACAGCTCTCAACATCTTCATTAGTCACGATTTCTTTTTTTTTTTTGATTTACCAGCTGACATTTGACAACACTGCAGGGGCAAACGTTTGGTCACATTGTTAGAATCAGTGTGACCAACCTCTTGGGAGTTATGTCAAGTAGTAAATTATAAATCGTTGCAATCCAAACACATCATCATGGAGCAGAAGATGTTGGTATTCAACAACAGTGCATTAATATTCAGTGTGACCAGCGCACAATGGTAAATAAAGATTTCTGTCTCACTTTGCCTTTTTAAATTTTCACTACACGGAACTGAACATGTTTTTACATTTGAAACATGTTTAAATTAATTTTGTATACGGCATTTTTAAACAACTTTTAGCATTAGTTCTTAAGCGAAATTATGCAACACTGACGAATGAATTTGGTCACACTGGCAGTAACACTTAATCCAACCAATTCCCCCACTTAATTGCACTTTGAATAATTTTCCTGCCATATTTACTTAACACCTCAAATCATTTTCACATTCAGCAACACTGAAAGCCGCGTTTGGACACAATATGCCACCACAAAAGTGTGACCAGCTGTGCAAGCGATTCAGCTGCATTGCCATGCGGCTAGTGCGAATAAATGCTTGCAACGGCCGGGTGGTCGCCTTTGAAGCCCTTGCAAGCAAGTCAAGTTGCACCTTGAATTGCCGCACTTGCCACAAATTTCGTGTTGCTTTTGCCTCTGTGTGTGTGTGTGTGTGTGTCGGTGTGTGTGTTGGTGTGTTGCCTCTTATCGCGTCGCTGGACTGCGCTTCACGCTCGACAGCCAAAACCGGATGTGACATCCTTTTAAAGTCGGAAGTACTTATGCTTAAGCGTGCGTCGGCAACGACCCAAGCTCCAGCCCGGCGCCCAGTGAGTGGTCCCACCCCCCGCCGTTTACCGAATTTGTTATGACCCAGCCCTTTCCTCCACTACGCTCTTCCATAGCTGTCTTCAGTTTGCGTCAGTTTGCGGTACTTAAAAATTGTTGGCAACATTTAAAACGTTGCCAGCTCCTCGAGAAAGTCGCGACACGCTGGCCGCGGGATGGCTCATCAAAATACATGACTCTGCCCAGTGATTTCATGTCCTGGCCCTTTTTCCTACTTTGCCATACGCCTTTCACCATGACGAGCTGCAAGTTTTGCTACATTTGGGCACAGAAAGAATAGGTTGGGGCTTGTGTGACTTCAACACATTCCATTTTGCTGAGATTCGTAGCAAAGGTTTTAAGGGACAACTCTAGTTTTCACCAATCCCATCGGTTTATTTATTTATTTATTTTTTGAAACTGAAGGCTTTTCCTTTAACTTGAGGTATTTGGTAGTATTTAGTTGTCCATAATTTATAAGCTTTTAAAATTTGGTTCAATTTGGATTTTAGCCGGCTCAGCTCAAACGTTCAATTCTATTTGAGATTAACGTGTTATACGTTTAACAGACATAAATAGGTCTGTCTGTACGTAACAGATGGACGTATGACAGACAAAGCCATGTATAACGTATTACAGTTAGACCCCTTCCTTATACCGACAGGCCTGTTATACTTATAATAGACTTAAAACGGTCTACCTAAATGTTAAACGGACTCAAAACGGTCTGACAATATGTAAAACAGACAGATGTAAATCGAACAAATAGACAGGATATATGTATAACAGACTCAGACTCTAAACGTATACGTATTCAAATAGGTTAGATGTGTTATACGTATAACTGATAGATATAAGTCTGCTAAAACGTTTGACATTCTCAAATTGGTTCGTATAACAGACAAATGTATAACAGACGGATGTATGAAAGACTGATGTATAATAGACGGATGTATAACAGACGGATGTATAACAGAAACGGACCCATGGACCACGCTTGGCTTAGAGACAACAAGACCCAATGACATTAACTGTGGCTCTTATTATTTTCTATAAAACGAATTTTATGTCAATTCAGAGTATAGGGCATCTTTAACTCGAACCCCGCCGCATCTGGCAAGATTTTTAAATTGTTTTGACAAGCAAATTGCCTTTCGAAATCGATAATTATATAATAGTTATTCTCTAGATTGATCTGATACGAATTTTGTGTCAAACATTTAATTTTTTGTTAAAATCTTATAAGGGCATAAATCTCAGGTCAACCTCTCACAACAATTTTTCGTGCAACATAATGATTTATCGTGGTCTTAGCAGACCTATTGGCGGCTCTTAAGCTCTCCATCTAAGGCATTTATGTATTTGATCAAATGGCGGACTTGTCAGCCTCAGAGTTAAGTTGCTTCATTTGGCATTTATTGGTCTGTACTATGACATTAGTGGGTATAAACGACCTTTAACAATAGATTATTATTTATAACAAACATAATAGGTTTTATATAATACTCTAGTATTTTCTTATCTCATCACATTTATCTGCCTTTCGCGTGAATTTTACCGCATTACGGGGTGTTTAATAGTCGAGCCATCATAATTTTTCTATTCTCTTTCTCAAGGATAATAAAATAATGTGCAAGACTCAAGCTCAACTTTAAGGGACAGACTTAAGGTGCTGCATTTTTTAGAGGGTATATCATAGTTGAGCAGCTGTCGTTTGTTTTAGTTGTTGTTCTTCTTCTTTGTGAATCCTGCTTTATAACAAAGTATTTGATAGTCGATCAGCGCTTCTTACAATCGACCCAGTTTTGTCGTCAGCTCTCAGCATATACTACACTGTTGCTGTCCAGCTCTGTTTAGAGGGTATCTCACAGTCAATCAGTCAGAGCTGTTGCCTTAAGCGCTCGTTCGTTCCACTTAACGAAGCATTTGGCGGGGCAGTCGCTTTTGGCAAGTATTTATTGAAAAAAGACACGCGACTGCTGCATATTTTATATGTGCTCCGTTGTCAGCCACGCCCAGCGGGACGCCTACGCCCGTTTAGGCCCTCACACCAATTGAGTGTAGGTGTGTGTATGTGTGTATGTGTGTGTGTGTATTTGTATGTAAATCAACAGCCTTTGAGAGCTCTCGTTACAAATTGTAATAAACTCGTACATCCGTTGCCATTAAGCGACTTCTAATAAACTTTATGGCATCATTTTTTCTTCTTTTTTTTTTTAGCTTCTGTTCCTCTTTTTCCATAAGTTGGCCACGCAGGTGGACGAGCCGGGGCTGGGAGGGGCGGTGGCACCGAGGTGTTAATGATTCAATAACATTTGCCTTTGATAGCCAACAGCAGGCAAGACAAGCGACATTAATGCGATTTGCGACAAGAGAGTTGGAGAGGGCGAGAGAGG
This sequence comes from Drosophila virilis, assembly GCF_030788295.1. Lineage (NCBI taxonomy): Eukaryota > Metazoa > Arthropoda > Insecta > Diptera > Drosophilidae > Drosophila > Drosophila virilis. The sequence goes on from NC_091543.1 coordinate 810,789, forward strand.
AGAAATACAGTGAGAGTGGGAGAGAGAGAGATAGCTGACCACAACAATGTTACTTTCGCTTTCAAGGCTCATTGCGGAAGAGAGCGAGAGAATTAGAGAAGCAAAGAGAGAGAAACAGAGAGAGAGAGAAGGGTAGATTGATAGATAACAAATGTGACAGACTCCAGGGACAGGGACAGAAGCCGAAGGAGCTGTTGGTTCCTCCTCGTCAATTGTTGCGTGACTTTTAATAAAGAAAGAAAAAAAAAAAACGGAAAAAACTAAGGATCCTTCTGCGGCACGCCGAAGAGTAATTACCCTTGGCGGGACAGAACTTTGCAAAAAATGTGGAGAAAGTATTTTGAAGGTTTGTAATTGCGGAACTTGGTCAAGATATCCTTAAAAGCAGAATATGTGAGATACAAGAGAAACAAAAAGACTATATTCAATCTTTGTCACTGTTTGACTCGACTGATCTAGAATATATATACTATATACATGAAAAGCCGAATCGATCTAGCCTTCAGTCCTAATGTATAATTTACCAGTAATAAGGATCTCTATTAGAGCTTCAGACTGCAATTTTAAACAAAGGTCGATCAAATTCCTACAAATCCCATCGAGATTTAACGAGATTTGCGTAAATTACAATATCTATTTTCCGATTATATTATACACTTAATTAATCTCAAAAGAAACATATACTTTCGTTTGGCAGGGCATCGAAAACGTTTCGCACTTTTCCCAAAACAAAAATTCCAGCCGTTCGAAATGTTTAAATAGCTGCAATGATTTTTCGCGCCTCTCATTTTTTTTTAAAAGATTTTTACAGCTTTTTTTTTTAGGTTTTATGTTGATTTACTTAATTTTTTTTTTTCTTTTTGAAAGCTAATCAATTTAGCTGCCTGGTGACATGCCAAAGGCCCGCACCAATGTCAATGTTGAATGCGCCAGAGGCGTGGGTGAAGAGTGGTGTGGGGGGGGGGGGGGGGGGTCTGGTCATGTCCTGCGGCCTGGATGGCACGTCCTGCACAGCTGGGCACTGAAAGCAGTCATTAACTTTTAAATGAAGCAACGGAAACGCGATAAGCACGTGAAGCGTACACAGCCACGCCCCCCAACCCATATCTCCCCCCTCCCTCTCCCCACCACCCTCATGCAGCTCTGGCCCGTTGACGCTTGTGGCCATTTGATGTGATGTTATCGCTGTCACGCCCACAACCAACTCGCGCCCCCAAATGAGCCATAATTATTCAATAAGAAATAATAAAGCAGCACCCGCCCCCAACCCGCACGTCCAGTGTTGGGCAACGTTTGCTGTTCAACATATATATATATATGTATATATTTTCATTGATGGACATGCGACGCAACGCCAGTTGGGTTTCGTGTCTGCACTGCTCTGTGGCCTGTCACCTGCACACCTCACCCCCCGCCACCCATCGTCCGCCACGTCCCTTTGCCTGACCCCTGGGGCAAATGATTGTTGCGTGACTTGCAGGTTTTTCGCTTTGTGTTTGTGTTTGCACTGAAAATTCCTTAATTTGCCAGGCCGACCGTCAACCCAACCCGCCTGACAATCGCCGCTCGCTAGCTCCCTCCCCTTCTTCTCAACTGACCCCCCGCCCCACCCTTGCTCATCCCACCACCTTCTCTGAGGGTGCCTGCTGCTGCTCAGGCATTGTTGACGCTGTTAAGTAGTTACATTTTGTAGCGATTTGTCGAACAACACCAAAAAGCTGGCAAACAAAACGAGCGTAGATCCATGCAGGGGAAGGGGGTCGGGAATGGGGATGGGAGCGATGGTGTTTGAAGTACAAGCACAAAGCAAACAATGTTGCAATGTTGCAAACACGTTTCAACTCGCAACACACACAAACGAACACATACACGCACAAGCACACCTCAGCCGAAATGCCCATGCATTTTAACTCTTTTAATTATTATTATAAAACGTGTAATTTCAGTTGGGGTCAAAAAACACAAAACGGAGAGTTTAACGAGAAAGTAGGCCTTTAATAGCCTTGTACACGTTTACCTTTTGAAGAGAGAATAGGAAAATATTTTGGAAAACAAAACTCGTCTCATACAAGAGTATCCAGAAAAACGCAGCTTTTATCACTTGCGCTCTTCAAAATGATTTTTAGTCTCAAAAACATTATTAACTTATTTATTTGGACAAGTAGCTGCGTATTCACACCAAGAACTTAGCAACAGGCAATCGCAGCACAGCCGAAAAATCGTCTGTCTAGTAAAAAGAGTGTGACCGATTTGGGTTTGTTCAGTTCCCAATTCAGTTCACAATTGTTCAAGCATTGCATTGTGAATTGCTGTCATCAACAGGAAGAAGAAGAGCAACAACAACTGGCTCAAAAAAAAAAATAAATTAAACTTTTGTTGTCTTCATTTGGGTATTTGAGAATTTGAATTGAAAATTTAGCTTGTGCCAAGGTTTTCGCTCGGGTCTGAGATTATGATTTGTTTGGCAAGACAAACAGAACGCTTTAGCCAAAGGATGCGGGCGGCAAGAGTATCTGGGCATGTGAATATCTGTGGCATAGCGCTTGCTAAATCCACAAAATTAATGAGTCATCGTTAAAGTTAACAACTTGCACAAAATTTGTTTATCTAAAGTGGCAACTAACTAACTAAAACCCCTCTACACCCCCCCCTCCCCTCCCCCTTACACACACACACACACACACACACACACACACTTTTCCTGCCGAGTCTATTAATTGATGTACCGATCCGGGCTGGGCCCCCTCCCCCTCCCTCTAACGAACTGTGTTGGGAAGTCGCACACGTAATCACTTTTTAAGTGTTAGACAATTTATGATACATGAAAATGTTTTGCCAGCCTGCAAAGGCAATACCTGAACCCACAGACCCCCCCCCCCCCCCCCTACCCACTTCCCACCACATAAAGCTGTGCGTAGGTTGACATTAAGACTCCAAGATTATTTTAATACCCTTCGCCGAGAGTATTTATATTTTGCTCACAATTCTGTTACACATTTAGCATAGCAAAATGTGGTTTTATATGTTCTCTGGAATTATATTTATGCATGAATCTGAAATTCTTTTATTTGAAACTTGATCTATTATTATTATTAAATTTAATTAATTCTGTTTTTTATAATTAATTCTGTTTTTATAGACACAACTGAAAGAGAGCTTTTCAAAAGATAACTTTTGTAATGACTGTTCCATTTACTGTATATAGCATATATGCTTGATTCAGCTGGGATGTCACATAAGATATCTGTTATCAAGTGTCTCAAGTTTTGTGCTTAAATGTTCTATAAATAGCGTTCTCACCCATTTCCCGCCCGTACACAATTTAAATCCACCCGGGTGAAACTCTCAATATCGCGTATTTATTTTGTCGAAATTTGAAAATAGTTTCTTTCAACTTTCAAATCATTTTTGAATTTTGAATTTTCCTAAATATCATTATCCACCAAATATTTCAGACCCATTTCCATTAAGAAGGAATCGAATCTTAAACAAAATACTTTCAAGCGAGTAAGAGAGGTAAGAATTGGAGCTAATTAGTTACTGCACAGCTGCAAGGGTATTAGGTCTTCGGGACTAGACCGAAAAAATATCTTCATCTTTCTTACTGGCTGGAGGCTTTTCAGGGTTCGACGGCTGTCTCAAAGGGTTGCGCCATCTGAAAAGCCTGCTCCTCGAACTCTTGTTCGCAGCGCAATAAACACCTCAAAGTTGATGACATTTCATTAAAATCAACGCAGCCTGTGGGCGTACGGGTGGGTCGTTGAGCCGGGGGGAGGGGCGTGTCAAATGAATTTCACTTATGAAGCATGAAAGTGGGCTCTGCTGCTCGGGCTGCTCGGGGTTTTTAGATACTCATTGGAGGCGTCGCTGCTGTCGTGATGCCATCTTTGCATTAACGCAACATTTTCATGTTCATTTGGTAAAAGGCAGCGACGCCAGCAGCGGCGCCAGCAGCGGCGCCAGCAGCGACGTTGACAGCGACGCAATGAATTTCATTAAAACAAGCAGCAAAAGTGCTTTGCCACACATGAGCCGTAGAGTGGGACGAGGAGGGGCGGGAAAGGGGGCGTGGAAGGGAATAAAGACAGAGTCTATTGGTCTACTTGATTTGTTAAAGTGATGTACTGAAAGATGCACTGAATAAGTACTACGTAAGGGAACGGGTTACAGTCGGGCCATAAATGGCGTTTTATCGATAGGGATGGACGGAGAGTGGGTGGTGAGAGGGGGGAGGCTTGCTATTGAGAGGGGTTACGCGTTACAAATGTTGTCTGGCGCAAAGTGTCTTTGATTGCAAAAGCCGCAACTATTATACCCTGTTAATCAATCAAACAGGCTATATTGGCAGTTAGGCGAAATATGCGAGAGAGATTTTCGGAACAAAAACAATATCTTTTTATCTGAGTAATTGTGAGACAATTCGAATCTAAGTAACATACTCAACATTTTTTATTTATATATCTTTGAAACTTGGTTCAAATAATTTTCAGCACATTCTATATACAACGCCAAAATTTTCATAATGGGTATACAGAAAATAAATAGATATATCTTTCCGAAAAAAATCGGAAATATTGACTCAACAATCATATTCCATTTAATAGAATCTATAGAGTTCTTGTAAACCACTCTTTATTATATATTGTTATTTATTATTATCTATTATTTATCTATATTAAGCTTTATATATTTATTTGCAGGGTATTCACACGCTCGAGACACTTGCTTTCGGCGAAGGCGGCGTTTTTAATTATATTTTGGCAGCAAAAGCAATTGAAACTTGGCTTTTAACTTGGCTTGTTTAGGCTCCTCGACGCTACTCGACGAACATGTGCGAAACTTAATTGAAACATGTTACACTAAAAGGTAATGCGGTTAGACGAGCTACAGACGAGCCTATTGACGGATTCAGGCGCTTGGAAATATTGGATAAAAGCCAACCGTTGACAGCATTCGACAATACTGAAATCAGTCATAATCTATTCCATCCAATTGAATATGCAATTTCTATGAAAGTCCCACAATAAATCTCGCTTTAAGCTCAACAAATATTTTGTCAAATAAATACTTTAAAGTTTTGCAATTCATTTAACTTATTTCAAAATAAATATCTGGCTCCGATTCAACCTATTTTTTCTTTAAGAAATTGACACAACAATGAGTACCAAGAAAGATCCTCTATATACTAATCTAGTTCACGTTGGATAAAATATGGATTAATGATAGGTAGAGAGATAAATAGATGAAATAAAGATGTATGATAGATGTGTTGAAAGATAGGTATATATGGAGATAGATGGATAGATAGATAAATTGATTGATGGATAGAAAGCTAGATAGATGGACAGATATATAGATATACAAACAGATAGTCATTTAGTTAGATATATATGTAGATAGATAGATACATGAAGAGTTAGATGAATAGATAGACAGATATAGATGTATAGATAGATAGAACGACGGATGCAATACCAAAGGCGATTCTTGAATAAAAATATTCTTATAAGAAAAATATAAGACTCCTGATTTTAATCAAAATTCCAAGCAACTACACTTAAAGAAAAATGCCGTTATAAGTTCTAATAAAATCGGAAGAGAATAAATGTGATTTTCTTAAAAAATACAATATTTCTTATGTGCTTTAATTATATTTAATCAAATATGTATCGTACGTAACAAAAAATAAAATGGGAATCATAAAATGCTTAACACAAGATTTCACTAGAAATAGCTGTACTGCGGAAGTGAGAGAGAAAGGAGCTTCTCATGATTAGAAACATTGACTTGAAATGAAATATTTGCCAAGTACAATACTGACAGAAATACTTTAAGTAAAGAATGTTAATAAGTAAGAATTATAATCCCAGATAAGTATACGTACATGTCTACACATATACATATGCCTACATTCCCTATAAAAATCCTTAACAAAATTAACCTAAAGCTACGAAAGTAAAGCCGTATTGCAAGTCAATTTGACGGATTTATTTGTAATGTTGCTGGCAACACAAGATGTTGCTGGCAACAAGTTGCCGGGCATTCGGTGTTGGCAATCGGCAGATGTGGGCAATGCGGGTTCGGTTAACGGTATCGCCTTGGCTTCGTGTGCCAATTTTGAGCTTCGTGCGCTTTGTTTGGCCGCGGCTCGTTGGCCAGCCGAAGGACATGCGAGTTGTGTTAGGTCCTGCTGGTTCTTATCCTGTGCTGTTGCCTGTGCGCTGGCCCAATGCGAGCCGCGTTCAGTGCTCGGGCAACTTCCTAGCGCGTCGGTCGGTCGGTCGTTGGGCTCCAAGAACAAACCCCAGTTTCTCAGCTCAATTGAAGAATCGCAAAGAACGAGCGATTACCGTTAGACGTTAGACATTTGTCGCCGTTAAACGTTTCAGTCGTTGACCGTTACGAAAAATGATTTGACAAAGATTTCGAATAGAAATTTCAAATCAACATCAAACCGAATCGAGGGGCAGAAAAAGTGTCGATAAAACCATTTTTGAAAAGTGTTGAAAAGCTTGAAAAAGATTTAAATTGTATCGAATTTTTTTTCAAGTGCTTTAAAGTTGTTTGGTTTTTCTTTTTTTTTTTTTAACAAGAATTTCTGTTGGCAATAAATAACAGAAAAAGTGTTGAAAAACGTGTAGCCTCGTGGGCAAAAGGTAATTAAAGTGTTGTGTTTGTTTTAGCAGTGTTTGGTAATGTAGAAACAATTTGAATTCTATTGAAAATACTTTAAAATAGTTAATATTTGTGATAATTATATAATAAATATTGCAATGTATTTAATAGCAGATTTGGGGATTGAGAAAATTTGAACTTTTTTTATTTTCTTGTTGTTCTATAAAAATTATGTGGCATATTGTGAATGCGCTAGACGTGAATGGCGTGTAGCATTTGAAATAAATTTTTACTCTGCCAATTTTTAGTACTTTTTTTTTGGCTATGAAATTGTTCAAATTGCAAATGTATTTTCCTGGTTCGGCGAACATTAGGTTTGATACGCGGGTAAAATATATGTGAAAAACACATGTGGAAGCTTTTCAAGATCTGCTATAACTATTACAAACTCTTGTCGCTTTTCACAGAGCTACCTTCCTATATTTCACTTTCTTAAGGAAAATTCCTTCTTAGGAGTAGTCTAAATTGTAAATACTGAGATGATTTATTGATATTGTGATATCAAAATGCCACACTTGTCTTTTTCTCAGACATTATCTGCCAAGCATCTTTCTACATCTTAGATTTTAGATCATTGCTTATTGCTTAACGCCAGTTTGAAAATATTTAACTCATTGCAACTGCATTGCCCAACACTGAACACTGAACACTGAACTCTATTTAAAAATTAAAAGTTATCCGGCCCGCCCAACTCTGGGATCAGCCCGGAGCTTGTTATTGTCTTCATCCATTCTAAGCCGTGCTCTGCGCGAATTTCAAAAGGTGTGCGAAAAACTTTTTCGACTTTTTGTGAGTGGGCCGCCCAGACAAAAGGCTTCAGTTATGGACACGCCTCCGCCTCCGCAACCGTCTTCGTTAACGTCACCGACCCCTTTGCCCCCTTTCCCTTCTTCACGCTCTATCAGCAGAGCCGGCGCGTTCTTGTCAAGTTTTTAGTCGCTGTGATTTATGTTTTATTAATATTAAAAGTGATTTATTAGCCATGAAAATTTGCGCTCGTTTTAAAACTTGGCCCGTGCTCTTTTGGCTGTCCTGCCAGGTGTCCTGCATGTGCTGCGTACTTTTTGGCACGCGTCTTTAATTACAGACCCCCCCCCCCCCCCACCCCCCTTCTCTCACCCACTCCCTCTCCTTCTCTCTGACTATTTCATGCTGAGCATGTTGCAGGGCTGCATTTGCAGTGTTGGGTAGGGGACTTGTGCTCATTATCCTGTTGCCAACTTAGGCTAAACTGCACAACGAGATTAAAATTGTAAATGACAGGCAGACTGACAGCAGGACGAAAGAGTTTCAGGAGCCGAAGCAGCAGCAGCAGCTGCTCCTCTCGCAACTCAAATACGTTCACAGTTTTTCCGGTTTTTCCTGTTGTTTTTGTTGTTGTTATTATTTTGCTGAAGTTTCCTCTTTTTGTTGTTTCTTTTTTTTTTGGGTTTTTTTTTTGTGTTTATCTGCTGCAGGACATCGCAACAGTCGCAACGCTTGTGGCGTTAGTCCGTCGCACTTTGTCGTCTTTTTAATGAAAATTAATTAATTAAATCATTTTTTACGCAGTCGCCACTTGCAAAATGCTTGTGTGTGTGTGCATGTGTGTGCGTGTGTAAAGTGCATTATTATTAAATTACATAATGAAAAAGAAAAAAGAAAAAAGCCTGCGAATCCTTTTACTCTTTAAGGCAACTGCATTTTCTTAATGCACTTTTTTCCCAGCTTTTCGAAACGTTTTTTAAATAAACCAATTTTCAAAATAAAAAATATATATAAAAAAAACTATATAAAAAATATCATACATTTGTAAATTTAGTTTGTCAAAGCTATTTAAATAGAAGAACAATTCAATTAGTTTGTTTATATTTATGAAAAAAAATATATATATATCTTTTTTATATAATATCTATTTATATTCCATATGTCTTAAATGCAGAAGCTCTATTTAAAAGTATATTTTATAAATAGAGCTTCTAAATTGAAGACATAATTTGGATTGTTGACATTTTCTTTCATTTCTTGCTTATAATTCTCAATGTGTTTTAGCTTGAGACTTGATAGAAGTGCTTGCAAGTCTGAGATCTAGTCATGATAGAAAATGGAGATTTCGGAAATAACTATAACTGCATATAACTATAACCAATTTACACTTAGTGCTAATGACATATTCCATTATTATTAATAATAATTCCAAAACAAATAACTAATAAGGTTTTAATTTGTTGTTATAGTAAAAATCTATTTAATTTAATCATTTATTGTGTGGAAAAGTCGATAAACTTTTTCTGTCTCGAACTCATTTCACCAAAGATCTTTATTCAAATCAATTTGAGGGGTGTTTCACACTTTCCTCCTCGGTGGAAATTGGAAGTCAACGACTTCGTGGCTCAAGTTTCGGGTTTAAATTAATTTCTAAGAATCTGTATGAAAATTCATTAAAGACATGCTTCGCACAGCACAAGCAATTTACGCTTCGTCGGTGGTAAATATGATTTAAATATTTGTTGAGCAAAGTTTTAAGACTTAAGTCCGATTCGCTTCAAACTGATTTTCAAAGCCCTACATAAGACCTTTTTAGGAAATATCAAAACTGTTGACTCAAAACTTTATTCGGTAAGCTTTCAAGTCATTTCGAAATATCTGGAGTTCGAAACAATATACCTAATGACAACGGAAATATCTCCCTTAATGAAATAGACATTTCGGAATGAAGAGTTATTGGAGCATAAAAAGGATGGCCTGAAACTAAACCATTTTGAGTTACCTTTAATCAAGCTTATTTGATTGATGAGAATAAAAATGATGATAATAGATATCCTTCATAAATATGTTGAAAATTGAAATTTAATATCTCTCTGACAGATTAAAGCGAAAAACTTGTTCAGAATCTAACCAGTTCACGCCGGAACTTTACTCTGATTACGCAATTAATAAACTTAATTTATGAAACTTGTTCGCAAAAATTGCATTTAACATTTGCCAATGTCTGGCCACGCCTCCTGCCGCCCCCTGCCGCCCCCTGCCACCATTCGTGGCATTTAATTGCAACTTATCGATTACAAGAGTTATCGATTATGCAAGCAAAATTAATGAGCACTCGCACGTTGATCGAATGACCGATTTGTGCAATTATAACGCGACAAATACTGATATGCCCCCTTCCCAGCTCTTAACCCTTTTTGCCCATGTTAATTTGTGTGGAAATTGGAGACGATGAATAATGCGGCACGGCCAAAAACTGGCAATGATAATTGAACAATGCATCGGCTTTCATTTTCTTTATTAGACAAATTGGCAGCGGGCTTTTGTTGTTGTTGTTGTTGTTGTTGTTGTTGTTGTTGTTGTTGTTGTTGTTGTTGTTGTTGTTGTTGTTGTAGCTGCTTGCCATATGTGTGCGAGGCGTTAAATTTGAATACGCGGCCAGGCTCGGCGCCTCAAGGATATCCGACAAGCATTAAAAACAAATTAGCATAAATTTTGTGTGGGCCGGTCGCTCGTTTAAGCCTTTTGTTTTGTTTAACGCACGAAAAACAAAAAAAGATGGCCAAAACTAAGCTGAACAATTTGCTTATATGCCACGCCCCCCAAATTCAAAGAGTTGCTGCTGATTATTTGAGGCGTAAAATGGCAACAAAAGAACTGGCAACTGTAATTATGATGAAATTGTGGCGCAACAAGAAGAAGAGAGCACAACAACAGCAACAGCTTGCAGTAAACTATGGCTAAAGTGAACTGCAAACAAAACAAGTTGCATATGCTTGACTCTAGCTGCCATATTGTGTCTTGATTAAACACGCCCAAAAGCAGCTGATACCCTGTAAAAAAGGCCATATCACAGTGTTGAACAAATGTTTGTGACATTTCGTTGTGTTCTTTGGTCCACTTTAACTATTCAAGAGCTGCGCTTACCTCCAGGAACTCAGCTTCTAACTCAGCTAAATAGCTGAAATTTAGGTTTTAGAATCGAGTTAATCAAACAAAACTTCAGTCTCTTTGGAGTCGCAATAACTATTACAGTACAGAACTAGATGCACAATCAAACTGGTATCAAAACCAACATTAGTTAAGTTTAAGCATAACACCAAAGGCTATGGCAAAAAGCTGAGATAACAAATCCCATTTTTTATAGAACCTTGCTAGAAAAACTTGAAATTTTAAATTTTAGCAATTCTTTAACTATTTTCCAAGATATTTGCTAGTCAGTCATTGAAAGCTCGATCATTCTTGGCATTTTATAATTATGCATTTTTTTATATGATATTTTTTTATTACAACTGAAAATGTTATATGTTATACGCTTCGTATGCGTAATATGCGGCAGAACAAAGAGCGCCCTCTGTGGCCGGGCAGCTGCTTTTGCAACTGTTTTGTTTTTTATACTCTTACAGAGGGCATTCAAACTTTCTTATGAAATGTGTAACGCATAGAAGGAGACATCGCCAAATCGATAGAGTATATATATTTTTGATCAGCCTCAACAGACGAGTTAATTATCTATATATCTATCTATTTGTATGCAAACTTGTCTCTCAATCAGAGAACATTGCATAGGTCCGACTTTCTGGACTACTATATTGATCGGCCTACTCTATTATATAGCTGCCAGAGGAAAGGAAACTAGATTCTTCTATGGAAAACTCATTTGTTTATCAATGTTTCTTAATCAAACTTTGCATTCGCAAGTTTTTCTATGCCCCCTATAATCTTATCTACATCGGCCCTCTATATCGTATAGCTACCATAAAATAGATCTGTATAAAATTAAGTTTTCATATGCCAAGTTTTCTACTATATATATGGGAAGAATCGTTCGAGAAATGACTTTTAGATGACAACACATTCTTTTTTCCATACTATTTTCCTCACTTATCTGCCAATTCTGAATTCAAAAGTCTACAAGGGTATTAAATCTTCGGTTTGCCGCAGATAAACTTACTTTCTGGTTTTATTTTTATTTTCTTTTGGCCTGGCATATACCGAATGCATATAAATCACAACTCGATATGGGGTAACAAAAGGCTGGCTTATTGCAACTGGATGGTAAGCGGGCTGGTTAAAGGGGCGTAGCCAAAAGAAGGGGCGAAATTGGAGATGGGGTAGGGGGGAGCAGGGGTAGGGGAATGGGGAATAGGGTGCAAACGCATTGCCAGCTAATAAATGACGTGTCACAGCGAAGCGGAAATAAACACAATTAAAAACGCATCAGCGACAAAAGGCAGGGAGAGAGAAAGAGATTTTGCTATTGTTGGGTATGATGCATACGCATATAAGGATGCTATGCCTCCCCCCAGCACATGTACCATATTCCAATACCCTATTGTGCATTGGAATTTGGGCGAACAAAAAGCATTCACAGCAACAAAACAATTCACAATGAGGCAGCAACAGCAACAAAAAACTGATAATTAAGGAGCTCTAATTGCAGCGAAAATATAAGCAAATAGACTTAACCTAAACGACCTGTAGATACCCTGTGATTGGCACTGCATAAGGTGTATCCTAGTTAAGTGTAAATCTTAAATATATAGAAAATAAATAAAAGGTCAGACGCTGTTGGAAAAAAGCGAAAGAATTTAAATTGCACAATTTGCAGATACCCTATAAAATATTTTAATCGGACTTCTAAGCGTTTTATGTAAAATAGTCTAATAAAATGCCTCAATAGAATATTTTGAAAAAATCATTAGACAACAATTGTGGAAAAAGAAACGAATTTAATATAACCGACTGGTATATACCCTGCAATAGTGTTTTAAATATATTTATTCATTTTGTTTCTCTAACGATTTCGTTGCTCTGCTAAATTTATGATTTCTACAAAAGTGAAAAACTGCAAGCTAAAAGAAGAAGAAATTTAAGTGAACGAATTGTAATACCCTAGAAATTATGTCGAATAAAAGGACTCACGCTATATACTTCAAAAACTTCATTGAGATATGTAAAAAATGCAAAAGTATATTAAAAGAGTAAAATAATCAAGATTGATTGGCATGCTAGATACACTGTAATGCAACGCTGTAAATCAATCTATTATTGGGTTTATAAGATAAATAGTTGCGCGACTTTTATGCTTGACCACAAAAGCAATACCCCCACTTATTACAAATTTCACACTTGATTTAACAAAGCTTTCCTACTGTTAATTGCTAAACTCTTAAGCTCCATGGCGGCTTGTGTTAAATAAGCTATTAAAGCAGCCAGATACCCAACTTGCCAGCTCTGGCGCTTATAGTTGTTTAGTTAAGCAAATAAAAAAGGGCAGAGCTTAAATTTAAGCAGCAGCTAATACAGCAGCTGAATATACCATTTACAGTATAGAAAAATAATATGATTAAATGCTGCATAGAGTCGGACTCTGATAAAGATGTGCTCACACATTCAGCTGGCGAAAACCACAACGCGCCCACCCTCACGCACACCCTCTCTCCATGGATCCATTTTATGGTTTAGTTAAGTATGACTGGCTGCGCTTTATACTCATACCCTAAGCTGGCTGGGCCACCACCTGTCTGGGCCAAGAGCTCTGATGTCCGTCTTGCCATTCGCTTTACAGCAGTTACTGTTTAAATTGCATTCCAGTTCTGTGCCCCACGCGACGTATGCGTAATGTGCAAGGGCAGTTGAAGAGTGTGAGAGAGAGAGAGAGAGAGAGAGAGATAGAGAGAGAGAGAGTGGGACAGAGAGTGAGAGAGGGGGAGAAAGGGACAGAGGGCAGCGAGAAAAGAAGCAGGGCTAAAATTGCGGATGGTCTAACAAATTGCCTGGCCAATGCCACTGCTTTAATGTGCTTGAACCTTAACAAATTGCAAAATCGCGGTAAAGAGTTGCAAAGCTTCCTTTTTTTTACACACTGAACCCATTGAAAATGGCTAAAAACGGGTATAATGCATTTGTCCAAAACTATGTAACAGGCAGAAGGTGGACTGTCCGTCTCGATAAGGTATATATATATTCTTAATCAGCATCGGAAGCCGTGTCGATTTTTTTCGATAATCGATAACTTGCCCCGTTTCCAAGCAATCGATAAGAATCGTTATCCAAATATTGTTTTATAACTAAATCTCGTATGCTTTAAGAGCTGCAGTCATCATATTTGACATGTTGCTTTTGGAATAGTATTTATTTCATTTTAGGATTCAGGGTATCCGCTAGTCGGGCACTCCCGGCTAGAGCCTCTTGCTTGATTTTCTATATATTTCTCGCAGCAAAGTTCTTGACCACAAGCATTGTAAATGGACTTCAGGTTGAGAGCCTTTTACAAACTGTTGCAACGGAGTTTAGTTTATTCGCAACTTCAATTCACGCGCATAATAGTCAAAGGAAATTTAAAATGGGCAAGTGTTAAAGGCAAATTGTTGAGCTTAAGGGCTCGAGCTAGTGACTCGTCGATATATAATAATATATAATAAGAACAGTTTATTTTCTTTTCTAGGAAATGTGCAAGCCTTTTGCTTGACAAATCGTGTGAACATTAAATATTGCCTGACTTGACTGTGGCCTTGCCCTTGTTACAAAGAACCAGCCGCACTTTCCACTCCGCATGAACAGGGCAACAGTTGCATGTGGCATGTGGCATGTGGCATATACATGTGATGATATTGTCATCAGTAATGTGTGTGTGTGGCACATTAAGTTGTTGTCTGCTTGTTTTTTATGTTTTATACATAGATTTGAGTGCCTAATCAAAATTCAAGAACCTATTCACTTTCGCTTTGTCCCGAATGCGTGCGTGCCGTACTTAAGATGCCACAAAATTCACAATGCTCGACTTGGCTTATTGCAACCAGACATGCAGCCAGACAAAGAGCCCACGGATTCCATACGAAAACCCGCTGACAGCCAACCCAGAGGTAGCTAATCAAAACTGACATGTCTGCGGGCAACTGATGTATTTCATTTGCTTTACAAGCCCGCATGTCCGGACCGAATAATACCTCGATCTCATTAGCAGCTCAAACCTGGCTATTGTGAATGTGCAAATTAACAGTTGAATATGCTGCAGAAACCATATACCAAATTTTTCGACTATAGCTCTTATAGTATGGGTGCAAGTGGCAAGAGAAATATGTAGGATAAGACCCAACTGATGTTTCTTTAAATACATATGCCTCGCAATATTCTTATATACATTTCTCTGTTACTTTTAATTCCTCCTCGAAGTTTCTATGTTTTTTACATATGTATAAGTAAATCTATCTCACATGAAACTTTATCAAGCATTCAACTTATTAACTTGCTAACTGCTCAGCTCATAATATCCTTAAGGGCCATTATCTGGGTTACAGGGTATTAAGAACGTGCTCATATTGAAAGGTATTAAAAGGGCTCCACATTGAAGGTTGTAGTAAAATGTAATATAAATAGAACCGAGCTCTATTTTATGTTACAACTAATATTACATATTTGCACAATACAAATAAGAGAAATTCTAAAAAATTTACTTACTTGATAACTTGATTCACATAATTTAACTGAAAATATAGAAAAATACAAGTTAGACAACATGAAACTATTATTAAATAACAACTCATGGAGAATATTATTTAAAATGCATTTGTGATGCGTTGAAAATTTCGTTGATTTAACTGACAATTCGATTGAGTCAAAGTTGATTTGGGGAACACAACGTGCTGGGCGCTTAAAGCTGAGCTGAGCTGTGTGTGTGCGTGTGTGTGTGTGTGTGTGTGTCTGTATGTGTGTGTGTGTGTTCCAATTATAAATAATATGCGACAATTTCGAAAATGGTGTTGTTGCAGCTGCAACTGGTCATGAAATTTAATTAAAACGCTTGCCTTGCCACCAAAAAGCGAAATCAGCTGCATGAAAATGGTCCAGATTAAAAAGAAAGGGAAAGGGGGCCAAGAAGCGAAAAAGCTGGCAATGGCACCAGGGACAGGGGGCGCAGGAGCAGAGGCTGGGGCAGGGCTTTGGGATTTGCGTTAAACATTGAAATTCTTTTGCGTGTTGCTCGCGGCGCTCGTTTTCGTTTTATCATTAATTTAAAAATTTGTCACAACCCTTTTCAGCTGACAAAATCGACGAGAATATGTATGTGTGCGTGTGCGTGTGTGCGTGTATGTGTGTGTGTATTGTGTTGTGCTTTTGTGGCATCAAAATGTCGCTTTCATTTGAGGTTTGTCAGGCGACAATCGCATCACAGCTTGCAGGCCCCATAACCCACCCCTCCCACCCTTCCTGCCGCTACCCTCTCCGCACATAGATAAACACACACACACACACACACACACACACACACACACACCACACACGCACACACGCTAGCTTTTGGCGGCCAACATGCAAAAGGATGTGTCCCAGCGACATTGACTCATTGCACAGGACAAGGCTTGGCAGAAACTCCCCCTCCTCCTTAACACCCCCTCCCACACCCACCGTCACCACTGGGAGCGGACAGTGCCATGTCTTTGTGTTGTGGCATTGCATGCAGCTATTTGTGGCATTTGCTATATTAATGCAAATCCACACACAAACACTTCGGGAAGCACAACTTGTAAATACCCTGTACTCAACCCAAATAAAGAAGCTTCCTTTACACACATATACAAGCAAGGATCTGCTTCTTCTTCCATCGGCCTGTAGGAGAAATGCATTCTTCAAATAACTTTACGATTTTTTATGTGATTGAATTATGTTATATCCCCAAATGCAAGTCAAATTCTCCTAGAATGCGTGGAGACATTCAAAAAGTTAAGCTGAGTACATCGA
Source organism: Drosophila virilis (assembly GCF_030788295.1). Lineage (NCBI taxonomy): Eukaryota > Metazoa > Arthropoda > Insecta > Diptera > Drosophilidae > Drosophila > Drosophila virilis. The sequence goes on from NC_091543.1 coordinate 827,175, forward strand.
TATTTATCGATTTTATGGAAATTGATCGAGAAATATTAAAAATATTTATTTGTGCTGCTTATCATATTCTGGAATATGCATATATAATATAAAACTATCATGGGCGAACCACAAAGGTTACTTTTTTAAATCGATACTTATCGTTATTAAGGAAATTGGGCGATATATAGAAAAAATATAAGCACGTTGCTATAATAAGAAAACTTTATACAATGAAAATTCTTTTGGTCGGATAGCGAACTTCGGTTTAAAAAATCGATATTAATCGATATTAAAGAAATGAGGCGAAATATTGAACAAATATTTATTCTTTCTGCCTATCATATTAAGAAATATGCATATATCACGAAAACTCGTTTGGACGACAGCAAACCCCGATCGTAATTGAGGAAATATTATGGGAGTAGTGTGTAAGTAGAGCTTTTCATGAAAATCCAATATTAAGTCTTTAGATGTTAGTTCCGGATAATGAAGCTTTTATTTAGTTGGACGTGGCTTGAATTGACTTTCTATCGAGAGATGCCCTAACGTTCGGTTAGACCTTCTACTACAACTATAATATACCCTATTCATTCAACGTGTATAGGGTATAACAAGCGGCGACAGCACGAGTATATTCATATCAGTCACAATTTGTATGTGCATTAGTGAGTACGTGTGTGTGTGTGTGTTTTCTTTGTATATAGTTGTAGCTCTGCCTTGAATATGCGTGTCCTTTGAGCAGGTCCCATCACAATGGCGCTTGCCACTTGCCTGCCGCCAGTTGCCAGTTGGCACTTGCCACTTGGCACCTGCTGCATCTGCAACAACAATTGCATACAAATTGTTGGCCAAGTCCGTTTGCAGAGCAGCAGGAGCATGCATCAAAGGTCACTCGAACTGTGGCCAAGTTACATATTCATTGGCCAAATGCAATTGTATCATTTGTAAAATACCCTTCCCCCTTCGACACTCCCACGCATCTTGTTGCAGCTTATTGGCCTCGGGCTTTTGGGCACCTTTGGCCTTCAATTGGGAATTTCAAAGTTTTTATTGTGCAGCAGAAAAGAATTGAAATTATCGGGCATATTCGGCAATATTCGGTCTGCTGGACCGGTTTAGTTGTGGTTCAGCGCATCGAACTCTGTCTAGATTTGCAGTTGACACAACTTTGTGATTGCAATTGAGTTAAACATTATTATTTTGGAGTAGAGCTAATTATATGATAAGCAAAGTTTTAATTGTGAACTGGTTCAGTTATGGTTCAGCGCTTCAGCTGAATTACAAAATGTGGAATATTGATGTACGCGGTAATGAGATTAATATTATTATTTAATTGACTATTATTATTATTTTTATTTTATTAAAGCCCATATAAATTAAGTTCAAATCGTTAATTATGAACCGGTTCAGCAACGGTTCGATGTCATAGCTAGGAAGTTAATGTACAGACAGTTGAAGAAAAGATTTAAATGAATTCATTTAGATAAAACAATTTGCATAATTGTAGTTCTGTGAACCGGTTCATAAACGATTCAGTGAAATATCTCAGAAGCTATTCGAGCTTTAAAGTCTTTATTTGGTAGCCAGATTAAAGAGTTGACGTAAGACTTAAAGAAAAAGTTAAAGTTAAGAAGATAATTGAATTGTGAAAACCCAGGGATAGTTAAATATACGCCTTGCACATGGTTCTAATATGGCTGAGTAGTTAAAAGGGAGCATAGAAATCTGTTTGGTAGAGATTCAGCGACAAAAATTGATCAACATATGAGCTGAGCTGCAAATTGGGTTGAATTGCTTAGCCACAACAAGAAAATTTGGCCATTATGTGTCGGGTTTCTGTACATTTCATGGGCAATTCCCTCAAAGCTGGCAACACTTTAGTTAGCCATGACAGAAAATGAATGTGGCATTTAAAATGTTGACAACATTCAGCTGCACATTTCAACATGAATAGCCAGGACAATGGGCTAGGCAACAACAATGCGAGACAAGGACACGCGATACGTGGACAGGTGGGCAGGACTTCACATAACATGCGTCTATGTGTGTGTCTTGGTGTGTGTGTGTGTGTGTATGTGCTTGTGCCAGACAAGTGACAGACAACTGTGCAGCATCCGTTTGATTCGGTGGAAAACGCTTGTGTTCATTTCAGCTGAACCGAACGGAGCCCATGCCCAGACGACAGTTAATTTCCTATTTGATATTTGTTGTTAATCAAATAAATTTGCACATGAAATAAATCGAATGGACACAGCTGCAAAAAGGAAGGCCAGCTGTGGGGAAAGGGGCACTGAACACTGCCAAATGTATTGGAAAACCAGGAAAGGGCAAAAACCTTAAATACCCTGGAAGATTTGCATAAATAGGACGAGATTTGGGAGCCTGCGAATTTTTCACAGACTCTTTCGGTGTGTGGGAGAGAGAGGAGAAAGAGACCCAATGTAAAAAGGGAAAGGTGGGAGAAAGAGAAAAATAGGATGGAAAGAAAAAACGGAAGAGAGGGGAGATCAAGAGAGAAAAAGAGATTGGGAGCAAGAAAAAGCGAGAGAAAGAAATAGAGAGAGCAATAGAAAGAGATAAAGAGAGAGGAATAGAAAGAGAGAGGGGGGGAAAGAGACAGAAGAAAAGGATGGGAAGGATGAAAGATAATAAGAAAGGAAGAAGGATAGAGAGCAAGATAGGAGATATCAAGAGAGAAAGGAAGATTGGAAGCAATCGAGAAAGAGAGAGAAGAAGAAAGAAGAAGGAATAGATAGAGAGAGGAATACAGAGAGAAAGAGAGAATGCGAGAGTCAGTGAGGTACAGAAAGAGAGAGAAAGGCTAAGGTAAGAGAAGGAGAGTCTATCTCCAGAGAGAAAGGTAGCGTGTGTTCATGCGGATTGCTCATCCCACTGGCAAAATTAATCCTATTTAGGCAATAAATTGCGCAAAGCCTGGCGCAAGGACAGGTAGAGAGAAAGAGAGAGGGGGAGAGGTGTGCGAGTGGAGAATGGAGAAGGAGAAGAAGCACCTGACGTCTGAGCCAAGTAACTCCCTGGTAATCCTTTTGTCACAGTTCATGACTTTGCTGCTTTGCATTTGGTCCAACAGTGCGAAAGTCAACAGAGAGAAACAGCGTGTGACCAACTAGCATAGATACCCTGTAAATCAGTTGAAAGTATACAAAAAACATGAATATGCACAGAGGAGGGAGAAGGCTGTGCAGCCAGCTCAATAACTTTTTATTCTCGATAAATTTTATCGATATTTATCGATTAGAGGCTGTGAAGCTTACGATGAAAATAAGATATATATGAAAAATGCTTTTGTCTCTTGGTATTTTAACAAATAAACAATAAGCAAATTAACGAACTTCGACAGCTTAAGATTAACCGGAGCTGGATATCGATATTTATCGGTTGTGTTAAATCAGCAAGAGTTATTGAATAATCGATATCTCCAGCTATGCCTGGAATAAATAAAATACCAGATCTGAGCGTGTTACATAAATGATCAACTTTTGTGCTAATTTTTAATGAGTATTTTCCACACATAACACCGAAAAGCCCGCCAACAGTCGCTGTTCATAAATTGCGTGGCGCAAGAGGTTGAATATCTAGATACATACATATGTAGATGAATCTATAGGAGAAGATGAGGGACACAAAAAATTGTCGTCTGGCTTTTGGCTGAAGATTAAAAAACTGATGAAACAACAAAAGAACCAACAACCGGAAACCGGAAACCAGAAACCAAAACCGAAACTCCCGAAAGAGCAAATGTAACCGAAAACCAAAAACCGAAAACCGAAACTGTTCGCCCCACAGTTACACGACAATTACATGACAGGCTCAAGCTGCAGTGGGACGAGGATGACGAGGAGGCAACACAGGAGACAGGAGACAGGAGTTAGAACCAGAAACAGGAGTAAGCAGCAGCAGGAGCTCATAACGGTTCTGTTTGCATACCTGGCTACCTGGTGATAACAATAATCCTTGACAGGCCATAAACATCTTAACGTCGCCACATCCTCTCCTGCCCAGGAGCAGGCATCCAGTCAGGCCAACCAACCAGCCAGCCAGGCAGTCAGACAAATAGACCACAGTCTCGGTCACAGAGTACGCTGTTAGGAATGGCTACACTGAGAAAAATCAAGCTACAATAAACATCCTTACAGATGTTTTGATTATATATAACTTGAACAAACTCTGCTTTTGCAAGCTTCACAAATATGACAAAATATCTGCAAATATCCTATAAAAATATCTATATATATGAAAATATCTCTAATATATTGCGGATATATATAAATATATATTTCTAGAAATAATCGGTTGAAAATAGAGTACTTTTCAAAAAAACAAACAAGTTTCTTGCTCTGCTCTGCATATTGATCAATTAATCACACTTTAATACCCTGCTCATGAGGTGCTAGGGGGTATATTTGTTTTGGGCAACCGCCGTTTTCTGACAATTGGCTTCTCCCTTCTAAAGCAAAAGGTTTGATACTGAAAATATATATTAAAAGTCGCCTCATTAAAGAAGACTTAACTTTTTCCTTTGAGCTACAAGTTTTTCCTTTGCGCTACAGTTTGAGAGTGACTGCTGTGTGGTTACAGTCTAAGAGTCACCGGTAGAATAGAATAATCTAGGAGCTGCCAGTAAACTGTTTGAAAACTTATTTTTTTATTTTTACTAATTGCAATGTTCTCAGCTATTACTAACAAGCTCTAATTAGTTGGTACTTGGTTGTGAAGTGAATAAACATTTTGTTTAGACGCTTTGACTAAAAGTTGGAAAAAGTGTTAATGGTCTCTCATTAAAAGCAAAACCTTTATAGTCTCTCCTTTTGGCAGCAATTCCATACAAATATGTTGAGCTAACTTTTTTAATACTTTTCAAACTCTAAATGATAGTTTCATAGTGCTGCACTTTTGCATTTGTGCTAGAAAACGAGTCCAATTAAAATAATTTCGGATTAAAATGTGAAATCAAGGTTCAAACAAAGAAATTTTCATAGCTTTGACATAACTAAGGAACAAAAAGAAAAGTAAGGTTTATTTATCTATGGAAATAGATGAAGTCAAGCGCTTGATGAACGCAAGCACTACCTTTAAAAGCCAGAGACTTGAAATTTAAGCTGTAGGTTCGCCTAGTACCCGCGCAGTACCATAATCGATAGCATGCCCCGTTTGCAAACAATCGATAAGAATCGATAACAACATTTTTTCTTAAGAGTCCATCTCTTAGGTTATAAGAGATAGAGTCATCAAAGTGCAATGCTTCTAGTAAATTATATACAAATCAAGTATCTTTAATGTTATAGCTAGCACTTGTTGGTAGAATAAGGTTGAGGGTATCCCCTAGTCCTGCACTTGTTTCAATAATTGATTTTATATTTATAAATGATTTCATAAATTTAAATTAAATAAAAACGTCAGACAAATTGCCTATGCATCTATCTAGTTTCAACCCCTTAAAGCATTTGTTGGATGTTCCCCTTAGCCTAGCATTCTTTCCCTTCACAATAACGTATATTTCTTAATTCGCCCCTTTTTTCTGTCAGTGTATAATTTGTAGATCCTTGAGGGCAAAGGGTGCGGTAGAGTGTGGGTAGGTGGAACTTGCAACGACAAAGCAACTGAAAAGTCGATTTAAATGTTTGTCGTGTCCGCTCTTCACTTTTGTCCTACGCTTACTTTTGTCAGCTTTCGTTTTCGTTTTCATTGCCGCTGAAGATGGGTTTTCCGGCGTTGAGTCATCCTCCCTACCCTCTCCCTTCCCCTATTCCACAGCTTGACAAGCCACGCGGTGGTATCTCTTTACACCCGCATAAGCAGCTAATTCGTTTATTATTTTTATTGTTCCGCTGACATTATTTACCTAAGCTACTTGTCAGCTTTTCACTTTACAGCTAACCGAGTCCTTAGGCCCGTTGTTGCCAGATCCTTGAGTCCTTGAGTCGTGGCTGCCGCTGGAGGTGGCTGCTTTATAATATTCATTTCCATTTTCCATTTTATTTGCCCATTTACAAGTAACAATCTTTATGCTGAAGGCTCTTTGCCTCAGTCCCTCAGTCCCTATGTCCCGTTCAATCCCTTGCTTTCTCAGTCGTCCTCTCGCCCCACCCCCTCCTACCCTTTCAGCTTTCATTCCCATGGTGCTGGGTGCGGGGTTCACGTTGGGTCGCTGGCCTTTTGCTTGGGGTTGGCTTGCTTTCGCCTAAAAGGGTTGGCTGCCCGTTTTCGGTTTTGCAGAGTTGAATGCCTTTATTTGTCACTTGATGGCGATTGCTCCAACGTTGGAAGAGTTGGCTCTTTTGACGCCTCCTTATTGTAGATTGCACATTAATAGACTGAGTTATTGTTAATTCTCATTAAATAGCCTCTTTAGCTAGGGGCTTACACAACTCAATATCCGAGACGAGTTAATTAAGTAACCAGACAAAATTATAAATTACCCAACGCTCACAAATGTCAACAGCGCAATATATCAAAAGTTTTAGATTAATGAGTCAAATATTTTATTTGGCATTGAAATTTGGCATTTGATTGACTCGATTTGTGATATTCGTCGCTTATCGTTTTGTTTACTCGAGAAAAATCCGAGAGAAAGCGGAGAAAATTATTCTTTCTTTTCTTTAATATATTCCAATATTGAATTATCATTATTATTATTAGAATTATTATTGTTATTCTCATTATCATTACGATGTTTATTATTATTAGTATTATTATTATTATTAGTATTATTATTATTATTATTATTAAAATCATCATTATTATTATTATCATTACTTTCATTATTATTATCTTTTAATTTTTAATTATTGCTATTATTATCATCATTATTACTATTAATTTAATAACTATTATTATTACCACATTTGCATTTTGAATATTATCTTCATTTTATATTTTTGCCCCTATTCTTTGTTTGTAAAACCTTATTGATTATATTTTTTTTATGTAATGTATGTTATCTACATACATGAGAGACCCTGAGCTCGTTGAGCTAGTTATGTGTTAGACTATTCCATATCTTAAGAGATTATACCAGATAAAAACCCCAATTAATACTGGAAGCATACGTCAAAATGAACATTAATAATTGCTTTACTTTTGTATACAAATTCTCATCTATCCACCAAATTCAAACGCTATTATATCATATTAAAATACCAAAGAGCATAGGAAAAACATAAGAGCTCCTTAATACTTGGGACAAACTATGTTCTTCGGCGCCATTAGAAAATCAGGCTTTAATTAAAAGTATCTTCGATTTATAGCATTTGGCTGGCGAAAATCAAACTGAAGTAGAAATTACAAAAATAACAAAAATAAAGGACAAATGGCAGCTGAGCACAACGAGTGGAAAATTGTGATTGAATACGGCAGCAATTGTTGTTATCAACGGTTGCCAAAGTCCCATACTTGAAAATCTAAAGCCGAACCAAAAACCAAATAGCGAAGCAATCGAGCGAGACGCTTAAAAACCGGCTGAAATATCCGCTGGGCACAAAAGCTAGCTAAAGCACTCCAATTAGAGCAGCACAGCGGCGTACGCGGCAAGGGGGTGGCTTGGGGAGCAGACACATATGTGAAGGGGGCGTGTGTGTGGCTTAGCAGAAGCTAAGACAACAAAAAAAAAAAAAAAAACAAACAACTTAACTATCCTCCAACGAATGCCTAATACTCTTGCGGGTATCCTTCAAGATATATATATATATATATAAGAAAAAGATATGAAATCCTTTAGATTACGTTTTAACAAAGAGCTTAGAAGTTGGGAAAACTCGCAAATGCCAGGAAATCTTGTTAATAGTTTGTAAGTCAGAGCAGTTTGAGCCCGAAAATTTAAATTATCTTTGAGGAAATATTGCAAAAAATAGCTGCAATGCACTGCGATTCGAACCAGCGTTTTCTACATAGCTGGTTTCGTTTAAAACACCAAACTCTCAAGCCACAAGGCTAACTGAGGCCCCAGCACAAGTTCATGTAGGAAAAAAAAAGAAAAGAAAAGGTTGCTGGTTCAAGCCATAAAAAGCCAAACCACTAACAATATTATATGGGCAAGACAATGGGTATATTTGATGTGGTCTTCTTCGATGTCTTCTAGGCGTTACACGTTTAATGACAAACTTATGATACCCTGTGCAAGAGTGGCAAAATGGATGCTGTGCTCGGGGCAGACAAAGCAAATAAAAATATGACAGAGTTGAATGTTCCACAAGACTGAAAGACACACAAAAACACACACACACGCACAGCTCATGCATATGCAAGTGTGTGTGCGTGTGTGTGTGACTGCAAGTGTGACAATTGCGCGCCGCTGGCTATGACTGCTCATTTACACTTTTGCACACATGTCCTGCGTACCCTAACTGCCGAGTCCAGTGTACAAAATCTGTCGCATCAGCAGAAAGCTGACAGAGCCGCAAAAAAAAAAAAAAATTAAGGGCGGGAACTGTAGCTATGGAGTCTATTATATTTATATATATATATAAGCACTGTATGTGCCAAAGTTTGTGTATGTGTGTGCGGGTGTGTGTGCAGCTAAACAAATACAGTTAGTAGACGTTTGCCAACTTTTGCTGACCAAAAAAAATTTACTATACGAAATGTGCACACGAAAAATAAATAGGAAAAAAATATATCTAAATAAAATAAAAACGTGGCAGCGGCCCCCAAGATATATGTAGGGGGGGATGGGGTTGGGAGGGGAGGGTGGCAGGCTGCGGGGTGTAGCACGTTTTCAACATTCGATTGGCCCGTTGTCATTTAGTTGACTTCTAAGCCGGCTTTCCCCTCCCCCCACCCTCTCTCTCTCCTATCCTCTCTCCACCTCTCTCCATCTCTCTTTCCGCTCAGTCTTTCACTGTTTTCATCTCTGTGTTTAATTTAGTTTACTTTCAAGCAAAACTTCTCCCGCATTCCCAAGTGTGTAATTTTAAATGTCAGCAACAATAAACACACATGCCAATAAACACACACATGCCACACACACACACACACAGAGGTCTTAAACTGCTTGACAATTTTCCTTTGGTCCTTTCGACCAACTTATTTACTTTAAGTTGCAGACGGAAACAGAAACAAAAGTAAGAAGCCAAAACAAATTTGAGAAAATACTTGCACGAACCGGTTCACGAACTGTGGTTCAAAATGTGTGTGCTTTTAGCCTAACAAATTTTAAGTTTTTAAAGCTAAACGAAGTGCTTCAAAGTGGTTCAAAGTCAGAAAACAGTTAAGAGGAAGACGGTTGAAAAGTAGTTAAGTGCTTTGCTGGAGCAAAGTGTCTTGGACGAAGTAAACCAGTTCAAATGCAAGCTAAACCAGTTCGCTTAAGAATCCATTCGACATCGCACTGGTTCGCGCCGTGAACCTAACCAGCGATATTTTAATTGAGGTTTCTGCGCTGGCTCACATTTAGTTGCTTTTATCAAAGTGGTTCACAGTTAAGTCTGAACCGGTTCATGTTGGGTGCGAACCTTTAAAGTCGGAGGCTCGAGTTAATAAAACTTTGCTCCATCTGAACTGGTTCAGGTTGGGCGTGAATTTACACTTACCTATCTTTCGCTTTAACTGGTTTCCCTTCTTTAGGTTTGGCTCAAAATGGGACTTCCAAACGGTTCAAAAGTGCTTTTAATGAATTTAATTAAAGTAATTCAAATCCTGTTAGCTTTTCGAAAAGCTTTCTTTGCATAGAAAAGTGCTTTGAATTCCATTTACTCGTCTATTCGTAGGTTAATTTCGTGACGTAACGGCAACAAATAAATGGAATTCATAATTGCAGCTGGCAAGGGAATTTTATGTGTCAAGAATTTGAAATATGCAAATTCATAATTTAATTCAGACAGCATAAAAAAAATGCAAATATTTGGCTAACAGCTCGTCTTCAACAATTACAAGTCCGAGAAACGCAATAAATACCTTTAACATGCCTGCATTTGAATTTAATTTAGTTGCTTCTCAATTAAAAATGCAACATTCTATTTAGTTTTAATTCGTAAGCAGCACGTAGTTCTTCTGATCACAAGCGTCTGTCTCAATTGCATTTCAATTGGCTTTTCAGCTTTAACTTATAAAATGAATAGACGGCCTGAAGTGAATGCGAATTGACAGCAACTTAAAGTCCAACACCATGTTTAACGTATGGTTGAGCCCAGAAGAAAAGTCGTTGGCTCGACTTGCCAACTACTTGGCTTAAGGGTCGATTTGGTCGGTTCGTTCACCTGGCTTTCCACATAAACTTGAGCATTAGATAAATGCAGTTGTTGGCGTGAGAATTATTTAAGATACACCCTGAACCTATTAAAAATACATCAAAAGGGTATATTGTTTTTGTGCTAAGGTATGTAACAGACAGAAGGAAGCATCTGCGACCCCATAAAGTATATATAGTCTTGATCCGTCCGTCCAGTCGTATGTCCATCACAAGAGCTCAAGAAATTTTGAACGTAGCTGCAAGTTTTCTTTCGATAATCGATAGCTTGCCTCGTTAGATATGGATATATATATGAAAGTTCTGTTTTTAGAGCAAATCTCTTAGGTTTTGGGACTAGAGTCAAATTTGAGACGTAACTTCTAGAAAAGTATATAGAGATCAAGTATCTTCCATTTTATAGCTATTCGAATAGCTCCAAGAAACGTTGCAGCCTTGTTAATCATATCGGAGGATTGAGTTAAGTTGAGCATAAAGCTTTGATTTCGATCTGTGATTTGCCATCACGCCATAATTACTCAACATACTTATTCTAAACCCCTTTCTGCTCCCAAGTAACTTGGATTACATTAGTTCGTTTAACATTCCCTTGCTCAGAAAGCGTATCAACATACAGATTATTTGACTGTTTTTTCTCGAAATCGGGGTCTGTTCGAAAATCATAACTTTTTTTATACTTTTTTTTTTTGATATCTCGGATATATATTGTCGGATTTTGAAAAGTTTTACCTTTTTGAATTCGTACGGAACCCTTATATCAATTTGCATTCAAACAAATTAAATATCGATGGGTTAAAAAAAGTTGTTGACCAAAAATCAATTGGTTCTTGTAAAGTCTACTTTTTTGATGATTTTTCGGAGTATCTCCGCCAAATAATGTCCGATTTTGGAATTTTATACCATTTTGAGCTCGTAAGGATCAGAACTATCGATTGGCATCAAAAAATTGAAAGTCCAAAATTTGACCCAAATCGACCAAAAATCAATGGGTTACATCACGTTTTTTCTCAAAATCGGGGTTGGTTCGAAAATCATAACCTTTTTCATACTTTTTTTGGATATCTCGGATAAATATTGTCGGATTTTTAAATGTTATGCCTTTTTGAACTCGTACGGAGCCCTTATATCAATTTGCATTCAAAGAAATTAAATATCGATGGATAAGAAAAAGTTGTCGACCAAAAAGCAATTGGTTCTTGTAAAGTCTACTTTTTTGATGGTTTTTCGGAGTATCTCCGCCAAACAATGTCCGATTCTTGAATTTTATACCATTCTAAGCTCGTAAGGATCAGAACTATCGATTGGCATCCAAAATTTGACCCAAATCGACCAAAAATCAAGGGGTTACATCACGTTTTTTCTCAAAATCGGGGTTGGTTTGAAAATCATAATATTTTTCATACTTTTTTTTGGATATCTCGGATAAATATTGTCGGATTTTTAAATGTTATACCATTTTGAATTCGTACGGAACCCTTATATCAATTTGCATTCAAAGAAATTAAATATCGATGGATAAGAAAAAGTTGTCGACATAAAGCAATTGGTTCTTGTAAAGTCTACTTTTTTGATGATTTTTCGGAGTATCTCCGCCAAATAATGTCCGATTTTAGAATTTTATACCATTCTAAGCTCGTATGGATCAGAACTATCGATTGGCATCAAAAAATTGAAAATCCAAAATTTGACCCAAATCGACCAAAAATCAAGGGGTTACATCACGTTTTTTCTCAAAATCGGGGTTGGTTTGAAAATCATAATTTTTTTCATACTTTTTTTTGGATATCTCGGATAAATATTGTCGGATTTTGTAATGTTATGCCTTTTTGAACTCTTACGGAGCCCTTATATCAATTTGCATTCAAAGAAATTAAATATCGATGGATAAGAAAAAGTTGTCGACCAAAAAGCAATTGGTTCTTGTAAAGTCTACTTTTTTGATGGTTTTTCGGAGTATCTCCGCCAAACAATGTCCGATTCTTGAATTTTATACCATTCTAAGCTCGTAAGGATCAGAACTATCGATTGGCATCCAAAATTTGACCCAAATCGACCAAAAATCAAGGGGTTACATCACGTTTTTTCTCAAAATCGGGGTCGGTTCGAAAATCATAACCTTTTTCATACTTTTTTTTTTTATATCTCGGATAAATATAGTCGGATTTTTAAATGTTATGCCTTTTTGAACTCTTACGGAGCCCTTATATCAATTTGCATTCAAAGAAATTAAATATCGCTGGATAAGAAAAAGTTGTCGACCAAAAAGCAATTGGTTCTTGTAAAGTCTACTTTTTTGATGATTTTTCGGATTATCTCCGCCAAATAATGTCCGATTTTAGAATTTTATACCATTCTAAGCTCGTATGGATCAGTACTATCGATTGGCATCAAAAAATTGAAAATCCAAAATTTGACCCAAATCGACCAAAAATCAAGGGGTTATATCACGTTTTTTCTCAAAATCGGGGTTGGTTGAAAATCATAATTTTTTTCATACTTTTTTTTGGATATCTCGGATAAATATTGTCGGATTTTTAAATGTTATACCATTTTGAACTCGTACGGAACCCTTATATCAATTTGCATTCAAAGAAATTAAATATCGATGGATAAGAAAAAGTTGTCGACATAAAGCAATTGGTTCTTGTAAAGTCTACTTTTTTGATGATTTTTCGGAGTATCTCCGCCAAATAATGTCCGATTTTGGAATTTTATACCATTCTAAGCTCGTAAGGATCAGAACTATCGATTGGCATCAAAAAATTGAAAATCCAAAATTCGACCCAAATTGACCAAAAATCAAGGGGTTATATCACGTTTTTTCTCAAAATCGGGGTCGGTTCGAAAATCATAACCTTTTTCATACTTTTTTTTTTGATATCTCGGATAAATATTGTCGGATTTTTAAATGTTATGCCTTTTTGAACTCTTACGGAGCCCTTATATCAATTTGCATTCAAAGAAATTAAATATCGATGGATAAGAAAAAGTTGTCGACCAAAAAGCAATTGGTTCTTGTAAAGTCTACTTTTTTGATGATTTTTCGGATTATCTCCGCCAAATAATGTCCGATTTTAGAATTTTATACCATTCTAAGCTCGTATGGATCAGTACTATCGATTGGCATCAAAAAATTGAAAATCCAAAATTTGACCCAAATCGACCAAAAATCAAGGGGTTATATCACGTTTTTTCTCAAAACCGGGGTTGGTTCGAAAATCATAATTTTTTTCATACTTTTTTTTGGATATCTCGGATAAATATTGTCGGATTTTTAAATGTTATACCATTTTGAACTCGTACGGAACCCTTATATCAATTTGCATTCAAAGAAATTAAATATCGATGGATAAGAAAAAGTTGTCGACATAAAGCAATTGGTTCTTGTAAAGTCTACTTTTTTGATGATTTTTCGGAGTATCTCCGCCAAATAATGTCCGATTTTAGAATTTTATACCATTCTAAGCTCGTATGGATCAGTACTATCGATTGGCATCAAAATATTGAAAATCCAAAATTTGACCCAAATCGACCAAAAATCAAGGGGTTACATCACGTTTTTTCTCAAAATCGGGGTCAGTTCGAAAATCATAACCTTTTTCATACTTTTTTTTTTGATATCTCGGATAAATATTGTCGGATTTTTAAATGTTATGCCTTTTTGAACTCTTACGGAGCCCTTATATCAATTTGCATTCAAAGAAATTAAATATCGATGGATAAGAAAAAGTTGTCAACCAAAAGCGATTTTGGAATTTTATACCATTCTAAGCTCGTAAGGATCAGAACTATCGATTGGCATCAAAAAATTGAAAATCCAAAATTTGACCCAAATTGACCAAAAATCAAGGGGTTACATCACGTTTTTGCTGAAAATCGGGGTCGGTTCGAAAATCATAACCTTTTTCAAACTTTTTTTTTGATATCTCGGATAAATATTGTCGGATTTTTAAATGTTATGCCTTTTTGAACTCTTACGGAGCCCTTATATCAATTTGCATTCAAAGAAATTAAATATCGATGGATAAGAAAAAGTTGTCGACCAAAAAGCAATTGGTTCTTGTAAAGTCTACTTTTTTGATGATTTTTCGGATTATCTCCGCCAAATAATGTCCGATTTTAGAATTTTATACCATTCTAAGCTCGTATGGATCAGTACTATCGATTGGCATCAAAAAATTGAAAATCCAAAATTTGACCCAAATCGACCAAAAATCAAGGGGTTATATCACGTTTTTTCTCAAAATCGGGGTTGGTTGAAAATCATAATTTTTTTCATACTTTTTTTTGGATATCTCGGATAAAAATTGTCGGATTTTTAAATGTTATGCCTTTTTGAAATCGTACGGAGCCCTTATATCAATTTGCATTCAAAGAAATTAAATATCGATGGATAAGAAAAAGTTGTCTACCAAAAAGCAATTGGTTCTTGTAAAGTCTACTTTTTTGATGATTTTTCGGATTATCTCCGCCAAATAATGTCCGATTTTGGAATTTTATACCATTCTAAGCTCGTAAGGATCAGAACTATCGATTGGCATCAAAAAATTGAAAATCCAAAATTTGACCCAAATCGACCAAAAATCAAGGGGTTATATCACGTTTTTTCTCAAAACCGGGGTTGGTTCGAAAATCATAATTTTTTTCATATTTTTTTTTGGATATCTCGGATAAATATTGTCGGATTTTTAAATGTTATACCATTTTGAACTCGTACGGAACCCTTATATCAATTTGCATTCAAAGAAATTAAATATCGATGGATAAGAAAAAGTTGTCGACCAAAAAGCAATTGGTTCTTGTAAAGTCTACTTTTTTGATGATTTTTCGGAGTATCTCCGCCAAATAATGTGCGATTTTAGAATTTTATACCATTCTAAGCTCGTATGGATCAGTACTATCGATTGGCATCAAAATATTGATCCAAAATTTGACCCAAATCGACCAAAAATCAAGGGGTTACATCACGTTTTTTCTCAAAATCGGGGTCGGTTCGAAAATCATAACCTTTTTCATACTTTTTTTTTTTATATCTCGGATAAATATAGTCGGATTTTTAAATGTTATGCCTTTTTGAACTCTTACGGAGCCCTTATATCAATTTGCATTCAAAGAAATTAAATATCGATGGATAAGAAAAAGTTGTCGACCAAAAAGCAATTGGTTCTTGTAAAGTCTACTTTTTTGATGATTTTTCGGATTATCTCCGCCAAATAATGTCCGATTTTAGAATTTTATACCATTCTAAGCTCGTATGGATCAGTACTATCGATTGGCATCAAAAAATTGAAAATCCAAAATTTGACCCAAATCGACCAAAAATCAAGGGGTTATATCACGTTTTTTCTCAAAATCGGGGTTGGTTGAAAATCATAATTTTTTTCATACTTTTTTTTGGATATCTCGGATAAATATTGTCGGATTTTTAAATGTTATACCATTTTGAACTCGTACGGAACCCTTATATCAATTTGCATTCAAAGAAATTAAATATCGATGGATAAGAAAAAGTTGTCGACATAAAGCAATTGGTTCTTGTAAAGTCTACTTTTTTGATGATTTTTCGGAGTATCTCCGCCAAATAATGTCCGATTTTGGAATTTTATACCATTCTAAGCTCGTAAGGATCAGAACTATCGATTGGCATCAAAAAATTGAAAATCCAAAATTCGACCCAAATTGACCAAAAATCAAGGGGTTATATCACGTTTTTTCTCAAAATCGGGGTCGGTTCGAAAATCATAACCTTTTTCATACTTTTTTTTTTGATATCTCGGATAAATATTGTCGGATTTTTAAATGTTATGCCTTTTTGAACTCTTACGGAGCCCTTATATCAATTTGCATTCAAAGAAATTAAATATCGATGGATAAGAAAAAGTTGTCGACCAAAAAGCAATTGGTTCTTGTAAAGTCTACTTTTTTGATGATTTTTCGGATTATCTCCGCCAAATAATGTCCGATTTTAGAATTTTATACCATTCTAAGCTCGTATGGATCAGTACTATCGATTGGCATCAAAAAATTGAAAATCCAAAATTTGACCCAAATCGACCAAAAATCAAGGGGTTATATCACGTTTTTTCTCAAAACCGGGGTTGGTTCGAAAATCATAATTTTTTTCATACTTTTTTTTGGATATCTCGGATAAATATTGTCGGATTTTTAAATGTTATACCATTTTGAACTCGTACGGAACCCTTATATCAATTTGCATTCAAAGAAATTAAATATCGATGGATAAGAAAAAGTTGTCGACATAAAGCAATTGGTTCTTGTAAAGTCTACTTTTTTGATGATTTTTCGGAGTATCTCCGCCAAATAATGTCCGATTTTAGAATTTTATACCATTCTAAGCTCGTATGGATCAGTACTATCGATTGGCATCAAAATATTGAAAATCCAAAATTTGACCCAAATCGACCAAAAATCAAGGGGTTACATCACGTTTTTTCTCAAAATCGGGGTCGGTTCGAAAATCATAACCTTTTTCATACTTTTTTTTTTGATATCTCGGATAAATATTGTCGGATTTTTAAATGTTATGCCTTTTTGAACTCTTACGGAGCCCTTATATCAATTTGCATTCAAAGAAATTAAATATCGATGGATAAGAAAAAGTTGTCGACCAAAAAGCAATTGGTTCTTGTAAAGTCTACTTTTTTGATGATTTTTCGGATTATCTCCGCCAAATAATGTCCGATTTTAGAATTTTATACCATTCTAAGCTCGTATGGATCAGTACTATCGATTGGCATCAAAAAATTGAAAATCCAAAATTTGACCCAAATCGACCAAAAATCAAGGGGTTACATCACGTTTTTTCTCAAAATCGGGGTCGGTTCGAAAATCATAACCTTTTTCATACTTTTTTTTTGATATCTCGGAAAAATATTGTCGGATTTTTAAATGTTATGCCTTTTTGAACTCTTACGGAGCCCTTATATCAATTTGCATTCAAAGAAATTAAATATCGATGGATAAGAAAAAGTTGTCGACCAAAAAGCAATTGGTTCTTGTAAAGTCTACTTTTTTGATGATTTTTCGGATTATCTCCGCCAAATAATGTCCGATTTTGGAATTTTATACCATTCTAAGCTCGTATGGATCAGTACTATCGATTGGCATCAAAAAATTGAAAATCCAAAATTTGACCCAAATCGACCAAAAATCAAGGGGTTACATCACGTTTTTTCTCAAAATGGGGGTTGGTTTGAAAATCATAATTTTTTTCATACTTTTTTTTGGATATCTCGGATAAATATTGTCGGATTTTTAAATGTTATGCCTTTCTAAAATCGTACGGAGCCCTTATATCAATTTGCATTCAAAGAAATTAAATATCGATGGATAAGAAAAAGTTGTCGACCAAAAAGCAATTGGTTCTTGTAAAGTCTACTTTTTTGATGGTTTTTCGGAGTATCTCCGCCAAACAATGTCCGATTCTTGAATTTTATACCATTCTAAGCTCGTAAGGATCAGAACTATCGATTGGCATCCAAAATTTGACCCAAATCGACCAAAAATCAAGGGGTTACATCACGTTTTTTCTCAAAATCGGGGTTGGTTTGAAAATCATAATTTTTTTCATACTTTTTTTTGGATATCTCGGATAAATATTGTCGGATTTTTAAATGTTATACCATTTTGAATTCGTACGGAACCCTTATATCAATTTGCATTCAAAGAAATTAAATATCGATGGATAAGAAAAAGTTGTCGACCAAAAAGCAATTGGTTCTTGTAAAGTCTACTTTTTTGATGATTTTTCGGATTATCTCCGCCAAATAATGTCCGATTTTAGAATTTTATACCATTCTAAGCTCGTATGGATCAGTACTATCGATTGGCATCAAAATATTGAAAATCCAAAATTTGACCCAAATCGACCAAAAATCAAGGGGTTACATCACGTTTTTTCTCAAAATCGGGGTCGGTTCGAAAATCATAACCTTTTTCATACTTTTTTTTTTGATATCTCGGATAAATATAGTCGGATTTTTAAATGTTATGCCTTTTTGAACTCTTACGGAGCCCTTATATCAATTTGCATTCAAAGAAATTAAATATCGATGGATAAGAAAAAGTTGTCGACCAAAAAGCAATTGGTTCTTGTAAAGTCTACTTTTTTGATGATTTTTCGGAGTATCTCCGCCAAATAATGTCCGATTTTGGAATTTTATACCATTCTAAGCTCGTAAGGATCAGAACTATCGATTGGCATCAAAAAATTGAAAATCCAAAATTTGACCCAAATTGACCAAAAATCAAGGGGTTACATCACGTTTTTGCTGAAAATCGGGGTCGGTTCGAAAATCATAACCTTTTTCATACTTTTTTTTTTGATATCTCGGATAAATATTGTCGGATTTTTAAATGTTATGCCTTTTTGAACTCTTACGGAGCCCTTATATCAATTTGCATTCAAAGAAATTAAATATCGATGGATAAGAAAAAGTTGTCGACCAAAAAGCAATTGGTTCTTGTAAAGTCTACTTTTTTGATGATTTTTCGGATTATCTCCGCCAAATAATGTCCGATTTTAGAATTTTATACCATTCTAAGCTCGTATGGATCAGTACTATCGATTGGCATCAAAAAATTGAAAATCCAAAATTTGACCCAAATCGACCAAAAATCAAGGGGTTATATCACGTTTTTTCTCAAAATCGGGGTTGGTTGAAAATCATAATTTTTTTCATACTTTTTTTTGGATATCTCGGATAAAAATTGTCGGATTTTTAAATGTTATGCCTTTTTGAAATCGTACGGAGCCCTTATATCAATTTGCATTCAAAAAAATTAATATCGATGGATAAGAAAAAGTTGTCGACCAAAAAGCAATTGGTTCTTGTAAAGTCTACTTTTTTGATGATTTTTCGGATTATCTCCGCCAAATAATGTCCGATTTTGGAATTTTATACCATTCTAAGCTCGTAAGGATCAGAACTATCGATTGGCAAAAATTGAAAATCCAAAATTTGACCCAAATCGACCAAAAATCAAGGGGTTATATCACGTTTTTTCTCAAAACCGGGGTTGGTTTTTTATACCATTCTAAGCTCGTAAGGATCAGAACTATCGATTGGCATCAAAAAATTGAAAATCCAAAATTTGACCCAAATCGACCAAAAATCAAGGGGTTATATCACGTTTTTTCTCAAAACCGGGGTTGGTTCGCAAATCATAATTTTTTTCATACTTTTTTTTGGATATCTCGGATAAATATTGTCGGATTTTTAAATGTTATACCATTTTGAACTCGTACGGAACCCTTATATCAATTTGCATTCAAAGAAATTAAATATCGATGGATAAGAAAAAGTTGTCGACATAAAGCAATTGGTTCTTGTAAAGTCTACTTTTTTGATGATTTTTCGGAGTATCTCCGCCAAATAATGACCGATTTTAGAATTTTATACCATTCTAAGCTCGTATGGATCAGTACTATCGATTGGCATCAAAATATTGAACATCCAAAATTTGACCCAAATCGACCAAAAATCAAGGGGTTACATCACGTTTTTTCTCAAAATCGGGGTCGGTTCGAAAATCATAACCTTTTTCATACTTTTTTTTTTGATATCTCGGATAAATATTGTCGGATTTTTAAATGTTATGCCTTTTTGAACTCTTACGGAGCCCTTATATCAATTTGCATTCAAAGAAATTAAATATCGATGGATAAGAAAAAGTTGCCGACCAAAAAGCAATTGGTTCTTGTAAAGTCTACTTTTTTGATGATTTTTCGGATTATCTCCGCCAAATAATGTCCGATTTTAGAATTTTATACCATTCTAAGCTCGTATGGATCAGTACTATCGATTGGCATCAAAAAATTGAAAATCCAAAATTTGACCCAAATCGACCAAAAATCAAGGGGTTATATCACGTTTTTTCTCAAAATCGGGGTTGGTTGAAAATCATAATTTTTTTCATACTTTTTTTTGGATATCTCGGATAAATATTGTCGGATTTTTAAATGTTATACCATTTTCAACTCGTACGGAACCCTTTTATCAATTTGCATTCAAAGAAATTAAATATCGATGGATAAGAAAAAGTTGTCGACCAAAAAGCAATTGGTTCTTGTAAAGTCTACTTTTTTGATGATTTTTCGGAGTATCTCCGCCAAATAATGTCCGATTTTGGAATTTTATACCATTCTAAGCTCGTAAGGATCAGAACTATCGATTGGCATAAAAAAATTGAAAATCCAAAATTCGACCCAAATTGACCAAAAATCAAGGGGTTACATCACGTTTTTTCTCAAAATCGGGGTCGGTTCGAAAATCATAACCTTTTTCATACTTTTTTTTTTGATATCTCGGATAAATATTGTCGGATTTTTAAATGTTATGCCTTTTTGAACTCTTACGGAGCCCTTATATCAATTTGCATTCAAAGAAATTAAATATCGATGGATAAGAAAAAGTTGTCGACCAAAAAGCAATTGGTTCTTGTAAAGTCTACTTTTTTGATGATTTTTCGGATTATCTCCGCCAAATAATGTCCGATTTTAGAATTTTATACCATTCTAAGCTCGTATGGATCAGTACTATCGATTGGCATCAAAAAATTGAAAATCCAAAATTTGACCCAAATCGACTAAAAATCAAGGGGTTATATCACGTTGTTTCTCAAAATCGGGGTTGGTTGAAAATCATAATTTTTTTCATACTTTTTTTTGGATATCTCGGATAAATATTGTCGGATTTTTAAATGTTATACCATTTTGAACTCGTACGGAACCCTTATATCAATTTGCATTCAAAGAAATTAAATATCGATGGATAAGAAAAAGTTGTCGACATAAAGCAATTGGTTCTTGTAAAGTCTACTTTTTTGATGATTTTTCGGAGTATCTCCGCCAAATAATGTCCGATTTTGGAATTTTATACCATTCTAAGCTCGTAAGGATCAGAATTATCGATTGGCATCAAAAAATTGAAAATCCAAAATTTGACCCAAATTGACCAAAAATCAAGGGGTTACATCACGTTTTTTCTCAAAATGGGGGTTGGTTTGAAAATCATAATTTTTTTCATACTTTTTTTTGGATATCTCGGATAAAAATTGTCGGATTTTTAAATGTTATGCCTTTCTAAAATCGTACGGAGCCCTTATATCAATTTGCATTCAAAGAAATTAAATATCGATGGATAAGAAAAAGTTGTCGACCAAAAAGCAATTGGTTCTTGTAAAGTCTACTTTTTTGATGATTTTTCGGATTATCTCCGCCAAATAATGTCCGATTTTAGAATTTTATACCATTCTAAGCTCGTATGGATCAGTACTATCGATTGGCATCAAAAAATTGAAAATCCAAAATTTGACCCAAATCGACCAAAAATCAAGGGGTTATATCACGTTTTTTCTTAAAATCGGGGTTGGTTGAAAATCATAATTTTTTTCATACTTTTTTTTGGATATCTCGGATAAATATTGTCGGATTTTTAAATGTTATACCATTTTGAACTCGTACGGAACCCTTATATCAATTTGCATTCAAAGAAATTAAATATCGATGGATAAGAAAAAGTTGTCGACATAAAGCAATTGGTTCTTGTAAAGTCTACTTTTTTGATGATTTTTCGGAGTATCTCCGCCAAATAATGTCCGATTTTGGAATTTTATACCATTCTAAGCTCGTAAGGATCAGAACTATCGATTGGCATAAAAAAATTGAAAATCCAAAATTCGACCCAAATTGACCAAAAATCAAGGGGTTACATCACGTTTTTTCTCAAAATCGGGGTCGGTTCGAAAATCATAACCTTTTTCATACTTTTTTTTTTGATATCTCGGATAAATATTGTCGGATTTTTAAATGTTATGCCTTTTTGAACTCTTACGGAGCCCTTATATCAATTTGCATTCAAAGAAATTAAATATCGATGGATAAGAAAAAGTTGTCGACCAAAAAGCAATTGGTTCTTGTAAAGTCTACTTTTTTGATGATTTTTCGGATTATCTCCGCCAAATAATGTCCGATTTTAGAATTTTATACCATTCTAAGCTCGTATGGATCAGTACTATCGATTGGCATCAAAAAATTGAAAATCCCAAATTTGACCCAAATCGACTAAAAATCAAGGGGTTATATCACGTTGTTTCTCAAAATCGGGGTTGGTTGAAAATCATAATTTTTTTCATACTTTTTTTTGGATATCTCGGATAAATATTGTCGGATTTTTAAATGTTATACCATTTTGAACTCGTACGGAACCCTTATATCAATTTGCATTCAAAGAAATTAAATATCGATGGATAAGAAAAAGTTGTCGACATAAAGCAATTGGTTCTTGTAAAGTCTACTTTTTTGATGATTTTTCGGAGTATCTCCGCCAAATAATGTCCGATTTTGGAATTTTATACCATTCTAAGCTCGTAAGGATCAGAATTATCGATTGGCATCAAAAAATTGAAAATCCAAAATTTGACCCAAATTGACCAAAAATCAAGGGGTTACATCACGTTTTTTCTCAAAATGGGGGTTGGTTTGAAAATCATAATTTTTTTCATACTTTTTTTTGGATATCTCGGATAAAAATTGTCGGATTTTTAAATGTTATGCCTTTCTAAAATCGTACGGAGCCCTTATATCAATTTGCATTCAAAGAAATTAAATATCGATGGATAAGAAAAAGTTGTCGACCAAAAAGCAATTGGTTCTTGTAAAGTCTACTTTTTTGATGATTTTTCGGATTATCTCCGCCAAATAATGTCCGATTTTAGAATTTTATACCATTCTAAGCTTGTATGGATCAGTACTATCGATTGGCATCAAAAAATTGAAAATCCAAAATTTGACCCAAATCGACCAAAAATCAAGGGGTTATATCACGTTTTTTCTCAAAATCGGGGTTGGTTTGAAAATCATAATTTTTTTCATACTTTTTTTTGGATATCTCGGATAAAAATTGTCGGATTTTTAAATGTTATCCCTTTTTAAAATCGTACGGAGCCCTTATATCAATTTGCATTCAAAGAAATTAAATATCGATGGATAAGAAAAAGTTGTCGACCAAAAAGCAATTGGTTCTTGTAAAGTCTACTTTTTTGATGATTTTTCGGAGTATCTCCGCCAAATAATGTCCGATTTTGGAATTTTATACCATTCTAAGCTCGTAAGGATCAGAACTATCGATTGGCATCAAAAAATTGAAAATCCAAAATTTGACCCAAATTGACCAAAAATCAAGGGGTTACATCACGTTGTTTCTCAAAACCGGGGTTGGTTCGAGAATCATAATTTTTTTCATATTTTTTTTTGGATATCTCGGATAAATATTGTCGGATTCTTAAATGTTATACCATTTTGAACTCGTACGGAACCCTTATATCAATTTGCATTCAAAGAAATTAAATATCGATGGATAAGAAAAAGTTGTCGACATAAAGCAATTGGTTCTTGTAAAGTCTACTTTTTTGATGATTTTTCGGAGTATCTCCGCCAAATAATGTCCGATTTTAGAATTTTATACCATTCTAAGCTCGTATGGATCAGAACTATCGATTGGCATCAAAATATTGAAAATCCAAAATTTGACCCAAATCGACCAAAAATCAAGGGGTTACATCACGTTTTTTCTCAAAATCGGGGTCGGTTCGAAAATCATAACCTTCTTCATACTTTTTTTTTTGATATCTCGGATAAATATTGTCGGATTTTTAAATGTTATGCCTTTTTGAACTCTTACGGAGCCCTTATATCAATTTGCATTCAAAGAAATGAAATATCGATGGATAAGAAAAAGTTGTCGACCAAAAAGCAATTGGTTCTTGTAAAGTCTACTTTTTTGATGATTTTTCGGATTATCTCCGCCAAATAATGTCCGATTTTAGAATTTTATACCATTCTAAGCTCGTATGGATCAGTACTATCGATTGGCATCAAAAAATTGAAAATCCAAAATTTGACCCAAATCGACCAAAAATCAAGGGGTTATATCACGTTTTTTCTCAAAATCAGGGTTGGTTGAAAATCATAATTTTTTTCATACTTTTTTTTGGATATCTCGGATAAATATTGTCGGATTTTTAAATGTTATACCATTTTGAACTCGTACGGAACCCTTATATCAATTTGCATTCAAAGAAATTTAATATCGATGGATAAGAAAAAGTTGTCGACATAAAGCAATTGGTTCTTGTAAAGTCTACTTTTTTGATGATTTTTCGGAGTATCTCCGCCAAATAATGTCCGATGTTGGAATTTTATACCATTCTAAGCTCGTAAGGATCAGAACTATCGATTGGCATCAAAAAATTGAAAATCCAAAATTCGACCCAAATTGACCAAAAATCAAGGGGTTACATCACGTTTTTTCTCAAAATCGGGGTCGGTTCGAAAATCATAACCTTTTTCATACTTTTTTTTTTGATATCTCGGATAAATATTGTCGGATTTTTAAATGTTATGCCTTTTTGAACTCTTACGGAGCCCTTATATCAATTTGCATTCAAAGAAATTAAATATCGATGGATAAGAAAAAGTTGTCGACCAAAAAGCAATTGGTTCTTGTAAAGTCTACTTTTTTGATGATTTTTCGGAGTATCTCCGCCAAATAATGTCCGATTTTGGAATTTTATACCATTCTAAGCTCGTAAGGATCAGAATTATCGATTGGCATCAAAAAATTGAAAATCCAAAATTTGACCCAAATTGACCAAAAATCAAGGGGTTACATCACGTTTTTTCTCAAAATGGGGGTAAGTTTGAAAATCATAACCTTTTTCATACTTTTTTTTGGATATCTCGGATAAAAATTGTCGGATTTTTAAATGTTATGCCTTTCTAAAATCGTACGGAGCCCTTATATCAATTTGCATTCAAAGAAATTAAATATCGATGGATAAGAAAAAGTTGTCGACCAAAAAGCAATTGGTTCTTGTAAAGTCTACTTTTTTGATGATTTTTTGGATTATCTCCGCTAAATAATGTCCGATTTTAGAATTTTATACCATTCTAAGCTCGTATGGATCAGTACTATCGATTGGCATCAAAAAATTGAAAATCCAAAATTTGACCCAAATCGACCAAAAATCAAGGGGTTATATCACGTTTTTTCTCAAAATCGGGGTTGGTTTGAAAATCATAATTTTTTTCATACTTTTTTTTGGATATCTCGGATAAAAATTGTCGGATTTATAAATGTTATGCCTTTTTAAAATCGTACGGAGCCCTTATATCAATTTGCATTCAAAGAAATTAAATATCGATGGATAAGAAAAAGTTGTCGACCAAAAAGCAATTGGTTCTTGTAAAGTCTACTTTTTTGATGATTTTTCGGAGTATCTCCGCCAAATAATGTCCGATTTTGGAATTTTATACCATTCTAAGCTCGTAAGGATCAGAACTATCGATTGGCATCAAAAAATTGAAAATCCAAAATTTGACCCAAATTGACCAAAAATCAAGGGGTTACATCACGTTGTTTCTCAAAACCGGGGTTGGTTCGAAAATCATAATTTTTTTCATACTTTTTTTGGGATATCTCGGATAAATATTGTCGGATTTTGAAATGTTATACCTTTTTGAACTCGTACGGAACCCTTATATCAATTTGCATTCAAAGAAATTAAATATCGATGGATAAGAGAAAGTTGTCGACATAAAGCAATTGGTTCTTGTAAAGTCTACTTTTTTGATGATTTTTCGGAGTATCTCCGCCAAATAATGTCCGATTTTGGAATTTTATACCATTCTAAGCTCGTAAGGATCAGAATTATCGATTGGCATCAAAAAATTGATAATCCAAAATTTGTCCCAAATTGACCAAAAATCAAGGGGTTACATCACGTTTTTTCTCAAAATCGGGGTCGGTTTGAAAATCATAACCTTTTTCATACTTTTTTTTTTATATCTCGGATAAATATTGTCGGATTTTTAAATGTTATGCCTTTTTGAACTCTTACGGAGCCCTTATATCAATTTGCATTCAAAGAAATTAAATATCGATGGATAAGAAAAAGTTGTCGACCAAAAAGCAATTGGTTCTTGTAAAGTCTACTTTTTTGATGATTTTTCGGATTATCTCCGCCAAATAATGTCCGATTTTAGAATTTTATACCATTCTAAGCTCGTATGGATCAGTACTATCGATTGGCATCAAAAAATTGAAAATCCAAAATTTGACCCAAATCGACCAAAAATCAAGGGGTTACATCACGTTTTTTCTCAAAATCGGGGTCGGTTTGAAAATCATAATTTTTTTCATACTTTTTTTTGGATATCTCGGATAAAAATTGTCGGATTTTTAAATGTTATGCCTTTCTAAAATCGTACGGAGCCCTTATATCAATTTGCATTCAAAGAAATTAAATATCGATGGATAAGAAAAAGTTGTCGACCAAAAAGCAATTGGTTCTTGTAAAGTCTACTTTTTTGATGATTTTTCGGAGTATCTCCGCCAAATAATGTCCGATTTTGGAATTTTATACCATTCTAAGCTCGTATGGATCAGTACTATCGATTGGCATCAAAAAATTGAAAATCCAAAATTTGACCCAAATCGACCAAAAATCAAGGGGTTACATCACGTTTTTTCTCAAAATCGGGGTCGGTTTGAAAATCATAATTTTTTTCATACTTTTTTTTGGATATCTCGGATAAAAATTGTCGGATTTTTAAATGTTATGCCTTTCTAAAATCGTACGGAGCCCTTATATCAATTTGCATTCAAAGAAATTAAATATCGATGGATAAGAAAAAGTTGTCGACCAAAAAGCAATTGGTTCTTGTAAAGTCTACTTTTTTGATGATTTTTCGGAGTATCTCCGCCAAATAATGTCCGATTTTGGAATTTTATACCATTCTAAGCTCGTATGGATCAGTACTATCGATTGGCATCAAAAAATTGAAAATCCAAAATTTGACCCAAATCGACCAAAAATCAAGGGGTTACATCACGTTTTTTCTCAAAATCGGGGTCGGTTTGAAAATCATAATTTTTTTCATACTTTTTTTTGGATATCTCGGATAAAAATTGTCGGATTTTTAAATGTTATGCCTTTCTAAAATCGTACGGAGCCCTTATATCAATTTGCATTCAAAGAAATTAAATATCGATGGATAAGAAAAAGTTGTCGACCAAAAAGCAATTGGTTCTTGTAAAGTCTACTTTTTTGATGATTTTTCGGATTATCTCCGCCAAATAATGTCCGATTTTAGAATTTTATACCATTCTAAGCTCGTATGGATCAGTACTATCGATTGGCATCAAAAAATTGAAAATCCAAAATTTGACCCAAATCGACCAAAAATCAAGGGGTTATATCACGTTTTTTCTCAAAATCGGGGTTGGTTTGAAAATCATAATTTTTTTCATACTTTTTTTTGGATATCTCGGATAAAAATTGTCGGATTTTTAAATGTTATGCCTTTTTAAAATTGTACGGAGCCCTTATATCAATTTGCATTCAAAGAAATTAAATATCGATGGATAAGAAAGAGTTGTCGACCAAAAAGCAATTGGTTCTTGTAAAGTCTACTTTTTTGATGATTTTTCGGAGTATCTCCGCCAAATAATGTCCGATTTTGGAATTTTATACCATTCTAAGCTCGTAAGGATCAGAACTATCGATTGGCATCAAAAAATTGAAAATCCAAAATTTGACCCAAATTGACCAAAAATCACGTTTTTTCTCAAAACCGGGGTTGGTTCGAAAATCATAATTTTTTTCATACTTTTTTTTGGATATCTCGGATAAATATTGTCGGATTTTTAAATGTTATGCCTTTTTGAACTCGTACGGAGCCCTTATATCAATTTGCATTCAAAGAAATTAAATATCGATGGATAAGAAAAAGTTGTCGACATAAAGCAATTGGTTCTTGTAAAGTCTACTTTTTTGATGATTTTTCGGAGTATCTCCGCCAAATAATGTCCGATTTTGGAATTTTATACCATTCTAAGCTCGTAAGGATCAGAACTATCGATTGGCATCAAAAAATTGAAAATCCAAAATTCGACCCAAATTGACCAAAAATCAAGGGGTTACATCACGTTTTTTCTCAAAATCGGGGTTGGTTGAAAATCATAATTTTTTTCATACTTTTTTTTGGATATCTCGGATAAATATTGTCGGATTTTTAAATGTTATACCATTTTGAACTCGTACGGAACCCTTATATCAATTTGCATTCAAAGAAATTAAATATCGATGGATAAGAAAAACTTGTCGACCAAAAAGCAATTGGTTCTTGTAAAGTCTACTTTTTTGATGATTTTTCGGAGTATCTCCGCCAAATAATGTCAGATTTTGGAATTTTATACCATTCTAAGCTCGTAAAGATCAGAACTATCGATTGGCATCAAAAAATTGAAAATCCAAAATTTGACCCAAATCGACCAAAAATCACGTTTTTTCTCAAAACCGGGGTTGGTTCGAAAATCATAAATTTTTTCATACTTGTTTTTGGATATCTCGGATAAATATTGTCGGATTTTTAAATGTTATGCCTTTTTGAACTCGTACGGAGCCCTTATATCAATTTGCATTCAAAGAAATTAAATATCGATGGATAAGAAAAAGTTGTCGACCAAAAAGCAATTGGTTCTTGTAAAGTCTACTTTTTTGATGATTTTTCGGAGTATCTCCGCCAAATAATGTCCGATTTTGGAATTTTATACCATTCTAAGCTCGTAAGGATCAGAACTATCGATTGGCATCAAAAAATTGAAAATCCAAAATTTGACCCAAATCGACCAAAAATCAAGGGGTTACATCACGTTTTTTCTCAAAATGGGGGTTGGTTTGAAAATCATAATTTTTTTCATACTTTTTTTTGGATATCTCGGATAAATATTGTCGGATTTTTAAATGTTATGCCTTTCTAAAATCGTACGGAGCCCTTATATCAATTTGCATTCAAAGAAATTAAATATCGATGGATAAGAAAAAGTTGTCGACCAAAAAGTAATTGCATTCAAAGAAATTAAATATCGATGGATAAGAAAAAGTTGTCGACATAAAGCAATTGGTTCTTGTAGTCTACTTTTTTGATGATTTTTCGGAGTATCTCCGCCAAATAATGTCCGATTTTGGAATTTTATACCATTCTAAGCTCGTAAGGATCAGAACTATCGATTGGCATCAAAAAATTGAAAATCCAAAATTTAACCCAAATTGACCAAAAATCAAGGGGTTACATCACGTTTTTTCTCAAAACCGGGGTTGGTTCGAAAATCATAATTTTTTTCATACTTTTTTTTGGATATCTCGGATAAATATTGTCGGATTTTGAAATGTTATACCTTTTTGAACTCGTACGGAACCCTTATATCAATTTGCATTCAAAGAAATTAAATATCGATGGATAAGAAAAAGTTGTCGACCAAAAAGTAATTGGTTCTTGTTAAGTCTATTTTTTTGATGATTTTTCGGAGTATCTCCGCCAAATAATGTCCGATTTTGGAATTTTATACCATTCTAAGCTCGTAAGGATCAGAACTATCGATTGGCATCAAAAAATTGAAAATCCAAAATTTGACCCAAATTGACCAAAAATCAATGGGTTATATCACGTTTTTTCTCAAAATCGGGGTCGGTTCGAAAATCATAACCTTTTTCATACTTTTTTTTTGATATCTCGGATAAATATTGTCGGATTTTTAAATGTTATGCCTTTTTGAACTCTTACGGAGCCCTTATATCAATTTGCATTCAAAGAAATTAAATATCGATGGATAAGAAAAAGTTGTCGACCAAAAAGCAATTGGTTCTTGTAAAGTCTACGTTTTTCTCAAAACCGGGGTTGGTTCGAAAATCATAACCTTTTTCATACTTTTTTTTTGATATCTCGGAAAAATATTGTCGGATTTTTAAATGTTATGCCTTTTTGAACTCTTACGGAGCCCTTATATCAATTTGCATTCAAAGAAATTAAATATCGATGGATAAGAAAAAGTTGTCGACCAAAAAGCAATTGGTTCTTGTAAAGTCTACTTTTTTGATGATTTTTCGGATTATCTCCGCCAAATAATGTCCGATTTTGGAATTTTATACCATTCTAAGCTCGTATGGATCAGTACTATCGATTGGCATCAAAAAATTGAAAATCCAAAATTTTACCCAAATCGACCAAAAATCAAGGGGTTACATCACGTTTTTTCTCAAAATGGGGGTTGGTTTGAAAATCATAATTTTTTTCATACTTTTTTTTGGATATCTCGGATAAATATTGTCGGATTTTTAAATGTTATGCCTTTCTAAAATCGTACGGAGCCCTTATATCAATTTGCATTCAAAGAAATTAAATATCGATGGATAAGAAAAAGTTGTCGACCAAAAAGTAATTGCATTCAAAGAAATTAAATATCGATGGATAAGAAAAAGTTGTCGACATAAAGCAATTGGTTCTTGTAGTCTACTTTTTTGATGATTTTTCGGAGTATCTCCGCCAAATAATGTCCGATTTTGGAATTTTATACCATTCTAAGCTCGTAAGGATCAGAACTATCGATTGGCATCAAAAAATTGAAAATCCAAAATTTAACCCAAATTGACCAAAAATCAAGGGGTTACATCACGTTTTTTCTCAAAACCGGGGTTGGTTCGAAAATCATAATTTTTTTCATACTTTTTTTTGGATATCTCGGATAAATATTGTCGGATTTTGAAATGTTATACCTTTTTGAACTCGTACGGAACCCTTATATCAATTTGCATTCAAACAAATTAAATATCGGTGGGTAAAAAAAAGTTGTTGACCAAAAAGCAATTGGTTCTTGTAAAGTCTACTTTTTTGATGATTTTTCGGAGTATCTCCGCCAAATAATGTCAGATTTTGGAATTTTATACCATTCTAAGCTCGTAAAGATCAGAACTATCGATTGGCATCAAAAAATTGAAAATCCAAAATTTGACCCAAATCGACCAAAAATCACGTTTTTTCTCAAAACCGGGGTTGGTTCGAAAATCATAATTTTTTTCATACTTGTTTTTGGATATCTCGGATAAATATTGTCGGATTTTTAAATGTTATGCCTTTTTGAACTCGTACGGAGCCCTTATATCAATTTGCATTCAAAGAAAATAAATATCGATGGATAAGAAAAAGTTGTCGACCAAAAAGCAATTGGTTCTTGTAAAGTCTACTTTTTTGATGATTTTTCGGATTATCTCCGCCAAATAATGTCCGATTTTAGAATTTTATACCATTTTAAGCTCGTATGGATCAGTACTATCGATTGGCATCAAAAAATTGAAAATCCAAAATTTGACCCAAATCGACCAAAAATCAAGGGGTTATATCACGTTTTTTCTCAAAATCGGGGTTGGTTTGAAAATCATAATTTTTTTCATACTTTTTTTTTGGATATCTCGGATAAAAATTGTCGGATTTTTAAATGTTATGCCTTTTTAAAATCGTACGGAGCCCTTATATCAATTTGCATTCAAAGAAATTAAATATCGATGGATAAGAAAAAGTTGTCGACCAAAAAGTAATTGGTTCTTGTAAAGTCTACTTTTTTGATGATTTTTCGGAGTATCTCCGCCAAATAATGTCCGATTTTGGAATTTTATACCATTCTAAGCTCGTAAGGATCAGAACTATCGATTGGCATCAAAAAATTGAAAATCCAAAATTTGACCCAAATTGACCAAAAATCAATGGGTTATATCACGTTTTTTCTCAAAATCGGGGTCGGTTCGAAAATCATAACCTTTTTCATACTTTTTTTTTGATATCTCGGATAAATATTGTCGGATTTTTAAATGTTATGCCTTTTTGAACTCTTACGGAGCCCTTATATCAATTTGCATTCAAAAAAAATTAAATATCGATGGATAAGAAAAAGTTGTCGACCAAAAAGCAATTTGTTCTTGTAAAGTCTACTTTTTTGATGATTTTTCGGAGTATCTCCGCCAAATAATGTCCGATTTTGGAATTTTATACCATTCTAAGCTCGTAAGGATCAGAACTATCGATTGGCATCAAAAAATTTAAAATCCAAAATTTGACCCAAATTGACAAAAAATCAAGGGGTTACATCACGTTTTTTCTCAAAATCGGGGTCGGTTCGAAAATCATAACCTTTTTCATACTTTTTTTTTGATATCTCGGAAAAATATTGTCGGATTTTTAAATGTTATGCCTTTTTGAACTCTTACGGAGCCCTTATATCAATTTGCATTCAAAGAAATTAAATATCGATGGATAAGAAAAAGTTGTCGACCAAAAAGCAATTGGTTCTTGTAAAGTCTACTTTTTTGATGATTTTTCGGATTATCTCCGCCAAATAATGTCCGATTTTGGAATTTTATACCATTCTAAGCTCGTATGGATCAGTACTATCGATTGGCATCAAAAAATTGAAAATCCAAAATTTGACCCAAATCGACCAAAAATCAAGGGGTTACATCACGTTTTTTCTCAAAATGGGGGTTGGTTTGAAAATCATAATTTTTTTCATACTTTTTTTTGGATATCTCGGATAAATATTGTCGGATTTTTAAATGTTATGCCTTTCTAAAATCGTACGGAGCCCTATATCAATTTGCATTCAAAGAAATTAAATATCGATGGATAAGAAAAAGTTGTCGACCAAAAAGTAATTGCATTCAAAGAAATTAAATATCGATGGATAAGAAAAAGTTGTCGACATAAAGCAATTGGTTCTTGTAGTCTACTTTTTTGATGATTTTTCGGAGTATCTCCGTCAAATAATGTCCGATTTTGGAATTTTATACCATTCTAAGCTCGTAAGGATCAGAACTATCGATTGGCATCAAAAAATTGAAAATCCAAAATTTAACCCAAATTGACCAAAAATCAAGGGGTTACATCACGTTTTTTCTCAAAACCGGGGTTGGTTCGAAAATCATAATTTTTTTCATACTTTTTTTTGGATATCTCGGATAAATATTGTCGGATTTTGAAATGTTATACCTTTTTGAACTCGTACGGAACCCTCATATCAATTTGCATTCAAACAAATTAAATATCGGTGGGTAAAAAAAAGTTGTTGACCAAAAAGCAATTGGTTCTTGTAAAGTCTACTTTTTTGATGATTTTTCGGAGTATCTCCGCCAAATAATGTCAGATTTTGGAATTTTATACCATTCTAAGCTCGTAAAGATCAGAACTATCGATTGGCATCAAAAAATTGAAAATCCAAAATTTCACCCAAATCGACCAAAAATCACGTTTTTTCTCAAAACCGGGGTTGGTTCGAAAATCATAATTTTTTTCATACTTGTTTTTGGATATCTCGGATAAATATTGTCGGATTTTTAAATGTTATGCCTTTTTGAACTCGTACGGAGCCCTTATATCAATTTGCATTCAAAGAAAATAAATATCGATGGATAAGAAAAAGTTGTCGACCAAAAAGCAATTGGTTCTTGTAAAGTCTACTTTTTTGATGATTTTTCGGAGTATCTCCGCCAAATAATGTCCGATTTTGGAATTTTATACCATTCTAAGCTCGTAAGGATCAGAACTATCGATTGGCATCAAAAAATTGAAAATCCAAAATTTGACCCAAATTGACCAAAAATCAAGGGGTTACATCACGTTTTTTCTCAAAATCGGGGTCGGTTCGAAAATCATAACCTTTTTCATACTTTTTTTTTGGATATCTCGGATAAAAATTGTCGGATTTTTAAATGTTATGCCTTTTTAAAATCGTACGGAGCCCTTATATCAATTTGCATTCAAAGAAATTAAATATCGATGGATAAGAAAAAGTTGTCGACATAAAGCAATTGGTTCTTGTAGTCTACTTTTTTGATGATTTTTCGGAGTATCTCCGTCAAATAATGTCCGATTTTGGAATTTTATACCATTCTAAGCTCGTAAGGATCAGAACTATCGATTGGCATCAAAAAATTGAAAATCCAAAATTTGACCCAAATTGACCAAAAATCAAGGGGTTACATCACGTTTTTTCTCAAAATCGGGGTCGGTTCGAAAATCATAATTTTTTTCATACTTGTTTTTGGATATCTCGGATAAATATTGTCGGATTTTTAAATGTTATGCCTTTTTGAACTCTTACGGAGCCCTTATATCAATTTGCATTCAAAAAAAATTAAATATCGATGGATAAGAAAAAGTTGTCGACCAAAAAGCAATTTGTTCTTGTAAAGTCTACTTTTTTGATGATTTTTCGGAGTATCTCCGCCAAATAATGTCCGATTTTGGAATTTTATACCATTCTAAGCTCGTAAGGATCAGAACTATCGATTGGCATCAAAAAATTTAAAATCCAAAATTTGACCCAAATTGACAAAAAATCAAGGGGTTACATCACGTTTTTTCTCAAAATCGGGGTCGGTTCGAAAATCATAACCTTTTTCATACTTTTTTTTTGATATCTCGGAAAAATATTGTCGGATTTTTAAATGTTATGCCTTTTTGAACTCTTACGGAGCCCTTATATCAATTTGCATTCAAAGAAATTAAATATCGATGGATAAGAAAAAGTTGTCGACCAAAAAGCAATTGGTTCTTGTAAAGTCTACTTTTTTGATGATTTTTCGGATTATCTCCGCCAAATAATGTCCGATTTTGGAATTTTATACCATTCTAAGCTCGTATGGATCAGTACTATCGATTGGCATCAAAAAATTGAAAATCCAAAATTTGACCCAAATCGACCAAAAATCAAGGGGTTACATCACGTTTTTTCTCAAAATGGGGGTTGGTTTGAAAATCATAATTTTTTTCATACTTTTTTTTGGATATCTCGGATAAATATTGTCGGATTTTTAAATGTTATGCCTTTCTAAAATCGTACGGAGCCCTTATATCAATTTGCATTCAAAGAAATTAAATATCGATGGATAAGAAAAAGTTGTCGACCAAAAAGTAATTGCATTCAAAGAAATTAAATATCGATGGATAAGAAAAAGTTGTCGACATAAAGCAATTGGTTCTTGTAGTCTACTTTTTTGATGATTTTTCGGAGTATCTCCGTCAAATAATGTCCGATTTTGGAATTTTATACCATTCTAAGCTCGTAAGGATCAGAACTATCGATTGGCATCAAAAAATTGAAAATCCAAAATTTAACCCAAATTGACCAAAAATCAAGGGGTTACATCACGTTTTTTCTCAAAACCGGGGTTGGTTCGAAAATCATAATTTTTTTCATACTTTTTTTTGGATATCTCGGATAAATATTGTCGGATTTTGAAATGTTATACCTTTTTGAACTCGTACGGAACCCTCATATCAATTTGCATTCAAACAAATTAAATATCGGTGGGTAAAAAAAAGTTGTTGACCAAAAAGCAATTGGTTCTTGTAAAGTCTACTTTTTTGATGATTTTTCGGAGTATCTCCGCCAAATAATGTCAGATTTTGGAATTTTATACCATTCTAAGCTCGTAAAGATCAGAACTATCGATTGGCATCAAAAAATTGAAAATCCAAAATTTCACCCAAATCGACCAAAAATCACGTTTTTTCTCAAAACCGGGGTTGGTTCGAAAATCATAATTTTTTTCATACTTGTTTTTGGATATCTCGGATAAATATTGTCGGATTTTTAAATGTTATGCCTTTTTGAACTCGTACGGAGCCCTTATATCAATTTGCATTCAAAGAAAATAAATATCGATGGATAAGAAAAAGTTGTCGACCAAAAAGCAATTGGTTCTTGTAAAGTCTACTTTTTTGATGATTTTTCGGAGTATCTCCGCCAAATAATGTCCGATTTTGGAATTTTATACCATTCTAAGCTCGTAAGGATCAGAACTATCGATTGGCATCAAAAAATTGAAAATCCAAAATTTGACCCAAATTGACCAAAAATCAAGGGGTTACATCACGTTTTTTCTCAAAATCGGGGTCGGTTCGAAAATCATAACCTTTTTCATACTTTTTTTTTGGATATCTCGGATAAAAATTGTCGGATTTTTAAATGTTATGCCTTTTTAAAATCGTACGGAGCCCTTATATCAATTTGCATTCAAAGAAATTAAATATCGATGGATAAGAAAAAGTTGTCGACCAAAAAGCAATTTGTTCTTGTAAAGTCTACTTTTTTGATGATTTTTCGGAGTATCTCCGCCAAATAATGTCCGATTTTGGAATTTTATACCATTCTAAGCTCGTAAGGATCAGAACTATCGATTGGCATCAAAAAATTGAAAATCCAAAATTTGACCCAAATCGACCAGAAATCAAGGGGTTATATCACGTTTTTTCTCAAAATCGGGGTTGGTTTGAAAATCATAATTTTTTTCATACTTTTTTTTTGGATATCTCGGATAAAAATTGTCGGATTTTTAAATGTTATGCCTTTTTAAAATCGTACGGAGCCCTTATATCAATTTGCATTCAAAGAAATTAAATATCGATGGATAAGAAAAAGTTGTCGACCAAAAAGTAATTGGTTCTTGTAAAGTCTACTTTTTTGATGATTTTTCGGAGTATCTCCGCCAAATAATGTCCGATTTTGAAATTTTATACCATTCTAAGCTCGTAAGGATCAGAACTATCGATTGGCATCAAAAAATTGAAAATCCAAAATTTGACCCAAATTGACCAAAAATCAATGGGTTATATCACGTTTTTTCTCAAAATCGGGGTCGGTTCGAAAATCATAACCTTTTTCATACTTTTTTTTTGATATCTCGGATAAATATTGTCGGATTTTTAAATGTTATGCCTTTTTGAACTCTTACGGAGCCCTTATATCAATTTGCATTCAAAAAAAATTAAATATCGATGGATAAGAAAAAGTTGTCGACCAAAAAGCAATTTGTTCTTGTAAAGTCTACTTTTTTGATGATTTTTCGGATTATCTCCGCCAAATAATGTCCGATTTTGGAATTTTATACCATTCTAAGCTTGTATGGATCAGTACTATCGATTGGCATCAAAAAATTGAAAATCCAAAATTTGACCCAAATCGACCAAAAATCAAGGGGTTACATCACGTTTTTTCTCAAAATGGGGGTTGGTTTGAAAATCATAATTTTTTTCATACTTTTTTTTGGATATCTCGGATAAATATTGTCGGATTTTTAAATGTTATGCCTTTTTGAAATCGTACGGAGCCCTTATATCAATTTGCATTCAAAGAAATTAAATATCGATGGATAAGAAAAAGTTGTCGACCAAAAAGTAATTGGTTCTTGTTAAGTCTACTTTTTTGATGATTTTTCGGAGTATCTCCGCCAAATAATGTCCGATTTTGGAATTTTATACCATTCTAAGCTCGTAAGGATCAGAACTATCGATTGGCATCAAAAAATTGAAAATCCAAAATTTGACCCAAATTGACCAAAAATCAATCAAAAAAAATCACGTTTTTTCTCAAAATCGGGGTCGGTTCGAAAATCATAACCTTTTTCATACTTTTTTTTTGATATCTCGGATAAATATTGTCGGATTTTTAAATGTTATGCCTTTTTGAACTCTTACGGAGCCCTTATATCAATTTGCATTCAAAGAAATTAAATATCGATGGATAAGAAAAAGTTGTCGACCAAAAAGCAATTTGTTCTTGTAAAGTCTACTTTTTTGATGATTTTTCGGATTATCTCCGCCAAATAATGTCCGATTTTGGAATTTTATACCATTCTAAGCTCGTAAGGATCAGGATTATCGATTGGCATCAAAAAATTGAAAATCCAAAATTTGACCCAAATCGACCAAAAATCAAGGGGTTACATCACGTTTTTTCTCAAAATCGGGGTTGGTTTGAAAATCATAATTTTTTTCATACTTTTTTTTGGATATCTCGGATAAATATTGTCGGATTTTTAAATGTTATGCCTTTTTGAAATCGTACGGAACCCTTATATCAATTTGCATTCAAACAAATTAAATATCGATGGGTTAAAAAAAGTTGTTGACCAAAAAGCAATTGGTTCTTATAAAGTCTACTTTTTTGATGATTTTTCGGAGTATCTCCGTCAAATAATGTCCGATTTTGGAATTTTATACCATTTTGAGCTCGTAAGAGCTGACCCTTTGCTGAAAGCAAATTATGTATTGCCCGCATAGACAACCACTCGACAAAGTAGTCGAGTCTTGCGTAATCCGTTTCGTAATGTTAATGTATTGAAAAAGCTGTGCCAGTGCCAAAAAGCAAACCAGGACAGAATTATGACACAAAAAAAAAGCAACTATGAGTGCTGTAAGCGGGTGTAATCGACAAGCAGATACCCTGAGACCAGCAACAACTACAATTTTGAACTGTGCTTTTACTTGCCTTCGCCTCAGACTTAAGGCAATTCTTTCTTGAATAACTTCGGTGCTTAGAGTCCGATCTGTTGTGAACTTTTCAGGGCATGAGAAAGCAGAAGTTGCTTCCTTCTAAAAAGGCATTAGCATGTGCAATAATTAATCAATTAAGATAAGCATAATTACGGTATTTAACATACGATATATTATAGAATAATGTATATCGACTACTTATCGATATTCAGCTATTAACAGAGGAGGAAACCCGAATGAAATAGAATAGAATAATAGAAGCTCATTCACAAAACCAAATACATGCATATCAAGCTCGTCAAATTTTGAAGTTTTGTCTAAGAAAAGCAGGTAATAAAATCGATTTTTATCGATATTTTTATTAACTTTTATAATATTTGCTTCATATTATATTTAAAGTACATATAGTTTATAAAAGCAAACCCCTCATACCCTTTTAGCCCATTGTCAATGGACTGAGAATAAAGCAAGCATGTGCCTAAAAAAATAGATGTGTAGATCGAGACGAAAATACGTTGGATTTGAACCAATATTCAAGTGCACACAAAGGACACGTCGTGCTGTAAATGATTATGGGTTGGGGAGTGCTGCGAGTTGGTTGGTTAGCTTTTCGAATGGCTGCGATAGATAGGACACGTATCTAATAAAATGGCTAGCACGCGTGTGTCCCTCGTCCTTTACACACACACACACACACACACACACACACACACACACGCGTAGTCTAATGTGGCACAAACTTCGATCTGGCACTTGCAGAGCTTGCACACGGACGCAAATATTTGGCCAAGTTGGCAGCGCTCGCTTTGTGAGCTCATTAAATTTTGTTAAATGTAAATATGTGTGCGTGTGTGTGTGTGTGTAGATGGAAGAAGGAGGGAGGTGGGGAGAGGGGGCAGCGTGCAACACGTAGCCGGCATTGGCATTGTCGCAGCCAAAGGACAGCCGGGCAAATGCACTTCCTAGCACACTTCCTGTTGCCAATCGCCCCAGATCCTGCTCGTCCTGCTCGTCCTTGCGAATTTATTACGTGCAAATGTAAATAGCGGCACGTGCAGGCAGCCCATAGTCAGACGCAGACCCCGACTCGCAGCCATTCCCAAGATGAATGCGCGACCGCGTCCTCTGCTGGCAATAAAAATGTTGTTGTCGCCAAACAAAGGCGAGGCACACACACTCAGAGAGAGAAAGAGAGAGAGAGAGAGAGAGAGACGCTTTGTCAATAGATAAACCATCTACAAGATACAGATACTTTGCCACAATATGCAATATTTGGTTTATTTGTTTGCCAATACTCCTTTTCAGCTTGGCTGGCATTCACTTTATTTTTTAGCCGACAGCAAATTTGACAGCTCAATGCAAACAGTAAAAAACGGAGACCTGATGTGCTCGAATTTGTCGCATTAGCTCAAACAGGCTGGCTGGCCCAATAAAAGGCAAATGAATGCATTTGCAAATATCAGGTACTCAGTTGCATACTGAATCAGTTGAATAACTGGGATAGTTCCCAAAGCAAATACCTATTCGATAATAATGAATGAATGCAAATATTCAATATAAATTTATCGACTCGATACGAGAGCAGCTTAAGGCAAATACAAGCAATGTGTACATTTACTCGCTCACATTTACAATTAAACGGTATTCATTTGGTAGAGTTAATTACCCAAATGCACTTTAAGAGTATATCGATATATATTGTTACATATGGGAATATTTCGATACATATATCGATAAAAAGAGCGATCCTTCAGTCCTACAAAGATCAAAAATATTATAGACTGTTTGAAGAGCTGTAGAACTACACCCAAAACACAGAGAAAGAGCAAAGTCTTTTAGTCTCAATCATTTTTAAATTAATCAAAAATTTAAGATCTAAAGAGTTGCATTTCGTTGAAAAACGCTACCGATAGGCAGCTGGATGAATCGCAAAATTTGTAAACAAGAACTCGCAACTGGTAACATTTGCATAACTCAATTTTCACTTAACCAATTCACAGCGGCCAGTGAGGAGAGTCGAGCGACAAGTCATCATCAACCGCGTAAAGCAATGCTAATGGGAACTAAAACAGGCTTATGATGATGATGATGATGGCCCAACAAAACGGCGACCAAAGCGCCAACAGCATTCGCAATCGGAGCAAACTGTATCGCAGCGAGAACTTCAAGTTCCAGAATATCATCAGTTGGATGCCGAGAGTGGGACGACGGGTAGAGCGACAGCGACAATTAGAGACCATTAGCCAGAGGCAGACCAATCAATCCATATTCAGACAGAAGCTGGCGCATTTCCGATTTGCGGACACGGGCGTGGGCGTGGCCAATGGAGGCGGACGATTGCAGCTGTTGCTGTTGCTATTGATTTGCAATTGCATTGGTAAGTGAAAAGTGCAGTAAGTTTTTGATAAATAACCAGTCATCGATAATTGTTGTTGTTATCGAGCTATCGATAGCTGACACATAACGATTATCGAACTAGCTGTAACTATCGTTAATATATATTTAACATTTACTCTATTAAATGATTTATCAATAATTGTATGCATTGCGCAGAATGTTTAGCTTGATAAATAATCAATTATCGAAATTTATTATTGTTATCGGGCTATCGAAAATTGTCACATAACGTTAATCGAACTAGCTGTAACTATAGTTTATATATCATGTCAATAATTGCATTCATTTAATTTTTATCAATATTTGTCGATATTTATCGACCGATAACAAGACGCTTTGCATTGTTCTTGCTTTAAATATATTGATTGCGCTGCACTATCGATAACAATATACAAAGACAATGAAAATCGATATCGTCTGCTTGGTTTTTTTATAATCTGCCATATTAATCGATATTGGTTTGATTTTTGTTTCGATAACAGACATTTCACTGTACATTTTTTTGTTTAGACTGCCGATATGAAAAGATATATACAGATATATATTTAATCCAAAAATTCGTTAACTGTTCAATCAATGTTTTTCTCTTCATGGCAATTAACCATTGAAATGAAGATATTTCCGTTTCAAACAAAATCTCCTCAGTGGGCGCCTTCG
The DNA here is from genome assembly GCF_030788295.1 of Drosophila virilis. Taxonomy (NCBI): domain Eukaryota; kingdom Metazoa; phylum Arthropoda; class Insecta; order Diptera; family Drosophilidae; genus Drosophila; species Drosophila virilis. The sequence goes on from NC_091543.1 coordinate 868,601, forward strand.
AGCCGGACTTTGTGATCCCATTGGAAAATGTGACCGTTGCCCAGGGCCGGGACGCGACATTTACCTGTGTGGTCAACAATTTGGGCGGTCATCGGGTGAGTGGTGACGGTGCGTCAGTTCCAGCCAAGGTATGTATCGGTTTTGAAAACGCAGCGTTTCAATTTATTACCAAAAAAAAACGTCTATCGTTTATCGTTTTATTTCTCGTTTTCGTTCACGATTCGCACCAGTTTCACAGTTGAAAGTGCACAGTATTTTTCAGTATATTCATTTTGAATCCGATAATAAATAATATGCTACATAAAAAAAATAATACTGCACAACAATCACGATTATTATGTAAAGCGCACCTACCTACTATATATATATATTATATTTAAGTAAATATATCATACTATATATTATAAAAATAAAAATATATATATATATAAATATATATTAATAGCACTCTGCATATTTCAAGCACCAAATGCACTACAAACAAACCAAAAAAAAAAAAAAAAAAAAAGAATCCTACAATAATTTCGACTAATAATACCAACAAAAAATATCTATATACAAAAGAGAAAGTAAATACCAGAAAATACCATCAATACCAATTGGTTCAATGGAATATACAAAAACAATAAAAAAGTATCTGTACATATGCATAGCCTTATATTCTTTTTATCATCGTATTATTATTAGACCTCGCCTTTAATTTATAACACGCAAAACGCCAGCGGCGAAAGAGAAAGCAATACATCGGGAGAAAGAGATAGCCAGCTGTATATATCTATATATTTACGCATATTTAATAAAGTACACGAGGACTGCGCCAAGAGGAGTGTTCGCAATTGTTGTTAAGAGCAATAAACAATTGCATGAAAATTAATTTAAAACAAAAACAAAAAAATGCAGACATTAAAATAAACAAAATTACGTAAAAAATTATACTAAATAAAGAAGCCGCAGAACAACAATGCAAACAAGTTAAATAAAGGAAAAAATAACACAAAACGCTGCGCAAAAATAAGAAGAACACGCGGCGATTACAATTACGTTTATTTAAAAAAAAATATACTATTTATCCTTTTATCCTTGTAATCCGTGAATCAACAAGATTATGAGACAATAGTGCCAAAAAAATTACAATAAATTAAATTCAACGAACCGAAGCTAGATGGAAACATTACTTCCTGTTTCTATCGGTATCGATAACAAATTTATATTGAAAATTAAAATATTAATTTTTTCTTGAAATACTTATTATTGAAATTAATAAGTACAACAATCTGAGGCTAGATGGGCATATGACATCCTATTAAAGGACTTCGTGCGCTTAACTAGTTTTAGGCACAGGGCTAATTCTATCGGTATCGATATCGATAACAAATTTATATCCAGAACAAAATATACATTTATTCTTGAAATATTACAAGAAATACATTAAATGAAGCTAGATGGACACATCACATTCTATTGAACGACAATTTCTTACTGACATCGATCACAATTTGTATTTATTAAATCGAGGCTTTATCTATATAAAAATATTGCAATAAATTAAGTACTACGAAGCTAGCTGGTTGGTAGACTTCCTGCTGTAGGACAATTACTATTAATATCGATATCTAATTTACATTGAAAAGAAATCTAAGAATTATCCTTGTAATATGATATTTTTATTATCTATCGGTATCGATATCGATAGTAAAAATATATTGAACAAATCGCTTTAACCTTAACAAATTTAGGATAGGAAAAAATGGAGAACGCGCTCTTCTTATTTTGCAATAGTTAATAGAAGTAGTTGGACACAAATCAATGCCATGTTTGAAATTTGAATCTTTAAAAGTTCCCAAGAAACAAGCAAATATCTTGTGTTGGAAATCGTGTGAGGTGTGTAATTAACAATACTGCCCTTTGCCAGTCAAAGAGCACGGAGTCAAAATTCATGTAAATATTATTTTGTTTTAGCCTTGAACAAAAACTGTGAATGCGCCCAGAGCGAATAGTTTAAGGGATTCTATTAAATCGCCTTTAAATGTAAATAAAATTTGATGCAGTCCGAGTTTTATTTTCATTTTGTTTTTACTGTGCTTCATTCTTGTTTTATGCGTTTCACACAATGCAATGCATTTTGTTTGCACATTGCCAACAATATCTGAATCAGGGTGTGTGTGTGTGTCTGAGTGTGTGCCTGGACGTAGTCGTGTGTGTGTTTTTGCATTGTGCAAGGCACGTCAAAGAGTGTTAATCAACGAAATGGCATCATAAATAAAAATGCCATTTCATATAAATCCTGTGATGCTTCAATCAAACAAAAACAACACAACAATTAGAGAGACAGAAAGAGAGAGAGAGAGAGAGAGAGAGAGAGAGAACGTGTGGGAGATGGGAATCGATACTCAATTTCATTTTATTTAAACAATAAATAAATAAATAAAATATTATCAACATAATAAAATAAATTGCATTCGCTTGGAGCTCACAAGAAAAAAAATGAAGAAAACAAAAACAAAACTCGAACCAACTGAAATTTAAAACGAATATGAAATGCCCTAAGCCAACATTGACTAAAAGAAAATTTAAAAGCATCAAAAGAAAATGCAAATAAAATGCATTTTATATAAATGTTTTTCTTTTTTTTTTTTTTTTGTGCGTCTGGTAAATTTATTAAAATTCACCTGCATTAAATATCAAATTCAATAAAAATTTATCAACAAGTTGGCAGCAGCTAACACATGAAAAGTCAGGCAAAAAATGCGACACAAAATTGATTTAATTTAAGCAGATTGAATAAAGTTTTGTTTAAAAAACGAAACTTTTTAAGCTTGATTTAATACGAACTTTAGGCACCTATTAGCAGGCTGTTGATGCCAGGTATGCAAAAATCCTTGGCTAAAGTTTAACTTAAGCCCAACTCACAGGCTAGACAATTTTCTGCAGATAAATTGGCAGCACTAACTTCCATTGATTGAAAAGAAAATACGGCTAAAAATACTAGTTTGAAGGCATTCCAGCTTTATTTTGCTGGAGCCTTCTTAAATACTTTTTCAAGCTTTAAGTTGTAAGAAACAAAGTTCAAATAATGCAACATAAATGACATTTAGTTAACATGTTATTTTCAGTTAAGCGTAAAGTTTAGCTCAAAATAATAAAAAAATAACGGAAGCCTAGTCTTAAGCTGACAATTTGTTAAGCATGCTTTTTGTATACGAAAGCCTTTAAACAAGTTGACAGCTGCGCATATCGGATTGTTAAATATGAGAGGAAATGAATGCAGAGTTGAAGATGAGATGTATCTCATGCCCAGCGAAAGGTTGGCTTCGCGATTGTTAAACAACGACTTCAACAACACGCAGCGAGTTAAACAAAGGCAGCGAGTAAAACGAGCAGCGAGTACAACAAAGGCAGCGAGTGCCGGGAACAACGAGTACGACAAACAAAATCGCATAATTGTCGCATTGTTTTCAGCCGCGTTTCATTTATTTTTATCTTAATTTAATCTCCATTACATTTCATTTTTTTTTTGTTAAATTTTTTTTTAATATATATGTATCTCTTTTCATTTCACATTGTTTTTTTTTTTTGGCAACAGAAATTTGAATAAAAATAAATTCAAGCGCACCGAGTTGAAACCGAAACAAACTTTGCACCATTTTCATAAATATACATACGTGTCTGTCTGTATGTATGTCTGACTGTATGTGATTGCTCGTGTTGTCCTCTATGTATGTGTAGAGTCCTCTATGTATGTGTAGTCCTGTAATGTCCTTTAGTCCTTTTAGCGCCGTAGTCCTGTATTTAGTGCTTTTGTATCCTGACTTTATGACATTTGCTCGCCGCTGTATTTGCATTTGCACAGAACAATTTATTTTTTCTGCATTTTTTCTCTTTTTTTTTTTTTTTGTTTTGGTATTCTTTTTAGTCACATTCACAATCGGCATCGGCATATCGAAATCCCTTGTTTTCGACTGGGTGGCAACTTCATGCTCTTCATGCCCCCGCACCGTTACTCAATAAATTTGCTTTATTGAGTAAATAAATAAAGTGACAGTCCGGCAAACAGACAGCCGTTCCCATGTCCCACACAATTCCCTGTCCTTTCCTGAATCGCTATTTATGGGTTTATAGCAGTTTTCCAACATCACTATTGACACGGCCCAAACAGTGGGCGGAGGCGTGGCAGTTGTCAGCATAGTCGCAGCTGCATTTGCATTCACTTTGTTTGCCTGTTAGCTCGAGCAGCTCCGGCAGCTCCGGCAGTTGTCATCAAAAATCAACCCATGACAGAGATTTTTCCGTGCAAATCACATGCAGATGGGTCTTAAAGTCGACTTAAAGTTCTGGCGTATCCGATATTATTTAAATACAATTTTGGCCTTTATTACCTTATTCCGTATGGCTTTCAGCTGAATTTGTCTTAACTTTTCAGTACACATATTTTCTCTTATTTAATTGTAAGATTTAAGATTTAAATAAGAAATTTTGAAAAATGTTGTAGAAATTTGTTTTCTATAAATATTTAAAAAGAATAACTGAAAAAATGTTTTTTTAACTTGATGTTTGTTTTTAACATATTTTGTTGACAATTAAATCAGTTAAGGGGTAAGATTAGCTCTATTATATAATCAGGATTGTTAAACCTATTAAAACCTGATTCTGGCAAATAACATGAAAGTATTTCTTTTGGAAAGTTATTGTTAGGCAGAGATTCAAAAGATCTGAAAGTCTACTGTCCGGCAGCACGATTTGCAATACTATTCTTTCAGTGTTGCAAAAGAAACCTTTTTTTTTTGTTGGAGATAAGAAAGCGACAAAAATACGATAGGGTCGTGTATGTATAATTCCAGATAGCTATAGATATACCTTAATTTTTAAATGCACGCAACACGCAGAATGTTGCACAATATCACATATTTTCTTTTCAAAGATATGAAAGCATTAATGAGAGATATATGTACATGATAATAGCTAGATGATTTCCGCTTACAACAAATATTCTTTGTGAAAAAAAAAGTGGAAAAACAATAATCAGTACGCAATAGGCAATATTCGCAGTTACCAACAACTTGCAACCACTGTGCGCAAAAAAAAAATGGAGAGAGAGAGAAACTTTAATTATAAGAGAAATGTAAACAAAGCGTTAAATTTGCCATCTCTGTTATACGCGCAATGTTTGCATATGAGGCTTTTGACTTTGTGATATTTTTGATGCCAAGCATTACGCGCCGGCAGAGGCTAGAAGCCGTTACGGCTGCAGCAGCAGCTTAAAGCTTTTAACTAAACTCAAAGAGATAGTCAGACGAGCGCACTGTGAGATTAGCACACATACACACACACACGGACACCCAGTCTCTCAGACTCTCTGGGATTAAGAGAGAGCATTCTTGTTCTGTTCGACTGAGTATGCGTGTGTATGTGTGTGTGGAGTAAACAGAGCCAGTTGCTGTTATTAGGCATTACGATAATGAAAACTGTCCAGCGACTGTTAAAATGTGGCGCGCCCCTCAAGGTAGGCAACAGTTTTTTTGTATTTGCGCTGGTATTCCCATTGAATATGCATGAAATGGGATGCATTGCAATTGTGCACAGATATGTAACAGTCAGAAGAAAGGGTATATACATACATGTATATGTTAAATGCATGTAAAAGGCAGGAGAGAAGATATATATATATATATATATTTAATGTATGTAGCATTCAGAAGAGAGGGAATTATATACATATATTTATGTTTAATATATGAAATAGGTAAGAGAAAGAATATATATATAAATTTTTATTTAATTATGATGAAGAGATGTTTCTTTTTTATAGAATTTTTAGTAGCAAGATTACAGTACAGGGCAGCTTCTAGTCGGTCTTTTTTTTTTTATTACTATGATTTTCTTTTTATTTAACGGTGTGTGTGTGTTTGTGTATGCTCGTGTTAGTTGTCGTTTGCATGCCTTAGCCTCGCCTCTAGCAACTGCACCCAAAAATCCTCACTATCCCCCGCCACCCCGCCCTTCCATATACATATCAAAAAAATATATATATATATATAAATTATACTTTCGATGGATTTTCTTCAGTTTCGTTTGCTAAAGAACATTATTTAAAAAGAAAAAAACAAAGAAATATCTGATCTAAGCAATGAAAATGCGGCCACAAATGTTAACTAATTTTTGTATGTTATCTCTTCTTCTTCGAAACACACACACACACACACACACACACACCCACGCACACAACAATCTAATACAATGGCCAACCGCAAAACCCAATTCCACTAATTGCACTTGAAATATCCGTAAACCAATTTCATATCCTTGGCCAAAAACGAACAACTTGCAAAAACTTGCGGCATCAACGAACAACAACAATGAACAACAACAATGAACAACAACAACAACAATGAACAATGAACAACAACAATGAAAATGGCGTCAAATTGCGCTGACATCTGACGACAACACCAAACGCTGCCGCCTGCAACCGGATTTTGGTTCTTGGGTTTGGTTTCGGGTTTGGGTTTTGTGTCTCTGGCAACTGGCAACTGGCAACTTTTTCGCCATTGTCAACGACACCGACACCAAACGACAACTTTTGTATCGTTGACACAAAAAACAAATCCCCCCCTCCCACTTATTCCCCATCCAACTGATGCCACCGCAACGAAACTTTCAACTAAATTCTAATATATCCGCAAATCGATTTCAACGAACTATCGAAAACACAAAAAAAAAAAAAAACAAACTAACTAAACGGAAATTGGTGAATGCGACGTTGATGATGCTGCCCGTTGACCAATAACTGCAACAACAACAACAACAAACAATAACAACAAACAACTCGCTTCCAATTTAACGTTTTCACGTTTGACAATGACAATGCGGCAAATGGGAATGGCTTGGCATTAACTATATGGCATCATGATGATGATGATGATGTTGATGATAATGATGATGACACCCTGATAATGACTCCCTAATGACATACCACAACAATCCACAACCCAATAATAATTGCCGCACAAATGTACCAACATCATTTGCAATCGTTAAAAAATTGCATCATTAATCTGCAATCTGCAAACTGTCAAATGAAACGACGGTAATGAAACGCCGTAACTGCTACGGCGGAATTGAAACGAATAAACATTTACTGTAAATAACAACTGTTAACAACAACAATGAAAATTGTAAATGCTCTAATGGAACATTTGGAAATGGAACATCATCTGCACAAAACAACTGTTAATCAAAACGATATGAATAAAACGCAACGTCTGACACAACGGAAATGAAACACAATGCAACACATGAACATTATATGCGTTGACCCAACCATAACTAACACAAAAATGCAACAATGTGAACTGAAACAATGAAATCAATTCATATTAACAAACAACTAAAACAACATCTCCAATTAAATTGATGGAAAATGGAATATGCGAATGAAATGAAATGAAACGATGGAAATGGAAATGAAACAACAACGAAATGCAACGCCAACGACATCAGGTCGCTTGGATTAAGGCCGATGCAAAAGCAATTCTGGCCATACACGAGCACGTGATAACGAACAATGATCGATTATCGGTGACGCACAACGATTACAACACCTGGACACTGAACATACGCGGCGTTAAGATGGAGGATGCCGGCAAATACATGTGCCAGGTCAACACAGATCCCATGAAAATGCAAGTAAGTATGCTAAAATATTCATTACCACAATATAATCATTTCCCGGTTATCGATAACAGTGCGCGTATTGAACCGATCTGAATGTTTTCTGTTATCTGTTATCGATAACAATCGAAAAACGAACCATGTACGTTAAGTAGATCGGCTAGCCACACTATTATACTTGATCTTTCCTTTAACTAAATAACTCATATTATGCCCATATGCCAAACGGCTGCTGTTATCGATAACAAAAACACCGATTTAAACGCATGTGCTTTAAGCGATATATATCGATGCTATCGATAACGTTTAAGCAGTGAGAGACATAATTGCGCAGTTAATAGCTAAATGAGCCAAAACAAAAACAAAAACAAAATCGAATCAAATATTTGCTCAGCCCCACCATAAATTGTTGTTTTAGCTGACAATAGTTGGCCTATCGATAAATTTGCCCTTTTTACAAAACTAACTATTGTGGACGAAAAATGAAATCCTTGAGCTAAGGTTGAGCCAAGTAAATGGATTTTGGTGTCAATAACTCGATAACTGCAATTTGCAAATTGTTCGCCAGAGCTGTCAACTCATTTGAAATATGAAAATATAAATATGTGTATTTTTAGTGTGGGTGAATGCACACGATTCAAAGCAAACATTCGGCTGCTTGGAGTAAATACATTTACAAATTTCTGTGAAATCCCATTATTAAACTATGCACTTGCCAGGCGCATAACGAAGTTTTATTTAAATTGTGAAATAGAAACCCTTGCTGTCCGCCTCAATGCTATCAAATTGCTTTGAACGCTTGGAAATGTGCCCAGAATATGCAAAAGAAACTTTTAACACGAGAAAAAAAGCAAAAATTAAGCTCAAAACAAGATGTGGAGTGTGCCCGACTAAGAAGTATATTTACTTTAGCTTTCAATCAAAGTTCCAATTCAAATTCGATGTGTCTAGCTCTGAAAACCATCGAGATATGCTTCAAACTCGATCGATTTTATCGAAATAATGAATATTCCGGAAGTTAAGAGAGATAAAATATATACGAAAGGTGTTACATATGCATAAAAACAATATACCCCTTGCCGCTCATATTCGATGGGTAAGCAAAAAGACGAAATGAAATGAAATGAAATGGAATTACTTTGGGCCTGCACTTGTCACATGCTTCTGACGGCATTTGGCAGCACTGGCGCTTGATTGCTGTGCGTGTGTGTGCGTGCGTGTGCGTGTGCGTGCGTGCAAGAGGTACGGGTAAAGGCAGTTTGCTGGCATTTAAAACGCGCTATTTAAACAATGAAACGCTTAAATGATACAAATAAATAACAAACAATGTGTGCGTCTGTGTGTGTGTGTGTGTGTGTGCATCGCGTTGCCAGACCGTCCACTGAATGCGCCTGGATATGTGCAGCATGCTTGCGCTCTTTCAATTTCATTTCGTTCCGTTACGTCACGTTTCATTTCGCCGCACAGCGTCCCATGGCGGCGGCAGCGACGGCGGCTGGTAATAAAATCAAGCTAACCAAGCGAATTGAGTGAAAGGCAAATATGAGACAAATAAAATGCAAACACGGGCCGCACGCAGTCAGCCGAAATCTCGACACAGGCAGCTCGCGCGACTGCCTTTTTTTTTAAGCCTTTTTCGAGGATTCGTTTGCTTTCTTTTTTCCCACGTCTCTGTTCTCTTCTATTCGCTCGCTCTCTGCACGCTTGGCACTTTTTCGGGAAGTTGACTTGATTTTATGACGTAACTGTCAACAGCAGAAGCAGCCGCAACAACAACAACAGTGCCAAAAATAATTTACAATAAAAGGCAAATGACACAGGCAAATACGCTAAACGTCACACATACATACGAATTTAACAGTTAGTCTAAGTGCTGATTGCAGCAGCAAATCATGCACATATCTACATACATATATGTATGTATATGTATGCGTATGTACGAGTGCGGAGCAGTATACATACATATATACATATATAAATGAGATGTTACAGTTATCTGTCGCGCTGCTCTTGAGCCGAAGGCAGCATAGGAAAAAGAAGAAAGGCAAAATATTTTATGTTCTATGCGAGTTTTTGGCAACTAACTCTTGCAAAATGAATACAAGTCAGATAATATCCAATTGCTACGTGCGCAATACACACACACACATACACACACACACACACCATAGCTAAATTCCAATTTGGTTTATGCTTATGAAATCTACATATGTATGTACATACCCAGCTTTATGACGTCACAGAACACAGCAGCGTGATCATTGAAATCTTAAGATGCGCGCAATATTTAACTGCCTTAATAATTATGTTAAACACAAAAAAAAAAAACATGTATTAGCACACACAAATTTGCACACACGAAATACTTTTAGCCCGCGAAACACTTATCGAAAGAAACGCAGTTTAAGGAAAACAACCGAAGCTGCTCGCTCTCGAGCAATTACAAAAATCTAAGCGCGCGCCCGCCGCCAATGCTACGCTCTAGCACGAATATGGGGAGAGAGAGACAGAGAGGAACAATATTAACTTACCAAATCTCTTAAGTACAAGCGTGATGCAAGCTGCCGCTCTTACATTTTGTCATCTGCTTTGCTATTTCTCTTCTGTTTTTGTTTTTTTGCCTACGACAAAGATCATGCAGCAAAAGTCGATTAAGCTTGGCCTTGCATATGTTAATGAGCGAGAGTGAGAGGGATATAACATGTAATTCGCACAGTAGAACAAATTTGCTGAAACTGCAATAAAAAAGAAGTTACTTACTTATACATATGCATATATATGTCAATAAAGTTTATTTTTTTTTTTAAGAAGTAATAAAATAAGATTTATTGCTACATGTAGAGAGATCAAAATGGAATTATCCATAAAAAAAAACGTCATTGAAAAATGCAAAAATACTAAAATACCAATTTATGTTCATTCTATTGTTAAAGACAGCCACACTGGAGGTTGTTATACCGCCGGACATAATAAACGAGGAGACCTCCGGCGATATGATGGTGCCCGAGGGCGGCTCCGCGAAGCTGGTTTGTCGCGCCCGCGGCCATCCCAAGCCGAAGATCACCTGGCGGCGCGAGGACGGGCGCGAGATAATAGCACGGAATGGCGTGCATCAGAAAACCAAAGGTGAGTCGAACAGTGTGGCCGCGCTACAATATCAAACTGTGTGACCGCATGTCAAACTCTGGAAATTTTCTGTTCCATTTTCACGCAAACACAGCCATCTTGGTGGAGGGTGAAATGCTGACGCTGTCGAAAGTCACGCGATCGGAAATGGGCGCCTACATGTGCATCGCCTCCAACGGGGTGCCCCCCACTGTCAGCAAACGCATGAAGCTACAGGTGCACTGTGAGTATATGCCAAACAAACTTGTCCAAGCTAGCCGAACTATTATATACACTGTCCCAGAAATTTTAAATATATACATACATATACTCCTGCAACCTATGCAACAGGAGTTTATTTCTTCTATTGATAGTCTACGTCGATAAATATCAATGAATATCGATTTGTATATATCGATAAATATCGATTTTATCTTAAATCTTAAATATTACAAGAGAAAAAATTTAGTATGAACAAAGGATTTTGATCGAAGTTGCATTATCTGACACCATATATTTATCGATAGCTTATGCTATCGATAAATATCGATTTCAAATTAGAATTTTGAGAATTTTTAGAGGGCATCTGCCAGTCGGTCAGTGTACAGTCTTCTGCTGCTATTGATAAATGACTTTTTGGCTGGCTGCTAACAAATGCTTTGATTTATAACCCCAAACGCCAGGCGCTACAATAATATTCATAATGTCTCGGATGTGCGTGCAAGTCTTTTGCACCAGCTACGACACCCTACCCCAGCCTAGCTACACCCTACTTTAGGCGGCGGCAACCGCAGCATAACGCAATAACGCGAACTGCAAGTGTTTCCGTTTCGATTTCCGCCGCCTTTCGAGGCGCCAAACGCGCCAAATGCATTAGGACAGCGGCTAGCTGCAGGAGTGGCAGCGAGTGGCAGAGGGGGAAAAAGGTTGGGGAACGGGGGAGGGGCGTCTAGACGGGCGGCACTTGGCGCAAACGTCACGTTTCTGTTGTAAAAGTTGAGCAGCTTTTCGCCCGTGTATCATGTGACCAGGGAAATTGTGAATGGGGCAGAGCATACAGCCCCCCTCCCCCCTACCCACTGTGCGTACCAGCGGCTGCTGCAGCGCATTAAACTTAATGAAATTTTTCTGCAAAGGGGCAACAACAGCAAACAAAAAGTTAAAGAGGCAGAAATAGCGTGTGGGTGTTGGGACAGGTAAAATTGAATATATGTACATATGTATGTATGTATATATGTGTATGTGGGTAGAGGTAGGGTAGAGTAAGGGGGGCGTGGGCGTGTGCCTGTCTCCCAGGCAAAAGATTCTATCTGCAAATTATATTGACACGGCCAAAATGTTCGCACCTCAATGGGCGGCAGCTGCTGTGCGAGTGTGTGTGTGTGTGTGTGACACACTCTATGCCCTACTCAAACGTGCCCCTTCCCACCTCTTGCCACCACCCCCCTGGCAACGCGGCTCTGGCAAAGCGTCTGTCGCCGCCGCCGCAAAAATTAATTTCCATTTTTTTTCCGTTATTTTTTTTTTTCTTTCTCATTTGCTTTTTTTCTTTTTCTTTTTCATTTCATTTTTTCTTATCTTCTTTCTTTTTTTTTTGTTTGATTTCATTTCATTTTCGTGTCCTCTTCTGTCTGTCTATCAGTCATTCGTCGCCCCGCAGCCCGCGCCCCCCGCCCTGCACCCACGCTTGCTTCTTTATTGCTTTTGGCTTTTGCGAGTGCGTCTCAATTTCAATTTAAAAACTCCATATGCTCGCATACCGACCCATCCCCCCACCCCCCGCCCTACGCTTACCACACACCACTCTCCTCTGGCGCAGTGCAAGCATCTCTTTTACCACAACTTCGCCCTCGCTGCACAGAAAACCCCGTTCCCTGATTTCTTTTGCTCTTTGACGTTGTTTTCGTTTTTTTCTTCTTCTTCTTCTTCTGCTCACGTCTTGTTGTCTTAACCTGACAGCAACAGCCACCCCTTTGGCCGCCCGGCAGCCCCCTCTGGGGCCTGTCCTTGGCGCATTTACCGCTTGATTTCTTAAGCGCTTTGCTTGATTGATTTTAATCAGAAAATTAAGTGGATCCTTGGCTTTTAAATTTCTCCAGTACAAATAAAAGGCTGACAGGCTGTCAGCAGGGGATGAGCACAAGGCGAGACAGCAAAAGAGAAATAAAAAAGAAAGTGGAGGTGAGAGCATTCATTAAAACTACACTTTGCATTTACCCAGAGACACTTTAAAAGCTATCCTTTTTTTTCTTCTTTCCCGGACGTAAAGTAAAGGAAAATGTTGCCCGAGTGAGAAAATTGAAGGTCAAAATAAATTAAGAAAATGGGTTTTGGGTCAAAATATTTACTTAAATTTAGAAAATGTACTTATTTGGGAAATGGACTTGTCATTGTCATTGTCATTGTCATTGTCATCGTCATTGTCATTGTCATTGTCATTGTCATTGTCATTGTCATTGTCATTGTCATTGTCATTGTCATTGTCATTGTCATTGTCATTGTCATTGTCATTGTCATTGTCATTGTCATTGTCATTGTCATTGTATTGTCATTGTCATTGTCATTGTCATTGTCATTGTCATTGTCATTGTCATTGTCATTGTCATTGTCATTGTCATTGTCATTGTCATTGTCATTGTCATTGTCATTGTCATTGTCATTGTCATTGTCATTGTCATTGTCATTGTCATTGTCATTGTCATTGTCATTGTCATTGTCATTGTCATTGTCATTGTCATTGTCATTGTCATTGTCATTGTCATTGTCATTGTCATTATCATTATCATTATCATTGCAAAATATGGTGGTCTCTTAAGGCGATCGTAATAATAGCTCCATTATTATTTCATTATCATTATAATTGCAAATATGGTAGTTTCTTAGGCTTTTTGGGATCGTAATAATAATTTTATATGATTTCTATCTATTTAATATTAATTTGTTTATGCTCCCCGGCTTATTTCAATTTCTATATAGAATAATAATCAAAATATTATATAAAAAATAAGTTTCGTACAATTACTTCCTAGTTTATTCATCTTTTTCTTAAGTTTTCTCTGTTTTGGTTTTTCACCTGATCGCATGTCAAGTCGCCGTTAGAGCAAATAAACACGAAGATCAAATAGACGAACAGCTGTGTTATTGGACTCAACTCGGACGCGATCTGTACAGGTCGCTTGGGTAAACACAGACGAGTATGTGAGTGAGAGGGAGAGAGATTAAGAAAGCGGGGGGATAAGAGAGATAGAGGGTTGATGACGCAATTGTTTTTGCCATTGAAGAGCAGAAAGCATACAGCTAAGCATACAGCACATGACGTAGAGCCTAGGCATTAGACCCCAAAGCATTTGACTATAAAACCCCAAAGAACTGGGCTAAACCCAAGTCAGTTCCCAACTGCGAGTCAGAGAGTATGCGCACCTACATCCTTGTCACATTGTTCGCCGTAGTGGCCGTGGCAGCTGCACAGGGCCCAGGCGGTGGACGCGGCGGTCCAGGTGGTCCTGGTGGTCGCGGCGGTCCCGGTGGCGCTCGTGGCCCGGGTGGTCCCGGTGGTCGCGGTCCAGGTGGTCCTGGAGGTCCTCCTGGTCGCGGTCCAGGCGGTCCAGGCGGACCTGGAGGTCCTCCTGGTCGCGGTCCAGGCGGTCCAGGCGGACCTGGAGGTCCTCCTGGTCGCGGTCCAGGCGGTCCAGGCGGTCCAGGCGGACCTGGAGGTCCTCCTGGTCGCGGTCCAGGCGGTCCAGGCGGACATGGTGGACACGGCGGGCATGGCGGACACAAGCGTACCACCACCACCGAGAGCAGCACATCCACTGGCACTGATAGCACCACTGTGGCTAGCACCACTCTGGCCAGCACCACGGAGGCGAGCACTACAGTCGCCAGCACAACCGAGGCAAGCACCACAGTCGCCAGCACCACTGTGGCCAGCACCACCGAGGCAAGCACCACAGTCGCCAGCACCACCCTGGCCAGCACCACGGAGGCGAGCACCACGGAGGCCAGCACCACAATCGCCAGTACCGCAGCTGACAGCACCACCGAAAGCAGCACCGCGAGCCCAACCACCGGTTAAGCTGCTTCTTTCTCATCTTTGGCACTTTTGAAAATGTATTTGAATAAACGCATAAAAATTCTTATGTAAAAACCTTCTTGGTTTTATTTTCGCTATCTAAAAACCGACCCCATAAAGCATATAGTCAAATGCGTTGACCGTGTACATCAAATCGATAAAACTGCACGGAGAGATACCCTGTTTAATATTTCGTTTATTAAATCTTTGAGCCACACTTTCCATGTAAAAGGGTTCGAATTTGCGAAAAACGTATCAAATACATTTGTTACAATCATTTTTGAAAATGATTTTGAAGCCAAAGCAAAAAGTTGCTAACTTCTCCCCAATTTTCCACAGTTGCGGGTGGAACTTCCACATTCCAAGAGGCGCGGATTATGCGATATATGTGAAACACCTCTCGAAATGAATTTGAACAGAAATCTTTTAAAATGAGCTTGAGGTCGGCCGTTATAAAAAATGTTTTCATGCAACTATTTCTCGCCAATTTTCCACAACCCGGATAGAATTTCCCAAAGCTCCGTGACAGCTTTTTAGCTCTTATGATCATCAATGAATCAGTCAGATCATATAGTCAGTCAATCAGTCAATCAGTCAGTCACTCAGCTAGTCAGTAAGTCAATTAGTCAGTCAGTCAATCAGTCAGAGAAGCCCCCAACTGCCTTTTACATACACTTGCACACAACTGGTATACCCGTTTACCCATATTAAATGGGCTTAGGGTATGAAAATTACACATACGCCGCGTGTGGCGCTTTGTAATTTCAGCTGCTGCTGCTGCTGTTGCTGCGGCTGCTCCTGTAACAGCTGCAAAACTTTATTAGAACAAATTGCATTTTCAATAAGTGGTAGGCAATGCAACAAAAACAAAAACAAAACACAAGTAGAAGAAGAAGACCCACAACAACAGCGAAAGAGAAGCTAAGAGATTGGAGCAGAGATTACAGCACATGCGACGCTAACAGCACCATGACATATGCTACATTATTTGGAGAACCACACACAAACACACACACACACACACACACACACATGGACACACACACGCACACACACACACACACAAACATGAAAGGCATGCACAAATCCAATAAATTGACCAATAATGAACGGTTGAACGCAAACAATGCCAGGAGCCAGCGGGAGCTGACAGTTGGAACGCGGTGGGAGGTGCAAAGAGAATAAGAAAAAAAATACAAATAAATAAATAAAGGAAACACAAAAACATGAGAAACCAAAGTTGAAAAGCCAAAAACAATGATGGTCAGTGGCAAAGCTCAAGACAGACCCAAAAACAACAGAAAAAGAAAAGAGAAAAAAAAAGAATTCAAAAAAAAACCTCAAGCTGACACAAAAGCGAACACAAAAGCAAGCAAATCGCCAAAAAAATGCAAGTCATGCAACAGCAGCAGCAACAGCAGCTGAACGAATGCGCAAATACGCTACCTAGGCTTACGTAACAGAATGCTAACAGTGTGTTTTAACAGTAGCTAACAGCATGTTCAGAGAATGCTTACAGTATGTTATCGAAAAAACAGGTTAACCAAGCCCTAACATGGATGGAACAGAATGCTAACAGAGTGATAACAGTATGTTAAACAAGTGTACAATTTAATTTAATTTGATTTGATTGAGGCAACATAACAGCATGCTAACAGTGTGCTAACAGAACGCATACAGTACGTAACGAAAAGGCAGCTTACGAAACAGAATGCTAACAGAGTGTTTCATTCAATTTGATTTGTTTGAGATAACTTAACAGCATGTTAATAGCAGTTTGCTAACAGAAGGTTTTCAATTTTAAATAAATGAATTTTAGCAGACTCTTTACATATGCTAAACATGACACAATATGCCTAATAATATTCCCATTGCCTTCACTGTAAGCTGCGTAACTAATATGCTCGCTCAAGCTAAATGCAATGGGTACAGCCAAAGAGATACTGCGTGGGGAGGGGGAGGGGCGCTACTAACAGCAAAATAATTCATTTTCAATTAAAATCGTATCAGTTGCCGTTGCTGCCATTAACAAAATAACGGCATTTCACAGGGTTTATCACAGCATCAAAATCGCTTTTGAACCAATGCGCTGGCTCGCAAGCTAATTGCCCGCCACGACGGGCGGAGGGCAGGACTTGGTTATCTGTTGCATCCAGTTGGCAGCTAGATGATTATGTTGACCAACTTGTTCAACCACTTTCCCTCTCTCCCTCTCTCTCTATCTAACCCTCTCTAATACTCTCTCTCTCTCTCTCTCTCTCTGTCCACAGTTCATCCGCTGGTGCAAGTGCCAAATCAATTGGTTGGCGCTCCGGTTCTAACGGATGTCACATTAATTTGCAACGTGGAGGCATCACCAAAGGCCATCAATTACTGGCAGCGCGAGAATGGTAAGTCTCCTGGCTTTGCCTTATTGGTTTATTGGCGATTTTTTTTTGTATTCTCATTGTATTTTCACCTTTTTTGTGTTAAAAACTCGGCACGTAGCATACCCTGTGCTCATGTAAAATGGTTTGAAGACAAGGTTGACAGATCTGTAGAAAATTGCCAATTTTTCTGCATGGCAAAATATATGTCTACTTTATCGATATATTATCGATACATTGTGATATATAAAATATAAAATATCGATATATAACACATTTCGTATCGATATATTAATTCGCCTGGCTAAAACTTGTATTTTTATTGCATCGATAAATCGATTAATTTTTGCAATTTATATCAAACGCCTATCGATAGTAGTTCCTATAAAATGTTTCTGTATGTTTTCTCACTTATTCTTTTTCGTAACTGTTGCGACTAGTGTATTCATTGCATCGATAAATCATTTTATTGTAGCAAGTACTATATATCGGTAATAGTTGTTATCGATAATATACCGATTTATTCCTTAAGCTTTCTTCCCATCTGTCATATCAGACACAGTATGGGATAAAAACGATATACATCCGAGCGATATTCGAATCGAATTGGTGCATTTGCTCTTATCAAATTACTTATCGATATGTCGCTATTTTCTTGCAATATATCGATAGTCGATTATCGTTAATCGATTTTTACAACTTTTAATCAAAGCTCTCAATTCCCAATGTGAATCTGAGCACAGGTATTTTTGGAGTCGTGCTCGTCTTGCTCGGCTTTCGTTTCTACTCTTTCACATGGCTTTTTTTTTTGTAAGTTTTCCTGTTTTTGGTCGTTGATTTTGAGAAAGCGAGAGAGGGGTAGAGAGAGAAAGAGGAAAAGAGACAGCTGAAGCTTTATAAACCCTTCAATGCCGCAATTTGTCTTTATTTGGTTCGTGTTCGATGCTCAAATATTTTCTTGCTGCCCGGCAACTTCTGGAGCCTCTAGAACCTCGCCCTGTTTTTTTTTTTTTTTCTTTAACTCTTCTATTTTCATTTTTTGTTCTTTGGTGTCAAGTGCATTCGACGTATATTGCAAACGTGACATGGCATGGCACGAGCTGCCATCATTCAGCCAGAGGTCTGCAGGCATCGCAAATGTCATCATCAAAATGGACTTTTCGCTTCAGTTTCCTTACTCCCTCTCCTTGCCACATTCCAAATTTTCATCTGCCTTCGCCTTTCGTATTTTGTTTTTTTTTTTTGCAGGTGAAATGATTATTGCCGGTGATCGGTATGCGCTCACCGAAAAGGAGAACAACATGTACGCCATCGAAATGATTCTGCATATCCGGCGACTGCAGTCGACCGACTTTGGCGGCTACAAATGCATCTCGAAGAACAGCATTGGGGATACCGAGGGAACCATACGATTATATGGTAAGTTGACGAGAGCACAATATGAACTAGTTCCTTGTTTAAATGAACTGAGCTTGCCAGCCCGATTGGCATCAATAGCTTTTTCATGTATGCTGTTTGTTCAAGCTTAAATGAGGCCAAGATCTTTGAATATTTATTGAAAATTTGAACTACCATTTTTAGGCAGGACTAACTAATGAACTTGTTCTCTGATCAGTCTGATGTTAGCTAAAAAGTTAAATGCCTTTTGCTTTATTCTTTTGCTGGACTAATGCAAATAGTCAATTGATGTGGTTATTAATAAAATTAACTGCTCTTTTGTAGGCCTTGACTTGTAGCTTACAGTTCAATTAATGAACTAGTTCGTTAAGTCAGTCGGGACTTTTCCGATAAAACTGATGAAACTTAATGCTCAAAGTCCACATAATTCTCTTGTGAACAACTTCGAACCGTTTAATTAGCTGGAAATCTTTCTCACTCTTTTAATCTTTTTGGTGTTTTAGCAGGAACGAGTTCTTTAGTAAACAGCAACTTTTTACTATTTATATCATGTTTCCTTAACATGAACTTTGACTCATTTGAACCGGTTCATTTCTGGTTTTTTACTAAAGTTTTCGATTTTTATTTACTTTTACCCTCAGAAATGGAACGTCCGGGCAAAAAAACTCAACGCGAGGAGGATCTTAATGAAGTGACGGTAAGCCAAGCATATAATACACATACCACACACACACACACACACACACACACACACACGCACCCTACACAGACACATACAGAGAACACATTTTATTAAATATTATTTGTGTGGAATATGCATTTACTTTGAAAACTGGCTGCAGAAGAATGAGGTGGTGCTGAAGGAGAACCGGCACGAGGATGGGTCGCGCAATCAGAATGGTCGCCTGTACAAGGACCGCAGCCAGGAAGCGGACATCGGCAGCGGAGCAGCCGCAGCCGCAGTCGGTGGCTGGTCAAGAACAATGCAGCTAATAAAGCCATTTCTATTAGCTCTATTTGTATTATTAACAAGCAAATTGTGCGGCCAAACAAAGGGCAAACGGGGCTGGGGCCAGCAAATGGAACTGGAACTGAAACTGGAACAGGAACAGGCATGGGCAACTGAATTTTCGTATAGAGTCGAAAGATCAACGACAAGGACAATGGGCATGGCCGGCCGTTGCCAGGGCAGCAGTCGTTACAAAGGCCGTTCAATATTATAGCTTAATTAAATTGTTATTATAAGAAGCCTAACAACAACAACAACAATAGGAGATCTGCAAGCCCGCCCTCTCCACAGAAATAGACAAACAATAGCTACCGAGAGGCGAGTTCTTTTTTCTTTTGATTCAATTCAATATGAAAAAAAAAATACACGTATTGCATAAGTAGTTAAGATTAAATGGAAAATGACAAAAAAAAACGCGTTTAAATGTTACCTCGTTAGTGAAAAAAAAAAGAAAGAAAAACTTAAGTAAGATATGTCAAAGTTCATATGTTAATCTATTTGGTTCCAACAGGCTTTAGCTACTTCAAGTATTATATTAACGAGAAAGCAGAACGAGCTTCGGTTCGCCGAAGATTCAATACCCTTGCAGACAGCCAAGCGGAAGAGGTATGTCACAATATACTCTGATTTTTGCCCTCTTATAAGTAGTTGTCTGATATTGATATTGATATAGATTTTATGTCTACTTTTGTTTTTTTTTTTTTTTAAATCAAGCAAATCGCAGCACTAGGATGCATTAACCAACACTAGATTTAGGAACTTCGGAGTATTTATCAGCACTAGAACTTATTTGTCTTTGCATTGCCCATCACTAGGTCTTTGCATTGATTTTTGCTCGCATGTTCCGAGACCTAGTGTTGGTAAATGCTCCCTAGTTCCGAAACCCAGTGTTGCTTTCTAGTTCCGAAAACTAGTGTTCCGAGACCTAGTGTTGGTTCACGCGCCCAAGTTCCGATTTGCTCAACATATATAAAAAAAAAAAAAAAAAAAAAAAACTAGCAAATTTTAATTTGAATTAGAATCAAACTTTCGACGAAAAGTTCCTATGAAATCCACAAAAAAAGCTAAGTCCGTTTAATAAGATTTTGCGCAAATCAAAGATTTTTAATTGCTCAATTTTTAAAAATTTTTAGAAAAGATTCAAGTCAAAATATACAATTTTTCAAAAATATTTCAAATGCTTTATATCGATCCGTTTTGGACAATAGTTTGAATAAGGTTAAGGTAAAATAATGTGTTGAGTATAATTAAAGAAAAACAAGAATGTGTTCATAAGAAATCCCTGAAAATTCCTATAACTATATAACTATATGCTTTACCGATCCGATTCGAACCAATATATTAGCTATCTTATTAATAATAAAAGATATTTCGCCAAGTTCCATCAGAAGAAAAGTTCAGTTTACATGGAACACTTGGAATACCCTCTGCAAGGATATGAAAAAAAGAAAATCCCAAATCACAAGCATAACATAAGTAATATCTTGAATACCTAATGAAAAATGAGACTCCCATTGAGCGCACCCCCATATCAACCCATTCTAGTTGTCTAAAGTTTCATTCTTTTAGGTTTCGTAAAGTGTTTCATGTTTGTGTATGGTTAGGTTAAAGGGGGGGGTTGGCCTGTATATACAATTAGATATACCATATCTATGGAATATTTCAGCTCAAATCATATTATTAATACATGTTTAGGCAATTAAATGGCATACGATATTGTAAATATTCGCACCAGTAGTGTTCTACACAATTTTTTCTAGTTGATAAATATTTTTTTTTTTACTTTTGCTAAAGTTTTGTTCAGTTTATTGATAATAACCTCTTCAAATGCCGCTAAATATTTGGAGCTACACGATTTTCCCAGCTGCTTTCGCTTAAAACCACAACAACTGGTTCACACGATGGTTCAAATATTGATATGCGCAGCGAGACTGGTTCAAATGCGCATTTAATCTTCTACATCCAATCAAAAACAACTGAACTGGTTCACTGAACCTAGAATTTGCACATAAAATCTCATATCTATATTTCAATTTGCTTAAACGGTTTGCTCTTTCGTGTCAAACACGATTAATGGTTCAATTATTCAAGTGAATTTGCACTGGGAAAAAGAATACAAGTTCGAATAGTTCGTGAAATTCAAACTGATTTGGAACAGCACCAATTGAACCAGTACGAATCTACGCCACGCGAATCTCAACAGCTTTGCTTTATGGACTTAGTTCGAAAGAACAGAAATAAAATTTGCTCAACAAAACCGAAAATGAACCAGTAATAAAGACCCTTGGTTAACTGCGCTACACTGAACTAGTTAAAATGAACAAATTCGCATAGGCAAATTGAATATGATGAGCTAGTTCCACGATCTCCCTTTCCCACTCTCTTGGCTGAACCGTTTTGGTTCATTAACTTAGCTCAAAAGAAAATGAACCAGTTCGATCTTGTTCAAATGAATCAGCTCACATAATCAAATTGAACCAGTGCAAAAATTGAATGAGTCATTTTTACGATATTCCCAACCAAATAAATCGCTCTCTCCCTAAACTAAACTAACATACGTAAATGCATATGTGTCTGTATGTGTATGTATGTATATGTGTTGTATATGTATGTGTATATGTATTTATGCAATACCAACGTGTGCGCGTTCAGCTTAATTCAATGTTCAATATTGTGTATAAATATGCAACAAGACAGAAAAATGTGCCAAATGCATCTAAACCAAAAAATAAACCACAAAAAAAGATATATATAATATAAAAGAGATATGTATGCGTGTTCGATATTCAATATAGCAACAATAAAATCAAATAAATGAACACATATTTGTAACTAAGTATAATAATCATTAGCCCGAAAATAACTAAGAGCAGGAAATAACAAAGAAGCTACAATAAATAATACACAGATTTGTGACATGAATCGGATATGTTCTAAATTCTAGATCCTCCCCCCCAAAAACCAATTGCTACTTAAATAAAGTACTACCGATTAACCCAGACGTACTCTGACTTAATATACGTACCAAAAGATAAATCAATGTATTAGTGAAAATGTGAGCGGAAGCTGAGGACAGGCACAGCGAGGCAGGAAGAGAGATAAAGAAAACAAAATTTTAAAAATAATAATACAAGTTTATATACCTAATATACATATTATATATATATATATAGTATATAGAAAAGATTGAAGTTTTTTTTTTTTGAGATAAAAAAGATATCGCATAGCAAATCAAAGTTACATATATAAGTAAAATATACCTAAATCAACCAAAATTATATTTAGCAAGAATTCAAAGAGATCAACTCTGATTAAAGCTAAGTAAAAGTTAACTAAGTTCTTCATGTGAAAGCCCCATTAAAAACTATTACATAATATAATAAAAGAAAACAGACAAAACAAAAAACGTAATGCATTCAATGTCTACGCTACAGTACATCTCCCAAAAACAAATAAAAAAAAACTATAAAAATATTTATAAAAAATACCAAAAACTTATAAAAAAAAAATTCAATTTAAGAGTGAAAATACTCGAAAAGTACGCAAAAACTACTCATTGAAAAAATACACAAAACTATGAATTACAATAAACGCAAACGAAAACAATTTGAAATGTGTTACCAAAGTTTCAGCATTATGCATACTAAATATCTGAAACATTTAATAGATCGGCAACCAAATTGTCTGTCCCTATGTTCATGTATATATGAAAATTATTTGTAATTTATAATTTTTATTGTAAATTCTGATCAAACACACACAGGAACAACAAAATGCCCCCAATATGCAAATAAAAAATTGATATATAATAAACAAGTGAACAACTGGAAAATAAATGCAAAATAAAGAAAAATACGTATGGAAAAAATGATGGCAATTGAAATTTTTTAATAACTGCTAATATTTGCTGCACAGTATTTTTTTGTCTTCTGTCTTTTGGAATTTTAAATGCTATTTATTAGTTCAACATGCCAGCACGGAAAGTGCAAAGTAATTTGTAACTTTCGCTTTTACATGAGCTTTAACATGGACTTTTACACGACTTGCATATGATCTTCAGCATGAGCCTTAACGTGAGCTTACAATGCGCTTAAAAAAAATTTAAAAATGGAATTTAACATGCGCTCTAATGGACTTTAACATAGATTTTGCCATGAGCTTTACCATTATATTTAACGTGGACTTTAACATGGGCTTCATCATCAGCTTTAAAATAAAGTTTGTATTGGACTTTACCATGAGCTTAAGCATTGACTTTAACTTGAGGCTTAACAGCAGCTTTAGAAGGGACTTTAAAATGAACATAAACAAGACTTTTAGCATAAGCCTTGCGCTGAGCTTCAACAAATACTCTAACATGAGCTTTTCAACTGGCGTATGCTGTCATAACGCTTGAATATTATAAAATAAAAGCTTTGGATCATCAAAAAACTCGTAAGTATTCCTTAGATACATTTTAAAAGTAACATTATGAAATACTAGAAGAAACAATCTTCAACGAGTTCTCATCAAATCATCTTGAATAAAGTATGAAGTGATGGATACTAGCTTAAAATGAATGTTAATCTTATTTTAGGAGCTAGTTCGTAGCGGAAGCAATGAAACTTTCCCTCACAAGAAGTATACAAAAATTACATATTTATACACTTTTTACTTAAAATATGGGAAAAAGGGTGAGTAAGAAACTATCAAATTCCAAGAACAGTTTGACACTGTGGCAACACTGTAAGCCCCTAAATCAACTTGGATTTAGTTTAAGTCCTGGAACTTTGACATTAAGCCCCGGCAGCAGCAGCAGCAGTAGCAGCAGCTTGACTTGGCAAGCACTTCAATTTGATGCACTTAAAGAGGACCGCCCACACCGCCGCTCTCCCCCCTTCCCATTCCAGACAGGGACTGCAGACATGACAACGTGGCAACTCTGGCCGCATGGTTTGGGAGGCTTGAGTTGCGCTGTAGACGACATCAAATCATTAGCAGTGCATAAAGCATGAAACCAGACACACCTACACACACACACACACACAAATACACACACCCCACACACACACATGGATATGCTGATGAATTTAAACTATTAGACAAACGTGAGACGAAGTGAAGCTAATGCCACGCCCGCTCGCCCCCTTCTTCTGTGCGCTTTGTCCGTCTGGATTTTGGCTCTGCCCTGGCTGCTGATTCAGATTCACATTCGCATTCCCATTCTGGTTCTGGTGCTGGGTCCGCTTGGCATAACCTGCACATTGTTACGTTGGCACAAACGAAATCTTTGACTGTGGCAGCTAAAATCGACTAAGCCTTCCCCTTCCGCACACTCCCACACACATCCCCCGGCCCAATTTAGCTGCACATGTAAAAGATGCAAATGTTAAGATATTATTTCCATTTGCATTGCCTGTGCCAGCCCCCCCCCCTCCCCCCTCCCTACCCGTAAACAAAAAACAGGAAAAAACGAGAAATAGTATATCTTCGGCACGGCGAAGATTTAATACCCTTGAAAATATTTGCCTTTGTGAGAAAAATGAAGCTCGCTCTTATTTATTCTATAGAGCTATATAACATATGCGATACCTTTAAGAAATATTTGGCAGCTATCTTCTTCGATGCGTTACATATTTCACGACAAAATTATAATACCCTCTAAAAGGGTATGAATACAAGAAAAAACAAAAAAAAAAAAAATGCGACTCGGAACAGGAAACGGCTACAGCTCAGTCTCTGGCAACATTGTCACACAAATTATTCATTTTGCACTCGTTTCTTTGCACTTGTAAAGTGTGAGATGTCGGCAAATTGGCTATGCCCACTTTATAGCTGCGCATGTAACAAAGATTCGGAAACGCATTTCTATTTCTCATATGTGTGTGTAGTTGGAGAAATACTTTGGATAATAACCAATTGTTTATCGCAGATCTTTAAGGCTTAGAGTTGCAACATTTGGTATATAAGTATATAATTAAAAACATTGTAGATATATATACTAATCAGCTTTTAAAGCCTAAGCGATTTGCTTAAAATAAACAGAAAATAATTTCGGTATTTTTATCGGGGCGAAAGTGCAAACGGGGCAAGTTGTCGATTATCGGGAATATCGAATCTGCATTCATAAGTTCCATCTCTAGCACTTATAAGTTCTGAGATTCTTGCGTTCATACATACGGATCGACTGGACTATTGATGCTGATCAAGAATATATATGTATAGAGTATACTCTATGGGGTGCCACATAAAAAAAGAAATGAAATCTGAATCAAATAATGTTTAAAACACTTTTTTTGAAACAAATAAATGTAAAAAAAAGGATATAATAAATAAATAAACTAGCCATTACCTAAGGTAGAATCTCAGGATCTTTAAAGGCTAAAGCTGACAAAGCTTGACAAAGACAACAGAGAATACGCTAAGAACCTTGTATTGGTAATTGGATAACATAAATTAGATTAGCTAACTATGCTTAAAGGCATTAAAACGTTGAAGCTCTTAAGGGTATGAAGCTCTAAAAGGGTATGTGTCAGTCGGATAACGTTGCGTACATTGCATTTGTGTGCTTGTGCGGCATACAATATAAATAACTCTGCCAGACTTGTGCATATTTTGTAACTACAACTTCAAATAAATACAAAACACACGCACACACACACTGGCACACACACACACACTCGCACACACACACAAACAAACACATGTCTGTTGTTTACCATCATTTGACCAACAAAACATACTGTAAAATATTTTTATAGTATTTTTTTTGTGCATGTTGCTAGATTTGTGGATTTGTGTGCTACACACAATTTGCATAGCTCTGTGTGTGTGTCTGTGTGTGTGTGTGTGTGTTGGTGTGTGTACAGTTTTCGAAACAAATCGAGCTCAAATGGCAATGACCATTGTCCTGGCATCCAAGTCCTGTCGCCTCGCACCACAACATTTGCGGTTTCTGTTTTTCAATAATCACAGCACGTGCGTGTGTGTCTGTGTGTGTGTATTACAGGCCTCTGTCTGTATGTGTGTGTGTGTGTGTGTGTGTGTGTGTATTAAATGTGCAAAGTGTTGCACTTTATTTAATTTTTTTTCTAGCTATTTTTAACATTTTTGCGATTGTTTTTGAGCACATTTTTTGCTGATTGACGCACATTTTGCTCTGCATACCCTGTACACAAAGTGCCAAAGGGGTATATTCAATATCACTTCAATGTCACTCTGAATGCCATTTTTCAGCCGTACTAGACCCTCGTCCAAGTCCGCTAGAGATGAAGTGCCCACATATTTGGACACGCCCACTCTTAGGTTCGGGATTTGACATTGCCTCATGTCAGCCTACAGTTTGAGAGTCCATAGAAAACACGCAATCACGACAGACTCAAGCGCTAACAGGGTATCGCACAGTTGTTCACACCCGACTGCGATAGTCTAAACTGGTTTTTCTTAATGGTTTTCCATTTGTTTTTTGCGACACCTTCAATTGACTTCTTTTCACATCAAATATGAACGCCCATTTCTTTTGATTTGACACATTTGCATCAATCTTCGAGCATCAGAAACGAATATCTGTTTTTTTTGTTTTTTTGACATTTAGATGAATGTAAATTATTATCACATTCCCGGACCAGATAGATTTATGGAATTGTTGCATGTAAAAGGAAATTGAAAAAGATTCCAGATCTGTTGTTTAGCTAACAAGATTATTAGCGAGTTGCAAGCCATGCCAGATGGTCAGAGCTGTTGAACCTGTTGGATCTTACTATTGAGGAGAGGTATTGTTATTACAAAAAGAATCTTTTCAGATTTAGACGCCCAATTGTCCATTTAGGATATTTGAGGGTATAATTTTCACTTGAATTTTGACCTTAAATAATGTTGTTGAATTTCGATGCCCGAAAATTATAGAAGCTTAATATATTTATATTTAGTCTTTCGTGTAGTTCATAAAGGCTATGATTAATATTTTTTTTAAATTAAATGTTTAAAAACTGAAGAGCTGAAAGTATCATGAAGATTGGACTGCCAGCTCCGAGTAATTATTTGAGTCGCAGCTTTTTATTAAGAAAGAACCTAAATTATATCCAACGACAGCTCGTGTGAGGGTATCTGCCAGTTGGACACAACCAACTAAATCAATTCGCACACTGCTGTATGCTATATCAAAGACGCTGAAAATAGCATAATGATCGGACTATAAGGTCCGAGCACACTTGTTTTATAGAAAGAAGCTTGAGTATTTTTAATGGCAGCTCTTTTTTATTAGGGTATCTGCCAGTGGGGCACACTCGACGGCCGCATTCTTATTCCATTGTGTACACCTCTTTTTTATGATTGTAAATTTGTTGACCATTTTGTTGTAGGCAAACGCGACCGGATTCTTATTTAAATAGTTGCCCATAAGCCTACAAACATGTCCACTTTATTTGGTGTCAATATTGATGCAGCTCCAATTGTGCGTGTGTGTGTGTGTTGTCCTGTCAGCACACACGCACACACACACACACACTCACACACATAGGGAGAAAAACTGCGGCTTAGCGCCATCTGTTGGCGATCGGCTGTCGCCATGTTGACCAGCTGCAGCGGTCTATAAACAATATATATCCTATATTTGTACAAAATGTATTTGTAGAACCTACAGAACAAACCAAATGTTGGCTGCAATAAAAAAGAAACTGCACGTGTGTGTGTGTGTGCGGGAAAGTTTTTATAAAAATGCTGACCGACTTTTATATGTCCCTACATCTATTCCCATTCCCATCCTTAACCCTATCCCTACCGACCTCTTTTACATGCACTATCTCGACAGCTTTCTACGCATTGTTGTTGTTGCTGTCGTTGCTTCAATACCCTGTAATTTTAACAATTTTCCAAAAATATGGTATTTTACAACTAACACTAAAGAGGAAGTAACCCATTTTATAAGTATGATAAATACTCTACATATCACATATAAATGGTTCGCCTCTAGTACACAAATCTAGAAAGGTTGCCTATGGAAACTCAGGAACTATAACATGAAGAGTACGCAAGCTAAATTTATAAGTTTGCATATTAATTTATTGATTCAAATACCAAATTTGCAGCCTCCTGCTGGTATAGTTCCCGAGTTCCGATAATCGAACTATCCATATGGTATATGTAGAATAATTAAAAGAGCGGACATATTCAAAAGAACTAAATAAAAGAAGATTAATAAAATATCTAAAGTAAAGCACTTTTGTCATATGCATCGAGCTATTTGTAGGGTATCTGGTGTGCGTTCAGCACATTTAACGCCCATCTTAAATGCATTTTTATTTCTCTTGGTTTTTTTGTTGGTACAGTTTGGCGCAAATATTTGAGAATTTTAATCGTTTTGTTGTTGTCGCAGCGGCAGCAGTGCGCTCTGAGGCGTGTGCCATAGAGGGGCTGAGGGAGGGAGGGGGGGCCGGGCAGCAGTAACAGCGGTGGGGGAGGGTGTGCGGTAGCAGGTGGGTAAAAGATATTTGAACAATTCCAAAATGCGATAGTAAAGTGTTTTAAGCGGTTTTTGTTTGAATGCGAATGCGACGCAGCAAGCGAAGGGGGCGGTGCGGGGCGTTGCGTGGCGGGGCGTGGCAAAAGGGACTCGGCAGCTGCAAGCGAAGCAAAAAGCGTTGCATACTTTTAGGCTCAACTGTTTGTTTGGCTGTTTGCTTGCATGTTTTGCCCAGCACAGCGTTGTTTACACCACACACACACACACACACACACATACGAAAGCACACCAGCACATACACACACACACACACATACACACACACGCTGGCTGCAATCGTGAGCTGCATTTATTTACTGTGCGCATGTTTTATTGTTAACATTTAAAATATTTGCGCCCGCAGAAAATTTTGTTGCAACAACACCCCAGACTACCCACTACCCGCTCCGCTACCCTTTACCCATTTTTTACACCCACTTTTTTTTGCTGTTGCTCTCAGCGCGTTTTTTACATTGCGCATGCATTTATTTACTTGTCATTCGCTGTTTAAATTTTCGTTTGTTTGCCCAGCGGCAGCAGATGATGCAATTTTTTTTTTTTGGCATTTTTATTTATTTTTTTTTTAATTAATAGCATTAAAACCAAATACAGGTAACAGAGCCTCGGGCATTGCATTACATTAAAATTAATCTGCTGCATTTCAATAAATTAGCCTACAGCAAACATATCTACGGTATCTTTGAAGACATTTGCCTAAATAACAGACTGACAGACAGACAGATTGACTGACTGACTGACTGACTGACGGACTGACTGACTGACTGATAGATAATCAACTCACAGCCCAAGCCGTAAGAGCTAGGAAGCTGAAATTTGCATTTATGTGATTGAGATGCACGCTAAGACCGGGTTTTTGTCAAAATCCACCCGTGATAACTCATTCTCACAGAATTTTCATTTTTAGACATGTTTCATACTTTTCGCAAAATCCACCCTTCTTCGATAATAAGAGCGGGCGTATGTTTATAAAATCAAGCTTTTTATATTCAAACTTATCTTCGCAGCTCTACGAGTCAAATGTACATGATTTCGGAAATTCCACCCGCAACTGTGGAAAATTGGCGGAAAATCGAAAACTGCATTGATAACAGTCGGATCACCTTAAAACTTAGTTTCAAAGATGTTTGTTATTCGATCAACTTTTGGCTAAATTCAGCGCTTTTCAAACGCCAATCATAGGATTTAATGAACAACAGATTATTTTTGGCGTCAAGATTCTCGCAGGACTTTGAACATATTTTCAAATGGAAATGAAGTTTAAAATAGTTTTTTCCAAAGGCGGCAACTGGGTGAAAAATGTATATCCTAAATTTTAGGCACATAAGACCGGAAAATACCAAGAAAATAATGAATTGATATTATTGAACAAGCTTTATTTCAATTAATAAATATAAAGAAAAGTTTGGCCAACATTTAGTTGATAAATTGGCCATGCCATTTGGCAAAGACTCTGAATATTTACATAAAATAATAGACAATTACATTTTGCACAAAAATATATATATATATATATATATAATTAAAAAAAAAAAACTAACAGCTGGTCTAATTAATTGTTTGCCCGGAAATTGTATTGTTCGAAAAACTGATTTGAAATACAATTAATACAATCAAACTTGGCAAAACTGATTTGGGCAAAAGCAAGTAATTCAATTGAACAACAAATTGTGGCAAAACAATAGAATAATGACCCAAAAAAAATAAAAAAAAAAAAACACATGCATGGCGGGCCACACCCACAGCTGATTTTGGACATGGATAGGTATGCAAAAATGGCAACGGAAATCCAACGTGTTGCCCAAAACTAGGCGCAGGCGTTGCTCGTCGGCGAAAACTAAACGCCAAAGTATTTTAAAAGGACTGCGCCAAAGTTAAGGAAGCGAGAGATACGTAGAGAGAGAGAGAGAGTAGCCCCGGCAGGTATTGTTGTAGTAAAGGGGAAAAGCTCAAATTTTAAAGCAGCTCCAACATTAATGTGGAGCACATTAGTGCACGTAAGTGTATTAAGGATAATGGATGCACTCATAGATATTTCGCTGTTTGACTCTCTAACACACACACACACACACAGAGACAGACAGACAGACAGTCAGACATGCCCACAGAAGCAAGGAGGGGGCAGGTGAGCAGGAAGGAATAGCCCGTCTATTTCCACAATGAAAACCTCGACTTAAATGTGTGTGTGTGTGTGTGTGTGTGTGTGTATACATAAATTATTGTATGCATCCGTGTATGTGCGTGTGTGTGTGTGTGTGTGCTCCAACTATATGTAGCTGGGAAATTTATCCGTGCTGTCTACTTGCATTATCTAAAAGGTGCTCCACGAAATTAAAGCAAATATCAAAGGCCATAAAATAAACGCGAAACATTATGTTAATTACGGCAATGAAAAGCCAGTCAGAATAATCGATAAAATGCATTTCAATCGAAGTATCGGGTATCGTTGCCTTTGGCTTGGTTTGGTTTGAGGTTCTCTCTCAATGGGAAGCAGGTGAATTTAAAAAAATAAATCGAACTTGTTTCGCAGCAAACGAGCATCATTTGCCGAGTTTCAACAGGAGAAGTCCAGGTGAAAGGTGACAGGCAAAAAATAAAAAATAAAGCAGCGAGAAGCAGCGCAAGAGGCCAAGACAAAACCTAGCAAAGTCCCAAAATAATATCAAAGACAATTTATCGATAATCGAAAGGAAACTTAAAAGATGAAAGGAGTAAGAAAGTTACTATAAGACAAAATAGCTACAGGTGCATA
Organism: Drosophila virilis; assembly: GCF_030788295.1. NCBI lineage: Eukaryota > Metazoa > Arthropoda > Insecta > Diptera > Drosophilidae > Drosophila > Drosophila virilis. The sequence continues at coordinate 900,467 of NC_091543.1, forward strand.
CATTAGAAATTTGTGATATATATATCTAAATAAAGGAGTTTCTAATAGTGTTGCTTTAACTCACCCAAGGCAATGCTGAGTTCAGCTCCTTTTGTGCCGGACATCTTTGCGTTTAATGCGTGAAATGTTTAATCAAAAATGCAGTGCTTTATTCACCGATCAGATGCTGAAATATTATAATTATATAATAAAGTAAGATTCAAAATAAATATATTTCTTAATTGAAACTGGATTAAAAGAATCGGTGTGAACCAACTTCTTACAAGAACAATGTACGATTAACTTTTCCACTTGTGTCAACGTTTTAACATTCTGTTAGCAGCTGCTTATCGCTTATTTATCGATACCAGTGTTAGGTAACGTGATTAAGATAAGAAATAAAATTATTGAAAGGAATCAACGCGTTTTTGGTGTGAACCAACTTCTTTCCAGCACGATCTACGACTAACTATTGCTCTTCTATTAAAATTTTAACATTCTGTTAACAATTTGCAAAATCACTTTTCTCTGAGTATTGTGAATGCAGACCTTATGTTTGGACTAGGGTAGCTTCAAGTCGATCATCACATGTTCGTTAACAAACACAAAGCGTAAAGAGTATGCTTCCAAATTTTGTGTCGAGTATATTTGTAAAACGGATTTCGAATCAAACATGAAAGACCCAAATAGGCTTTGATTACCGAGACTTGAAAGAATAAATAAATAAAAAAAAAAGAAGGAAAATCTGCCCCAGCTCTGGGCCAAGGTGCAAGAAGACGTGTATCCGGGCAATTGTGAGTGCTGAATACTGTATGGTACTCGTATTCGGTATTCGTTATTCGTATTCGTTATTCGAAAAGCACTTTTATTGTCATCATTGTCAGCGGGAATTGTCATCATAAATATTTGATTGTTGCATCAATAAAAGCTTATGACACATAAAATCCATAATTTCAATTGTCGCCCACTTGTGTCGAGTGTCGGGGACGGGATGGGAGCAGGAGTGGGAGTGGGAGTGGGAGGGTGCATGTGCTTGGTGTCCGGGGGGAGTTACGGATGTTTACGGAGAACTTGCGGATAAACGGGAATCGGATCTGCCAGCTGGCATCAAGGCTAACGAAACCAAGGAGCGAACAATAAATAAAGAATCGATGCTGACACGCAGGAGGCGGCATATCCCCCACCCCCCTTCCGTCTACACCTCTTACGGCAGCCCCTGCCCTGCCCTGGACATAAATCAGCGTCGTATTCTGCCTATTGTTCCATGTTCCATGTTCCGTGCTCCGTGCTGCGTTTTCGATTTCGCCACAATTTCGCCTCGAATAAAGAGCGGTTTAGGATAATAGAACTAAAATGAGAAATTAAGGATACTTTTGCACACCGAAAATTTAAATACCCTTGTAGACATTTGCCTTTGTGGAGCTGAGTTTAATAAAAACAAAATATTGGAAAACAAAACATTTTGAAAGGCAAAAACTCATTTTTCAACCGATTTTTCCTCTGCAGCTATAAAATATGTCACGGAATCTTACTTAAGACTTGGCATAGCTTAAATAGTAAATACCGGACTTGGTCTAGATATCTAGATAAACAAAATAGTTTTCCATAAAATAAACTACTCCCTATCTTTCCTATTGCAGCCATATGATATCAGGGTCCGATTGGGCCGATTCTTGTATATGGTATGTAATAGAATAGATCTATTGTTATTAGCTATTGGTTGTAACTGTAAATGAAATGGTTTTCTCAAAGCTTTCGTCTTGTTCGCAAGAAATCAGGAATAACACAATTCGATAAGAGTTTGTTAAACTTAAATAACCTTTAACTTTTGCGATTGTGACAAGCCCCTCACAGCATATATTTGCGTATATCGCGTGTGTTTTTTAGTTTAAGCTGGTAGAAACATAATATTTCTTCATAACTTGCACTCTGTTTTTAGGGGCGCTTTTGTTGTTTGTAACATCGAGTTTCCCATAAGTCTTTTTCACATTCGCATCTTTTGCGAGTGTCGAGTAAAACTCTTTCATTAGGGGCGATTATGTTTTTCGGAACATCTCGTCAATTTCAACAGCATTTCCATATATCTAACAAGCGAATTCCTTTCGATATTTGACATTTGACGAGTGTATTTATTTTAGCTTAAATTTTAATCACTTTCATTAGGGCGATTTTGTTTTTGGGAACATTCCGTCAATTTCAACAGCATTTGGAATAATTCGAGTGCTTTTCGATATAACAATCGAATTCCTTTCCACAAATATTTTTTTTTTATACTTCGGAACATCCGCGTTCTCTTAGCATAACACATCTCTCTATTATTTTCACTAATTTTTCAGTTGTAGCGATTATATTTTGCGGAACATCCCGCTGTTCTTCAGAACATTTGGCATGCAAATCGAGTGACATTTTTATTGAATTGAAGCGCATTGAAAACATTTTATACGTTTGTATGCGGTATACATTTAAATTAACAGATTTCGCACATATTTTTTGTGATAAATGCATTTTTTTTTTGAAAATGTTCTTTTCATATTTCGCGTGTTAATTGCACATGTAATTGCAACTGTGTGTGTTTGTATGTGTGTGTGTGTGTATGTTGACTGCGGGCTTAATGATGTATCCATAGACTTGACCCCGTACTTATATCTGTTTTATGCATCGCTTCATATGACAAATTAATGAAGCGCGCTCCGCACATATAACTGATGGATGCATATGTATCTGATGGATACATATGTATCTGCGGGGGTTTCGTGCGCGTGTGCGTGGTTGGCTCGGGCATAAATCAAAATTTATATGCTGTCAAACGTCAAACGCAACAATTTCAACTATTTTAGACAGCAGCAACAACAATTTGGCTAGTAATTGCGACGCCTTTCCAATAAACTGGTCACTTGGCAGGATGTGAGAGTGGGTGAGGGGACGGAAGCGCGGTGGAAGCGCGGGGGGGGATTGGCTCGTGACGTGCGCTTAGTTTAAATGTTAATAGAGCCAATGCAACAACAAGAAACAACAACAACAACAAAATGTTGTATCGCAAACGTCAGGCGCAAACTTTGTGCAGAGCTCAGCAGAAACTTAGCCGCGCTGCGTGCCGTGTGTTTAAGTTCATACACTGAAAAAAAAAAAAACAACAGCAACAACAACAACAACAACAAAAACGAGACGTGACAATGGCAATGGCCGACAGTTTGACAGCTGCCCGCCCATCAACTCGAGCTCAACTAATGGGCGTCAAAATATCTTCAACTAGTTCGATCGGTTGTCAGATTTGATTATTTGTGTGTGTGATAAAATACCATAAACAGCTTATTATAGCATATATATGGTATACAAATGTTCAATGGGGAATGGATGGGGGGTGGAGGGAGAGATATCCAAAAAGTCACAAATATTATTATCAATTTGTGCCTTACGAGAACCTGAATAACACTTTTGGTGTATTTAGCTCTCATAATTGCCGATATATGCTTGAAAAACCCAAATCTCAGAATCGATTGGAATCGATTTTTATCGATCTTATGTAAATAGTGCGAGATATCGTAAAGTCTATAAAAGCGACTCTTGCTGCTTCCCACCACCGGAGCGAGAGAGAGAAATATGGCAAATTATAGAAGAAGAGGGGAAACACGAACATTCTTGCTGATTCCCAATCTATATAAGTTAAACAAGAGCCTGTATTACTGTATTTTCATCAATTTGTATCGATATTTTGCACATTACATTATTTATCGATATTCACGCATATTTTCGTTCGAGCCAGCGCTTACACCAGTTACAAGTTCAAACCTTGAACATGATAAAGTTTTGGCCTAGCTAATTACTTTTAGTAGCCACTGTTTTATGCCTATTTCAATCAATTAAAATATGTATGTTTAATAAAGAACTAATGTCACGAATCAAGAATCGAACCATTTAAACGATTCGCACAAGTTCAAACCCTCAACCGAAGGGTATTTTCGCATTCTCTTAAGAGTCGCATCGGTTGAGCATAGTGCACAGATAATATTTACGAAGGTAATTATCTGTCGCGAATTATATTATTATAGACAAACATATCCAAATCGGCAGAGCTAACTGATAAATTGCCTGGAAGTAATCACATTGAGTGCTCCGGCAAAAGGAAAGTACTTAAAAGTACTCGATAACTTAGGTCTTCGGCAAATTGAAAGCATATTTTAACTGATTAATTTAATTGGAAGTACTCAAAATAGTTGCCTGACTTCTCGAGTATTTTGAGTACTCGGGCAAATGTCGAGAAGAACTCGAATCAAATGTCAAACAAACAAGCGGCACCATACCGCTAATTAGTATTTTTTCCGGTATATTTGGTATTTTTATTTATTTATTTATTTTTTGTACATTTTATTTGCCTTTTGCTTGGCCTTTGGCCCGAGCGCTCGTTGATTTTATATATTTTATTTCATTTAATTTTTATGCTCTTTGCCGCAGCTCTGTGTGTGTGTGTGTTTTTTCTTTTTGCTGTTGTTGTTTTAGTATTTTAATTTTAATCCAATTTCAGCATACACAGAGCACAAGTGGGCGGCGAGGATGTGTGGGCGGGCCGAACGATATTTTTTATTTATTTATTTTCGATTTTATTTATTTATTTTATTTTTTTTTTTTTTTGTAACTTTTGATTCCCTTTTTTGTGCAGCTTTTATTTTCTGGCTTGTGGCAAAATATATTAAAAGCTACTTACAAAGTGCACAACGAAACGCTTGCGTGTGTGTGTGTGTGTGAGTGAGTGTGACTGCACACACACACACATACACACACACAATTACACTGCTGTGGTTTCATATGTAGCCTGTGGAGTGGAAAGGGTTGCGGTGGGAAGGCAGATGATGATGGTGATGCAAGTGATTCATGCGGAAAACGAGCAACAATTTTGGTTTACCAGAGAGACAACGCCAGTCGCTGGCAACAAGAACAACAACAACAACAACAACAATTGCAACAATTGCAACAACAATGTGTAAACACATGTAAGCCCGGCTGCTGGTTCTTCCGTTTCTGTTGCCCGGCGGCCCGCCTGCTGTTTCAATTTTATTATGAGCGCATTTTGTTTTCATGATTTTAAGCAACAATACAATATTGAGACAGCGCACAAAAGCCTCAGAATTTATTAATAAAACAACAACAACAAAAAATAGATTAAATCATCTGCAAAATGTACTTGCAGCCAGCAAAATGTTGCACTGCACAGGCCTGGCCCGTAAATGGGCCCAAAAAGTTGTTTCTAATGGACCACGTTGCGTATACGTAACGCAATTTGCAAGGCTAGACAAAGCTAGAGGGAGAGGGAAAGAGGAAGGGAGGGGAACATGACAGGCAGGCAAATAGATGAAGAGATAGAGAAATATATAAAAAAAAATTGGGAGACGAAGGCAAAGGATGAGCGCAATTCCAAAATGAATTTTCATTTACATAGAAATCATAAACAAAATCTTTTGACTTTCAATTAAGAAGCAAAAGACAACTGAAATCTAGCCCAAAAGATGTCAACGTCTATTTTCGGCATGCCGAAGATTTAATACCCTTAAGGATTCTGTTTATGATATTTCTAAAGCTATCCAATGTTTAACTCAGCAGCAAGACTGGAACTGAATCGGAAGTTTAATATTTAATTTTATGAAGTGAAATCAATTTCAATCGCATTTTCCACCGAGAAATTTTGAATGATGCGAAGAGTGTAAAATTAATCTGAAGTGAATATTCACAGAGATCCCTGAAAGTTCATTTGAATACGAAATTCTACCCATAAAATATTTGTTCAAAAGTGTGAAATGCTACGCAAAAAAATCAGCAAAAACATCTTTGAAAATGAGTTTCAGGCCAAACGGATGATAAGTAAAACAGATTGCCACAGTCGTTGCAATATTTTCTCTCCATTTTTCCACATATTTGGGTGGAATCTTCCAAAACCCAGTGAAAATTTCAGTGCGCATCGATCGCCCAATTAGTAGCTCAATCTGTCATTAAAAAAGTTCTCACCGAGCTATGCTTTAAAGTCAATTAACATTTGAACATTTTCTTTCAAGTAAACACAGATAAATATAGAAATGTAATGTAAATAGAAAATAAAACAGAAAATATCTATATAAGTATATATATTACATTTAAGACACTTTGATCTTTAGGCAATACCATCCCTAGAAATGTTTCTGTGAAAGTCCACCTTCAGAAACCACACAGATTGCGTCGAAGCCAAGCGAAATCCCGAAAGAAAATATTTCAAATATATTTAATTATGTAAAAGGGGAACAAGATACGCTATTAAATATTTGAAGCTTTTGCCAATGCCAACAGGAAAACCACAGCAGAAGAATTAATTAAAACGAATAAGGATTCGCTTCAACTATTCAGGTTTTTGTATAAGGAAAAAGGAATCGGAATCGGAATCCAGGCAAGCAGGAATTCAGGATTCACTTATCGACAGAGCAGGAAATACTCAACTCTTCCACACGTTTAATATAAAAAAAAATAGTGCAAATACCTCATATAATAAAAAAAAAAAGTAAATATAAAATAAGAAAATATAGCCCATTCACGGAGACGATGTTGATTTTGTTTCTTCGCAGGTCTTAAGACTGTTCAATATGCGTTACATAGATCTATTCCTAAAGACCACAATGGATTTATAGACGCCGAGCAGAGTCCTAGAAAAAATGTAAAACTATCATGAAAAAGGAAAAAATCAAAAAAATCTCTACAAAGCACAGGTCTGCAAATTAAATACAAAAAAAATACAAAAACCAAATATTGCGTGTGTTTAAAAAAAAAAGCTAAACTTCAACAAAGTGGATAAAGAAATATTATATCGTAATGAAATTAGGAATTTGTAAATTATTTATTCTCTCCTTATAACCACACTTGCAGGTATTCAGGGCTTGTATTCCCTGTAAATCAAGACACGCAACTCTTCCAAATGTTCTATTGCAAACAAATTGAAATAGGAAAATATTTAACCCAAATGCTCATCGATGATATCGTATCGTATCGTATAAGAATAGAATGTTTTATATGCATTGCATAGATCTGTCCCTGAGAACCACACATATGAAGAGTGGAAAATTGAATATAAATTTAGAAAAAAAAATGCATAACTGAGCAAAACATACTCAGATCAGATATATAAAAAATAGAAATAGTTTATGCTTTTTGTTAATGTTCGCGAAACTGACGATGATGGCGAGGATAGCGTAGAAAAATACCAATGCCAAATTAAAAAAAAAAATAATAATAAAAAGAAAATAAGTCATTTATTTAGACAAACAAATAAATCAAAAATAAAAAGGAACAAAAAATATTAATAAAAAATAAAAATAGATAAAGAGGAGTCTGTACTCGATGAGGCTCAGAGCCAGACTGAGGATGAGGCCCAGAGCCAGACTGAGGATGAGGCCTCTTCGGACCTGGAAATTTTCGACTGATTCAATGCCTACTTCGATAATATGAAATATAACTTCTTGAAAGCAACCCTACGCTGATAACGTATAAGAAATTTAAAGACAGCTTATCGATAAATAAAGAATTACAAGGGGAATTCGATAAATTTCCCTTTTTTTAAAGTCTTCTGAGTTGTGACTTAATAGAAATTGGATAATGCTGCGATAATGTGTGAGTAATTTAAAGAGGAAATCTAAGGAAATCTTTCGTTGATTTTAAAGTACTTGTGAACTAGTTCAGCGTTAAGTTTAGCATCCTGTTCAGGAACTAGTTCAGTTTCAAAATAATATATATATTTGCCCATTTCCCTCAGAGACTGGATGCTTAACGTTATTTCGGATATTAACCTTTTGCAGCTGTCTGTTGAGAGCGAATTTACGAATCAAGAATTTAATGAAAACACAGAAATATTCCAAGTTTTCTTGTACAAATAGTGCCCGAAACATATGGTCGCAGCTGACGTCATCGTCTTTTATTAGATTGTATTTGATTAGTTCGGGTATTTCGAGATCTCGTATTTATAAAGCTGTCTAGTTAAGGTTCCGTATATTTGCCTTACAATGCGTATTTGCGGAGCCTAATATTTGTGCTGCGTGTAGTTCTATTTGCTTTGGCTATCGATGACTCAATCGGATCCGATGCGGTTAAGTTCGTTGTTAATTTGCCCAGACATAAGTTTACGAATCGCCCCGAAATTTCTCAACCCGCCCTCATACAATTGTCAAAGGGTTGGGGGTCTAAAAAGCTCCATGTTTTGCGTAGGATTGGGTCCAAAATCGAACTCATTTCGTTGAGTAGAAAAAGCAGCCATAAAAATGTGATGGCACACATTAGGGGTGCTCGATATGGCGACAAATCGATATATCGAACAGATGTTGCATAAAGAAAAAGAAAATGTCAATTCTCAAATAGTTGAAGATTTGAAAAGTGAACAAGATGTTGCCAAAGTTACAGTCGATAGCATATTTTCATATCGATAGATCCGGGCTTTTCTTAAAATAGATATATGCAGACAATCCAAACAGTTATTGGTTATAATAGCTTCTTATTTGTCCCGACTAACAGTAATTCCACCCGCAATTGTGGAAAAGTCGTGAAAAATGCTTGTTTACCAACCAATTGGCCTCAAAGCTATTTTTAAAGCTATCTGTTCAAAATAATTTAAAGAGCGATTCTTATATCATTTAACGGGCAGTTAGCGAGTATCATGTTGATCAAAGTATCGATGGATTTTTGTGCACAGGAATACCCCTGATGCAAACGCATAAGATACCGCTGGGTATTTCAGACCAGTTGCCAGAAATGTTATTATGCAAAATAATAACAACGCAACGCACTATGAAATTAAATTTTGAATCCCAGCAGTGAGTAAACTTAAAATACAACTTATTCCAATGCCCTGCCCTGCTCCGGCCCCCAGCTCCCCTTCCCACCCACATACATGCCGGTATGTGCGATGTGTGTGTGTGTGTGTGTGTGTGTGTTGCCACATGACTGCCTCTGGTAGAGGCAATGAGTGCTTCCCATAGCCTGGCGATACCCTGCCGCAGGATACACTTGCATAGCTCTGTTAGACGATCTCAGCACAAATGTCCATGTTAACTGGGACTCATTTGGACACATCTTAAGTTAAACTGTTGTTGAAGTATTGTAAGCCCGCGATTTCTGGAAAAATGTCGATATCCGAGACTCACAAACAATGTGAAGGCTGCGAATATCTCAGAGAAACTAGCTTTATATATTAAATATGGGCCCCTATACTCTTGCAGGCTGTGCTTGATTACAGCTCCTCTGTTAAGACTCAAACCCAACTGATCCATGTGAACTGACAAACGGCCGCAGCGATGTCCAGAAAATGTTGTACGTGCACTTATTATTAAATTACTTGGCCTAAAAAAATGTGCAGCTTGAGGTGTCTGATCTGGTCAAGCGGTGATAACATTGTGCAAGAGAATAATGAGACGAGTTTTTCACAGAATTTCTTGGAATAAGACTAGCTTTTAACTTTAACTTTAACTAAGTATATGAAAAAAACTAGTTTTAATGCTTTAGCTAAATGGAAAAAAATAGGAATATTGCCTATATAGACTGTCTTATGTTCTTTGAAAGCTGGCATAATTATAAACTTTATATTTGTAGTTTCTTTTAGAACATGCAGCAATATCTGCAGCACTTTTTCTAGCTTTTTTTCTTGGATATTAGAAGCTCTGTCAGCTTTAGGCTTTATTAATCGCATTTGCATTGGTTATATATATCTTGAAATTTCTCATGTCTTTTGCAGAGTACTTAAAAGTTGTTTTGTTTTTATTTTGCGAGTTTTGTGCCTGCATTTTTTATTTTTTGGTGTTTTTTATTTTTATTTCTATTTTTTTTTTTTTTGGTTTTTTTGTGGTCCTTTTGGCTGTTTGGCTCGTTCGTTGGCCCGTTTGCTGGCGTTGGCTCAGTTTTTATTTTCGTGGGAGTTGGAAGACAAATTGATTTCATGTCTGAAACTTCTTAAGCGCCTGCAACGGGGGAATCCTTGCTGAACTACTTTCTTTTCATGGCTGTGTGTGCGAGTGTGTTTCTCTGTGTGTGTGTGTGTGTGTGTGTGTGTGTGTGTTCAAAGTTGATATCCCTCCACATTTGCTTTTTATTTAGTTTAAACTTGGCCAGAAATTGATGCGTCCGCTCGAAACAATATAACAGCAACAACAGCAAATGTGCCACATACATCTACTAAGGCAACATGTTGCAATAACCACGCCCACACACAACCACACTCCCCCCCCCCCCCCCCCCCGCCTCTTTATGCCAGGCATCGCATGCTTGTAGCGCATATTTTTACCGCTGAGGGCTTCTGCTGTCATAGACATGAACTCTTTCGCTCTTTCAGCTTAAATATTTGCAATTTTATTTCGATTCGCCCCCCAAAAGTGTGGCCATAAATTGCCCTCTCTAATAGCATGTCTTAATAGCGTGCTGGTCACACTTGAACCGCTGCCCTTGGCCAAACAGTTGATGGGCTTAAATACATATGTATATAGACAATATCTCGATAATTGGTCCTCAACTTTCCTTGATCGAAAATCTCAATAAATCTTAAAAAAAAAATGTTGTTCCCTTGAAAAATTGTCGTTAATGTTTCCCATTTCCCCTTGAAAAATGTTATTTTTTTTTTTGTATTTTTGTTGTATTTTTCGCAACCCATCGAATATTGAACCTTTTATAATTGATATTTGAGTAATGCGACATATTTTGTTGCCGAAGGAGTTGAAATTTTAATTAACATACAAGCCAGAGCAGACTTGGCTCACATATGAACATAGTTTACAGAGTAAATACCGGGCTAAAGAAAAAAAGGAATAACTCATGAATATTTTCCATTTTACAGCACTGGCAAGGCCAGCGTTTCGATGAAAGATACTTGTTCTGTATATGATATAATATAAGTTAATTGTCAATTTGTTAAGATAGCAGAATATCCCATATCGATTCTTATCGATTGCCTGCAAACTGTGCAAACTATCGATAATCGATAACAATCTTTCAATGGGGTTAGGGTACAAAAAGTAGATTGGTTTTGTGGAACATTCGTGCTGTCGTTTGGAATATTGGATATTCGTCTAATTTATTTTCTGGATACATTAATTGTTATTATACTCTGTTAACAGGGTGAGAAAAAGTATACTGGTTTTGACTTGATGTCCAACCAGCCATACAGACTTTTAGCTTAGAGTTCTGAATATATATTCAGAATATATATTGCACAGTTTGAAAATCACTTGAATTACTTTAACAGTTGTGGGATGCAATAAAAATCAATAATCAAACAGTTTTAAACGTTTATCTCATCGCGAACAGGGTGTTGTGCAGTCGTGTACACCCGTTTCATTTTGCATTCATAAATTAAGTTTGCCAATTTTGTATTGCTTTAATGCATTTAGCTATTTCTTTCACTTTGCTGAACTTTCGCTGCGCTTAATTTACTTAAGCTCGACCCGAGCTCCACACACACACACCTACACACACACCTACACACGCACACCCTGCGCTCAGCTGAGCGCATGAAAACAAATTCCCTACAATATTTTCAATATCAATAACTCGAACGTTTTTAGTTATCAAAACAGTTTATCCATACTAAGTAAGTGCACAGCTTTCCCCTTTGCCCTTTTACCCTCTCCTCCCGCCCCCCCTCCCTCCCCCCGCACTGCAACTAACTAGTCTCTTTCTCCCCATCAACTGCGAGAAACTATAAAACGTTAGTAAAAAGTTTATTTTTGTTTTTTCACACGCTGCAGTGCCCCAAGCCCGCTGACTGTCCCTCCAGCTGCTGCCCCTCCTCGACGGTCTCTGCCTCGTCCAGTGGAACACGGAGTTTGCGTGAAAATCCTGCCAACTTGTTAGCTTATCCGGTGATTACATCGATAATGCTACGTGGTGTTTTAGCTACAAAGCTACGTGCAGCCCAGACCCTTGCCCCAAGCTCCATACGCTCCATGGCGCTTGCAACGTTGCCAAGTTGCAAGTGGATACTCGCCGTGGGTCTGGAAGGCTTGCGAAATGATATGGATGCCCATATCCAACTGTGTGCAGTCCTTCTGTCTGTCTGTCCGTCCGTCTGTCTGTGTTTTTCTTTTGGCACCAGTAAAAACTAAGAGCCCAGAACCTGCAACTGGAGCAACAACAATGCTACTCAGCTATTTTTCTTTGTAATACACTTGAAAAATGAGCAACAAAACTTTACCATATACTTTGCAACCAGCTTGTAAATCTACTCAATATTTTAATAGTACATTCAATAAGTATTAAATAAAGTTTAAAGACAATAAAGTGCAGATTACAAATTTAATGAGATGTGCTCTACAATAATAGAGAGAAAAAAAACTTCGTCTTTATTTGACATGTGCTATGAATCTGACAAACATTCAAATCACAAACAATCACTAGCTAGACAACACTAAAATATGCAAATTTCTTGTTAAAAAGTAATCAGCTAGCTAAACTGGCTGGTACATTTAACAGTTGGATCAAATATTTACCCTGGAATACAAATTAATAGCTTAGTGTTGGCAAATTTGCAAAAATTTACTAGCTAGATAACACAAAATATCTTACTTCGCTCTTAAATATATTCGGCCAGCTATGCTGGCTGGTAAATTTAACAGTCAAATCAAATAATATAGATAAGTAAAGCAGCCAGTGTTGCCAGCAAAAAAATTACTTGTTTAATGTTGAAAAACAAGCAAAAAAAAATCACAAATAAAAACAACATTCAATTTCTATCTGCATGTTAATTTGACATTCCAATAACATAAGCGCGCATATCTTTGACTACCTGCTAAAGTGGCTGTTAATGCTGACAGGCACTTGGCAAGCGTATAAGATCTTCGACAATCGTTTTTCGTAGCTACATTTTTCAGTTCTTCGCAATGTTTTTTCGCCCCTTTTTTTGTTGAAGCTCCTTGTAGTTTTTTGGCATACAAATGCGCAAAATGCAGTCGGAGGATTTGTTCAGCCGGCGCTGCGCCCGCTGGTGTCTTCTGCGTCAACTCCCACGCATGTTGTACATTTTATTGCCAGAGTCAGGACGAGCCAAATGCAAGGAACTGTGCCATCATGTGCCACAACACGGTAAGCCGTAAGCAGATGCATTTGTATGTGCAAACATGTATCTGCTTGTTGCAGTTGCTGTTGCTGTTGTTACAGCATTTCAGTTACTGTTATTCACGTGCTCAATCAATTTTTCAAGTTTTTACGGCCACAACCGACGGCCCAGCGCTGGCATAATGTGTGTGTGCCAGCCAACTGCAATTGCTGCAACTGTGGCAACTCTTTCGACTGGAGCTGGCTACATGCCAGTGTTGCCAGCTTTTGCTAACAAAAATGTCCAGCTTTAAAGGGGCGAGACGAATGTTAAGATGCCCATTGAGCAATTGCTGAGCCTTTGTAGCATTTATGTGTGCACGCACTTTAAAAAATATACAGTTAGATAACTTCCAAATCTGTTAACCAACACTACTCACAGTTTCGTACCACATATATGAGATTCTAATGTATTTTTCTTTAAGCTAGACGATACCGTAGACAACAATTTTGGCGACCCAAGCCAGGGAAAGGCTAAAGAAACCTTGGCTTCAAATCGATAAAATTCAAAAGAAATATCAAAATACACTGTCTATGATATACGAGAAGATGTATCCCAAAAATCAGTACTCGAGCTCGACTCGAATATACTTTTGCCAGAAACTAAAGTCAGTTTTGGCGGCAAAAAGGCTAAAAAGGGCAGCAACAGCAGCAGCAGCTGCACTGCGTACGGTTCGCTTTTTGCCAGCCAAACCACAGTTGGAAGTGCACTATTTTGTTTCGCTTGAGCAGGATTCGCTTCGTGGGGAAAGTTCGACTTGGCGTCTGGCGCTAATGATATTTCATTGGTACTGATTTATAGTTGTTATGTGTGTATGTGTGTGTGCGTGTGTGTGTGCGCGTTTCGGGCACGTTCGGGCAATTTTTGCGCTGCCAGTTGATAAGAGGTCAAAAGTTGGATTGGGTTTTTCCTTGAGGCACTCGTATCATACTGAGTCGGCGGGAGTCATAAAAAGCAATACAAGACTTGCCGCAAGAAATTTCCTGACCAAGAAGCTGTTGTACAATATCGACAACAGATGGCGCCACAATTAAGCTACAGCTCAAAATTAAAGAGATGCTGCACTTAATATGTCCCGAAAGTCTCGAAAAATAGCTAAAAATCCACGTAGAACATTTGCTTGCTTCATTCGAATGTTGAAGCTTGTGAGAATTATAAAAGAAGACAACAAGTGGCACCACATAAATGCGCAAGTTGAGGTAAGGAATTTCATTTTTTCATAATCTAAGAAGCGGACCGTGGACTCAAAGAGCTGAAAGTCAGGGAAGGCCACTGAAGTGGTCTATAAATTAATCAGATTTCTCTTTAACGAAAATTATTTAGACCGACAACAATAAATGGCGCCACAGCGATCTTCATGCTGAAATAAAGGAATTATATAAATATAGTTTAAATTATTTGTTAGTTACTCAACTTTATACCTATAAAGCCATTTTGTCTCCACAATTAAGCTTAACTAAGACCTAAAACTGGCTCACTCTTTGCAATAACACGCAGACAGCTTAGCGCGAAGCCAGCGATAAAAATGAATTTATCCAAAAATAAATCGAACCGTAAAATTGATTTATAGTGAAAATCTTAGCTTCCTAGCTCTTACAGTTTGGCCTGTGCATCGATCATCAGTCAGTCAATCAGTCAACCAATCGCTCAATCAACTTCATTTAAGTCCTATGCGTAGTACCTTTTCTTGCCGCTAGGTGTCGTGCACGCAATGAGAACTCTCACTGCAAGCAAATGCAGTCCCTTAGCTGAAATCCGATGAGGACAAGAATTAAATTTTGTAAAAACAATTTGTGCAAAGTTTTGAGTGCCATTTCAGTTGAGTTGTTCGTTTGAGTGTTTTTTTTTTTTTTTTTTTTTGTTATTTGCTGCCACGCCCATTGCGTGCTTGGAGGTGGCATGCCAGACGAGATGCTGGCAAGGTAAAAGTTGAGGGCCGCGTTATGTTAACGCAATTATTACGCATTTCTTATGATGTAATCAGACGCAGCTTGCCGAGGGTTTGCCAAATGAAAATATGCCCAGGTACCGCGGGCTTTTGTGGCAAAACTTTTGCGTGGAACATGAGAAAAAAAAAATAAAAAAAATAAAAATAAAAAACAGAAGCAACAACAAAATGGCATCCCCCTCCAGCAGCCGCAGCGAAAATGAAGCGAAATAAAACTAAATTATGGCAATTGAAAATGAAAAGCGAAAATTAAGCGCATAATGAGTCGCAGTGCGGCCGAAAGCGGGGAGGGGGGAATGTGTGTGTGTGTGTGTGTGTGTGGGGGCAGTTGGGGTAGAGCGCAGGAGCTCAAGATTAAAGCCAGGACTTTATTCAGCACGGCAACAATACAACGTATAATACAATAAGCAACAGCTAACAACAACAACAACAACAAGAGCAACAAGAGCAACAACAACAACAACGGCTGTCCTTACAAGTGTGGGCGTGGCAGGGGGCAGACGCCCCTAATGCAGTGCCCGCACAATGTACCGACGCAGCGAAGCGAATGCCGCGTAGCGAACTCTGCGCCACTTAACGAGGGCGTCTTGTCTTTTAGGCTGAATATACTCTTCTTTTTTTAGGGTGGTGTGGGTAGTCTTGATGCGTGCCACACAAGCACTCAGACCTTTACACAGAGCGAGAGAGAGACACAGCGAGATAGAGAGCGAGCGAGAGACAGTGGAAATCGACAGCAGCAAAAGTAACTGCAAAACAGCCTTAAAAATTATGCGGCAGGCGACAAAAATTTCAACAATCAAATGCGTCAATTGTACCAAAGTATGCCAGAAAAAAACTCTCGACCTAGACCTTGTTTAAAGAGTCTGCCATCTTGTTATTAAAGCTCATGTTAATTAGCCAGCAAGTGTGTGATAATTTGCAAACATTTTTTGCTTTGACCTGCGATTGGCCTCAAGCTCATTATCAAATATGTTTGTGAAAATTAATGTGAGACGATTTTCACACTTTTTGCAAAGGATGATATAGGAATATATACTTATATATTATACTATATTAAAATAGCCAAAAGCTGGAAAAATGGTTTGTGGTGAGAATATTAAAGCCTACAAATAAACATATATAAAAGGTATATAGATATATAACTTGTGTTCTCTATGCATCATATAAAATCACTTAAATCAATTGAACGACAGAAAGCCAACAACACAGTTATGCTGCCTGGCATTTACCACTTACCTGATAAATTCTACCATGTGGATGCACCAACCATAACCATTTGTTTATATTTGTCGCCTGGGTACGACGAATGCAGCGCTAGATGCCTGACTGCCTGGCATTTTGTGGGTAAAATAGAACAAACTGCTCTGTCACTCAAATCTGACACAAGACAAATCGCATCGAATGACGGCGAATGGAATTGATCGCATCCAATCGGATTCAATGACATTTTCAATGTTCTTGTTGTTTTTTCTTGTTGTTCTCACTCTTCAGTCGCTCCACGCCATTGACTCGACTATCCAAATCCACATCCACATGCAACTTCAGTGAATTTTGCAACACTTCAGCAATCAATTCACAATTACCTCAAGCCTCTGTTTGGGCCCCCGTCAACCCGCTTATTGTCGGACAATTCTTGCGTCGCTCGAATGCAAAAGTTCAATTCAATCTTTCGGTTGTCACTGGCAAAAACAATATGCACATCGGGCCAAAAGACATAGATACCCAGAGGGAAGCTTAGTTAACAGTTGAATAGATATTTGCAGCCGCATTCGAAGACAATTCATGTCGCTTACAAGACGGCCTTAATGACATGTCAGCAAAGGTGTCTTGTGTCCTGTGGTATAATAAAGAACAAACGCATATCAAAAAAATGTGTTTTATGTCTATAAAATCTATTTCTAAAGAGCGAGAGATAGAGAGACAGAGAGAGAGAGAGAGAAAGAGGAAAGAGGAAAGAGGAAAGAGAGCGACAAAGACAGAAAACAAGCTTACTGACATGTCATGTAGAGTGTCCTGCAAGACGGCGAGCATGACAGTTCATCAAGAGGGTCATGCACGAACCTATCACTAGAATATCATCGTGTCCCTGCAAGGCAGCTTTCATCGAATTTCCTACTGGGATATTTCAAGGCACACACAACCTCAACAACTGGCATCTGTGACTTTTCCCTCTTACTGTCACTCTCTCTGTCTCTCTCACACTCTCCCCCTCTGTTATTGTCTCTCTCACTATCTTTTGCTTGTTGTTTAGAATTTAAATGTTGGCACACACATGTGCATTTCGAATGCGAAATCTAATGAAACGTGTTGAAAACAATTTGTTCACCCATATTGAATTATCCACTTGAGTGCATTTTGACTTTCTTTTCAACCAAATGGGCGGCTCTAGTATAGGGGCGTGGCAACAATCATATAGTGGGGGAACTAACGCTTCGACTATAACAAACTGCAATAAACCTGCCGGAGGCAGGTGCGAACTATCCGGCGAAAGGCTATTCAAGGATTTAGTTCTGCATCGATTTCATAAATATTTGACACATATGAATTTTGTGCATTTAATATTATACTAAATTTATTTTTCATATTTCTTTGAATCAGAATAAGGAATATTCTTCCATGCTTCAAATAAATTAAGTATCGTCTCGGGCCTTATCAATCTATCGAATTTCCCTGATAATCGAAATAGTTTTTGATTATCAATAAATATTCTATGGCTTTCTAGTACGATATGATGACAGGGTTGCTTTTAAGAAGATTAATTTCATATTATTATCTTCAGTCTGCCCTGTTAACTTAAAATTGTATCATTTAGCAAAGATAAAACTGGCTGGAGATCAGAGCAGAAGCCAGCTTGAAACTGAAGCAGGCAGCTAGACAGCAAGCATTTGATTTCTAGTCTGGGCTATAGCCTCGGGCCTTTTAAAAGATAACTATGCCCATCTGAATCCCTATATAAAATTAAAGCAAGTTGAAACATACCTCGGCCAAAACCGAAGACTGAGCCACAAACTTCACCCAATGCCTTAACTGAGACGAATTCTCTGAATAAAAATCAAGGATGTTTCGCTGGAAATTCCATACAACCTTGTCAGCCCTTTTTCACACTGAGTAGCGGATATGCCGAAACGAGTGAATGCAATATGTCGTACGTTTTTAATGCAAAGCCTTCGAAATTAATTGCAACTGATTGAATGAAACTTGAACTTAGGCTCCACGTTACCTTTGACTTTCAATTTCTACCAAAAAAAAAATGAATTTTCATATTGATCTTTAACGGAAAAAAGGATATCTTCAGCAAGCCGAATTTGATGATTTGATGCTCTCCGACAAGTGAGAAGAGTGAAGCTCGTAAATGCTGAGTTTGATGAAAATTATCTTGGAAAATAGAATATTTGAACCTACTTCTCGACCGATTGCTCCCCATTGAGCTATATAATATAGTCAAGATATGTTGATAACAAGAGCCTAATTTTTGATCAATCGATTCTTTGGCATATATATAAATATATATATTAAGGATTTAAGCCTGAAGTTAAAGTGCATCAGATGTTTGCACTTGTTAACTCGAAAAGTCCAGCTTTAACGACGCGAACCTGTGCTGCGTTCGTCATCAATCAAACAGCTCGCCATCAATCAGTCAGTCAGTCAGTCAGTCGCACATGTGCAGCCAACGATTAAAATGCTTAACATTTTTTTTAGCTGGCTAAAATTCTTAGCTCATTTCTTAAGGCCCGCCTTTTTCATGTTGTCTTGGATTTATCTAAAAAAGAATATATAAAAAAAAAAAAATCTATGCTCTGAAATTTCACTGCATTTCTCTGGCAAAACATAAAAAGACTCGTCGCGACTCGACTCCAGTTGACTTGAGTTGAGTTAAGTTGCGTTGATACCTTAAGCTCTTAGCCTGGATTTGCCCAAAAGCAAGTTGAAACTTTCACCCCCCCTTCATTTACCCTCACTCGCTCAAATGCCACTTGAAGACAGCGGAAAAGCGTACAACTTATAAAAATTTCTACACATGATTTCGCTTTATTGCTTTATGACACCGCTTTTGTCTGTGTGCGTGGGTGTGTGCGTGTGCGTGTGTGTGTGTGTGCGTGTGCGTGCGTGTGTATCTCGGGTTGGCTTGAAGCCTTTGCTGTTCCTTGGGTTGGGATGGATTTTCTTTGCTTATGAATATTTCAAAGCGCATAAAAGACAGAATGTTGCAGTCGGCGCTTGCACGATACCCTGTTCATGTTGGGATGGACAAACTATCGATGCTATCGATAAATTCGATAAATACTATCGTTGCTGACAATAAAACATGTAATTCAAAACCCTAATTAGTTGTATGTATCGTTATGGAAAAAGGCGATGGCTTTATTAAAATGCGAGCTACAGAGAAGTTGAAAAAGGACAAAGAAAATATTCCTTAAAAAAGTAAGTTTGTTAATGAAAAAATGAATCTTTCCCTAGAAACAACAGCCTAGATTGGATGCCTAGTATTATAAGACAGCTAACTCTGAGACTGTTTGTCAAAAAGCAATGGCTCTCAAACTGTAATTTTAGGAAATGTTGCCTGACATAGATTTGGCTTAATCTTTCGTTAATGTCATCTAACAATATTCCAGCTCCAATATGTAGAAGATATACATCCATACAAAAATATTAAACATCTAGTACCTACGCGACAGAGAGCAAGCCGAACATTGCATCCAAGCTAATATACCCTCTCAGCAGCTAGCTAACAGTGCATAAAAACTTGGATAAAATAACTTGGTAGTGTCTTTGCTGTAGCCTGGCAACTCTGCTTTCTGCACACACACACACCTCAGCCCGCCTCTCTATTTGCCTTGCAAAGTTTCTTGTTTGCTTTAAACAAATGTAAAACTCTCACTTTTTTCACCTCTGCCCGCTCTCGTGCTCTCTTTGCTTTGTTTCATACGTTTATGAATATGTTCAGAGCAACCACAAGTGCTTGGGATTCCCCGAACCTCAGGTCGGGTCAAAGGGTAAGCGTTTGCCCCACCCCCATCCCCTTCTCCTTCAGCCAATCATAACTTTTGATGTTATTTTTTTCAGAGCGCGTGCTGTGAATAGTCAATAAATAAACAATTTTTGACGCTCTAAAAATACACATGAAATCTTTTTGTGGTTCCCATTGGCACACTTTGTATTCACACCCCCGCCTTCCCCCTCCAACCCCAAACAATCATTCACAAGTATTTTCTGGAATCCCTGCAGAGTTTATACGTAAGGCGGCTTATCATGTCGATTTTGTCCTTTGTCCTTTGTCGTTTGGCCCTGCCTGGCTATTTCCCAGTATATTTGTCGGTATCTTCTTTTATTGAATAAGAAGCAAAACGCTCTAGTCGGGCGTTCCCGACTAGGAAATACCCTGAACCTTCATCTCAATCTGGCAACATTATTTTTGGTCGAAATTCAACATCCTATATAATTTTATATAATTTATTTAATTTGTCGAATTTCCCTTGTAATCGAAGTACTTTTTGTTTATCGATAAGCTGTCTAGATTTCTTATAACTTATCAGCAAGGGCTGCTTTTGAGAAGTTCCATTTCTTATAATCGAAGTAGGCATTGAATCAGTCGAAATTTTCCAGGTCCGAAGAGGCAACTGGCATTATCCTCAGTCTGCCTCTGAGCCTCATCGAGTACAGACTCTTCTTTATCTACTTTTATTTTTTATTAATATTTTTTGTTCCTTTTTATTTTTTGTTCCTTTTTTATTTTTTGGTTTTATTGTTTATCTAAATAAACGACTTATTTTCTTTTTATTATTATTTTTTTTTTTAATTTGGCATTGGTATTTCTCTACGCTATCCTCGCCATCATCGTCAGTTTCGCGAACATCAAAAAAAAGTATGAGCTATTTCTATTTTTTATATATCTGATCTGAGTATATTTTGCTCAGTTATGCATTTTTTTGTTTTCTAAATTTATATTCAATTTTCCACTCTTCATATGTGTGGATCTCAGGGACACATCTATGCAAAGCATATAAAACAGTCTATTCTTATACGATACGATACGATACGATACGATATCATCGATGAGCATTTGGGTTAAATATTTTCCTAATTCAATTTGTTTGCAATAGAACATTTGGAAGAGTTGCGTGTCTTGATTTACAGGGAATACAAGCCCTGAATACCTGCAAGCGTGGCTATGAGGAGGGAATAAATATTTTACAAATTCCTAATTTCATTACGATAAAATATTTCTTTATCCATTTTGTTCAAGTTGAGCATATTTTTTTTTAAACACGCGCAATATTTGGTTTTTGTATTTATATTGTATTTTATTTGACCTGTGTTTTGTGGAGATTTCTTTTGATTTTTTCCTTTTTATATTTTTTCCAGTTTCATGATAGTTTTACATTTTTTCTAGGACTCTGCTCGGCGTCTATAAATCCATTGTGGTCTTTAGGAATAGATCTATGTAACGCATATTGAACAGTCTTAAGACCTGCGAAGAAACAAAATCAACATCGTCTCCTTGAATGGGCTATTTTTTCTTATTTTATATTTACTTTTTTTTTTTATTATATGAGGTATTTGCACTATTTTTTTTATATTAAACGTGTGGAAGAGTTGAGTATTTCCTGCTCTGTCGATAAGTGAATCCTGAATTCCTGCTTGCCTGGATTCCGATTCCGATTCTTTTTCCTTATACAAAAACCTGAATATTTCTTTATACAATAGTTTTTTGTATTTGTTTAATTATATGTTGAAGCATTTTATTTGATTTCGTGCTAAATGTGGTTCTTGTTTCTTTACCTTAGTCCTCTCGCTTGATGCGAATCTTTTTTCGTTTTAATTAATTTTCCTGAGGTGGTTTTGGTTTAAAAGTAAATATATTTAAAAGATTTTCCATCGGGATTTCGCTTGGCTTCGACGCAATCTGAGTGGTTTCTGAAGATGGACTTTAAAAATCACATTTCTGAGAATATTTTTGGGCTAAAGGGCACATAAAGTGCCTAACAGCTGTCGGTTATTTTTATATTTTTTTCAAATTTTTGTTATATGACTATTTTTATAACTGAATGTTTACAAGAGTAATTAATTCCAAGAGCAGCTGTTCATTGTTGATCTTACAATGTTTTCATGTTTATTTGCCCAAAGTCAACAAATAGACTGCGTTGATCAACATGGAATTATGTAAACTTTAAATGGAAATGGCGTCACACACTTAACCAAAAGGTGTTCGACTCTTAACTGTTAAGTAGGCAATAACAATAACAATAACTTCAAGTGAAAGTTTAAGCTTTCCGACTGGGGGTTAATTTTAATAGGAATAGGAAGGTTTTTTTTAAAGCTATACCAAAAAAATCCTATCAGTTCTAGCAATAGCAAACAATTTAACTGCAAACATGCCAGGGACCAATAATTGTTCGCTGCCCGAACTCGTTGAGAATTACAACGACGAAAAAACAGCTGACGCTCATAACTGTTAATCTCAAAACATGCACAGATAATGAGAATAAAGAAGAACGGTAAAATGCAACAAAACAAATATCCAATATGCATAACTTTAATACGATTGTCGCATATCTAATTTTTGGATTTAATTTCTCCGATTTCTGTGAGCCACACACGACCTGCCAATTAAATACCCACGGGTGCGCCACATGTGGGGAGTTAAGAGGGGTGGGATGAGGGGCGTAATGGTTACTCAAATGGTAGGCGTGTCCAAATCGGCTGCTTAAGCAAGAAATCATTTTATTTGAAAACTTTATTCCACTCTGTACTTTGGGCTTTGTCGCCGTGTGTCGCATTGTTGTTGCAATGTCAACGACAACAACAAGTACAGCAATAAAAAGAAGAGCAACAAAAAGAAAAACAACAAAAAAAAAGAGCAACAAAGCGACAGGCGCAAAGCACATGGCAAAACAGCAACAAAGTTTAACTGTAACAATAACCAAAGTCAAAGTTTGTCGGCAAAGTTTTTGTATTTGCTTAGCGTGTGTGTGTGTGTGTGTGTGTGTGTGAGCGTGTGCCTATGTTTTTGCCTGTGTGTGCGTGTCTGTGTGTCAACTGTCGGAACATCTATGGGAAACAAATTCATTTCAATTGTTCATTTGCCTGCTGCTACACACACATGCAAGCATCTGCATGCATACACACACATGCAAGCATCTGCATGCATACACACACATGCAAGCATCTGCATGCATACACACGCATGCAAGCATCTGCATGCATACACGCGCATGCAAGCATCTGCATGCATACACGCGCATGCAAGCATCTGCATGCATTCACACACACATGCAAGCATTTGCATGCATACATACATGCACACACATGCTTGACTGTTGCCAGAAAATGTTCTGTACCAGAAATTGCCAGAAAATGTACCGAAAATTAGATTTACTCGTTTGAAATTTGCAAAATGTTCAGACCCTAAATACGGCACAGTCTATAATGGGGATTTTTTTTTGTAATTTAATTAGGGAAATATGTATGGATCAAATATATAAAATATTGTTAACCTTAATACTCTCAATCGTAATTGATACCTTAAGACAAACATTTACAAGTTATTTCAGGCATAACTTAGCACATCTCAAAATTGATATTTGTCGATATTATGAAAGAGATATCGAAAAAATATATGTATATAAATTGTACCGCGCATAATAAACGAGCATACATATGACTCATATTCCAAGTCCCTAAGCCAGGCACGGCCAGCTCAAAGAGGCTTATCCTGTTGATCAGGATTTTATATAATTATTTAGTGACAGTCTACTGCCTTTGTATTCAATAGGTGCAGGACATTAAAAGTACCTTTGTATGCTGTGTACCATTGCATAAATATAGCACAAGTTTTGGTACATTTGCAGCAGATGTCTGGCAACCATGCGAGGGGATTTTTTAATAAAATGGCAGTTCGGACTTTAAAGATGTGAAGCACAAATGTCACGTGTCATCTGCTGCTGCTGCTGGCGACGGCAGCGTTGCCACCAGGGAATCTAAATGCTGCCCACAGCAGTGGCAATACCTGCGGCTTTTGACTTGTTGCGCCTTTTTTTTTTTGTCAGACAAACAAAAAACTTTGCGTTTACTTCTGTTTCAGTTGTTTAGCCAGGGTAACAGGTAAAAATCCTCAAACTTGAATATTGTCCGTATTCTTGTAGTTGGATTATATTTTGTGACCATACAGTCAGAAGAAGGCATCTACGAATCCATAAAGTAAATATATTCCAGATCAGACATTTTCGAACCATAAAATGATTATATGGTAAATCAGAAAACCGACACATACAAATATCTAAATATATGTTTATAGAAGGAAACTAGATTGTTTAAAAGGGCAAATCGGCGTTATGTTCGGGTTGTCCTATAGTCCCGCCCCAATCTCGGCTACTCTCACTAATTGTTGTTTTTCTCGCCAACAAATAAACCCCCCCCCCCTCCCCATCCAAAAGCTTCACACTTTTTTCAATGCAACTTTTGCTGCAACAAGAACAAAAAAGTTGTCTGAAACAAACGGGCCAAAATAATTCAGCGAGAAATAAAAAACTTTATTAAGCATTTTGTTTAGCAACATTTACCATGAAATAAATCACAAAACAGTTTATTCCAATTAACAGAGCAACAACAGTAAATGCAACTGAATTGAGTTATAGTGTTGGAAAACACACTTAATGAACCATCCACCATCCAAGTTGAAGCAACGACAAATTTATTAAAGTTCATTTGTACTTTGGGTAGAGCTGCGAGGCGTAGCTGCAGTATTGCAATCGGATAAGCGTAAGGGCATTGCCCGGCCTTGCCCGGTTATGCCCAGGCTCGTGATCACACAAGGTGCACAATGCTGCCAGAGACCGTCTTAACATAAGTTTAATTTAACATTAAGCCTTGCCAAATTCTCATTCCCAAGCACAAAGTGCAGCCAGAAATTTCAACAAAACCAAATGAATTTTTGGGGATTTTTGCGTTCATAAGTTTACCAACACAACACATCATCAATTGAACAGCTGTTCCCAAATACTTGCCGTCGACGAAAATTTTGGTATATAAGACCCGGTTAAATGTGGCAAAGGCATCAAAGAGTTTCATTACGAGAAATAATACAAAATGCGCGCTGCTATCCTTATTGCTCTGCTTGTCTTGGTCGCTGTTGCCGCTGCCAAACGTCCTGGAGGAGGTCAAGGAGCTCAAGGAGGTCCTGGCGGTGCACAGGGTGGTCAGCAGGGAGGACCCCAAGGAGGACCCCAAGGAGGTCCTCAAGGAGGTCCACCAGGAGGTCCTTCCAACTCCACATCTACAACGGAAGCTGGCGATGTTTCCACCACAACAGAAGCTGATGCAGAGGCTTCTACTGATATTACATCCAAATAGTTTGAAGATCCCTCGAATTTTGATATATATGTATATACTATTCAAATAAAAATCATCTATAAGCTCAAAACCTCCAAACAGATATCAAATATGTACTTTATATAGAGAGTCAAACCCATGAACGTAGTTGTACCCAAAACTTCAATGTTTCTGCTGAATTAATTTTTTAGTTAACATGAGTTTGGTTTACATATATATTTATGTTTATTTCGATCTTTATTTAAGATTAGATTCTTCCAATCAATTTCAAAACTATATTTAAAAGTTTTCAGTTAAAGAGCTTGAAGCTTGAAAAGCTTTTCTGTCGATTCTCGTAAATTTCACTGGACTTTCAGCTAATATTCAAAAATATTTGTTCAAGTTGGACGGAACACAATTAGGACAAATCTGACAGCGCTTCAGCTTAAGCTAAAAATCTTCGAACTAGTTTTCAAAGCTCTATATTAAGAAAAGCTGAAATTAAATAAAAGTTTTATGACAACTTTTTTTCACCAATTTTCCACATTTTCGGACAAAAAGGGAAGAAAAGGCAATCGACATAGGTTAGATTCTTTATATATAAACAAAAGTTTACGGTGTGCAGATGATATTTATTTTAATTTAAATTATATAAGTATATACAATAAGTTTAAGGACCTTCCAATTATTCGGAAGATGTAGTCGAATCCGTAGAAGCCTCTGCATCAGCTTCTGTTGTGTTGGAAACATCGCCAGCTTCCGTTGTAGATGTGGAGTTGGAAGGACCTCCTGGAGGACCTCCTTGCGGTCCTCCTTGGGGTCCTCCTTGCGGTCCTCCTTGCGGTCCTCCTTGGGGTCCTCCCTGCTGACCACCCTGTGCACCGCCAGGACCTCCTTGACCTCCTCCAGGACGTTTGGCAGCGGCTACAGCGACCAAGACAAGCAGAGCAATAAGGATAGCAGCGCGCATTTTGTATTATTTCTCGTAATGAAACTCTTTGATGCATTTGCCACATTTAACCGGGTCTTATATACACAAATTTTCGTCGATGGAAAGTACGGATACTCGGAACACAGCTGTTCAATTGATGACGTGTTTTGTTGGCAAATTTACGTCACATGCCGAATGGAAAAATCCCCCAAAATTCTTTTGGCATTGTTATTGAAATTTCTGGCTTGGAAGTGGAAACTTAGCAAGGTCAAGGGCTTAATTGTTGCAGGAGTCGTATGTAGATTCAAATGAAGTCTGGCATTCTTTTTTACACAGAAAGAGACGCATATCGTCTATTAATTTGTATATATAAAGGAAGCATAAACATATATACCATATATATTTATATTTTTATCCATATCTGCACCTATATTAATCTCAAGACTTATAATATAAAATTGATTCTTTGGAAATAAGTCTGTTGAACAATTTCTTGATCAACTTATCGTGCTGTCAGAACTTTTAAGAAAGTATAAGTATAAAATATTCAAAATTTTAACAAGCCTAGACTTTTTCTAAAGTCAAAATTTCTCAACTATTGCAAATATTTAAAATGAGAAGAAATCTAACCATAGACTTTTTCTAATTGGAAAATTGATTTCAATTGGTAAAAAACAAAATCTTTTTATTATTTTAATCTCTCATAACCTTTAAACATATATAATAATATATTATATATTGTGAGTATATATAATCATAAGCTGTCCAAACTTTTAAGAACTTTTCTTCAAAGTGTTTGCACCTGCAGCACAGTTAAGTAGCATGACCACGCCCACACACACACACACACACACATTATTGGCTGATTGTGTTGTGCAGATAATTGGAAATTTAGCCAACATCTATTCTGGGGCCCTCCGGCCGCTCGCCCTGAATTGTGTGCTGGAAAATTGTTTACTATTTAATTTTATTTGGTCAATTTCCGACAAACAACATGTTAACTTGTTGGAGCACACCCAACAGCAACAACAGCAACAACAGCAACAACAACAAAAGAACAGAAACAACAAGAAGCCCGGCTAACACAAGCTGCCAAATGCTGTGGCGACAAACTGAAACCTCAACGAAACAGGACAACAACAAGGACAAAGGATTATAGGTATTAAAAGTTATAAAACAACAAGATTATGGGTTTAGCAATACAAACACACAAACAGTTCGCTGTGTGTGTGTGTGTATGTGTGTGTGTAGCCTACACTTGTTATGATATTGACCAAGAAGAACGACAAAAGCAGAAACAAGCACAGGCACATGGCAAAAAGAAAAAAAAAAAAAAACAATAAAAAGCAACGAATATGAAATGCTCTTTTTTGTAAGAATTTATTAGGAAAATCTTTTTTTATAAGAGCAAAAGAAGAATTGAAAAATATTTAATCATGCTCATGATAAATAGATTTCTATTCTGATTTTTATTTAAATACATTTGTATTATGATCAATTCTTCATTAAACATTAACTCCTCATAAAAACCGAAGGTATTATTTAAACTAATCAATATTATTAAAAAAAATGTAAGCCTGGACTTCTTCTAAAGTCAAATATGCCAATTATTTATATAAGACACTTTATTTAAGTTGAGAAAGAAAAAAGTCGAAAACTCGAGAGAAAAAATAAAAAAAATCCAAGCATAAACCTTTTTTCTGATTCAACAAAAAAAAAAAAAAATATAAATAATTGAACAAGAAAAATATCCCAACTTTTGAATATGCTTATAAAGTAATAAAATACTTTATTTAAGTTAAGAAAGAAAGACCATTATTTTATTATTCGAATCTTTCATAACCCTTTTATATATTTAAATATGAACTTATACAAAGTTCAAAAAAAGTCGTTTCTATACCAAAGTACTTTTGAGTTTTTTAAGATCAGAAACTTTTCTAAAACATCTTTTATTTTTGTTTAAAAAATAATAATATCTATATACCAATTGTCAACATCGTCTGAAGCTTGTTTAGCCAATGATAAAGAGCACAAACTAGGCATAACATTCACTTGTAGCGTATTATAACAAGAAAAACATTGCCCAAAATCCTATTTGCCAACAATTCCCACCCTCATAAAGGACCAAATGTAACTGTCAGGAGATGTTAGCCAGGCACATGGATAGAAGGGGGTGGACGGGCGAGGGCCTAATAACATTTCCAGCTAACATGCGTGTGTTAATTATTTTTGCTCGAAACGGAAAAGGCAAAATTAGCTGAATTAGGCACATTAAATCTATTATCAGACAAGTTTATCTCGTCTTTTTGGCTTCGGGTTAAGTGTCAATTTGGGCTGACTTTGGGCTTTGTCTTGTTTACCAAAAACGGAAGTGGGGAGGATTTAGTTAGTTTGCCAAGTTATCCACAAATGAATCCATATTTATTTGGCTGTTGTTGCAGCTTTTACAATTTGCTCGTACAAATTGAGGTTAGGTCGCACAAAGAACAGGAACTAGCTCATGAACTTCAATTTGCATTTGCAGTGTTGTAAAACCAATTAGAAGTTTGCTTTTAAAGTGAGTTGGAAGTGAATTTCAATCGATTATACTTCTGAATTCTGCTTGACTGAAGATTTTGCATTTGATAAACGTTCGAAAAGGGGCCTTGAACTAGTTCTAACTAATAAATATAGCAGTGTTGTTAAACAAACTAAGACTTTGATTTTAAAGTGAGTTTGAAGTGAATTACAATATTGGATATATCACTCGCAAGTGTGAAAAAATCACAAAAAATTTTCAAAATCAATTCAATCTTGATGGAAATGTCGTGGGGAGGGGGGGTGAAAGAATCTTGTAGAAAATTTGTTTCAAATGTGTTTCGAACTTTTTGCAGGATCCAAGGTTCTTTCTGGAAAAACGTAGATCAAATATTTGATCAGATTTTGGAAACTGTGAACAATTGGCAGAAAACGGTATTTGTTTACATTTTGATCGATTTTAAAATCATTTTCAGAGATTTATGTAAAAATTTAGTTAATTTTCATTGGTTGAAATCGTTTCATTTCAATTTTTGTGAATTTAAAGCATGAGACTTGCCGCCGGCAAGGCCGGAAAATTCAAGCTGACACTTGTTGCTTACCAGTGCAGAAGCGGTTGAAAAAAAAAAAAAAAACAGTTTTGGGATTTGGTCAAACTGGTAATGAACAAACGAGCTCTTGTTGCCATCAAACTGGTCAGCTCGGACTTGAATAAGGCCTATTAATTCGATTTTCCATTTGATTTTAGTACTTGTCGGAACTTAATCATGAACCGAAGCCGAAAACAAACTTAACAAAGTTAATTTCATTTGGCCGAAGGCGTCATTTTAACTGCTGCTTAAGGGGTATAACGACTTCTCTCTCCCTTTCGCCCTCTCTCCCTCTCTCTCTCTCTCTCTCTCTCTCTAGTTCCACTCGCTACGCCGGGTACCTTCTGTCGTCCTTGTCGACATTTCAATGCCTTTTTAATCTAGAACAAAAGCAAACTTAATTTGCCACAACATCTCCGATGGGCGCTAGAAAACCCAACCACTTTGTCTGCTTCCCAGCAAGGACTACGCACCCCCCCCCCCCCTCCCTCATTTCTCTGCTCCTGTTCGTCTGGAACTCCGTCTATATAACTCCAGCGAGGACGACGTCACTTCGCACATAATTTAATTACAAGGGGAAGTTGGTAGCTCCCTGTTACTGGTCCTGGGCCTGGGCAAATTGTTACTTTGATCTGCGGCCAGGTCCTGGCACTCGCTTCGAGTGTTGAATGAGCAACAACTTTCGAGTGCAACGCGTCCTGAATTGTAATTAGCTGCCTGTTACGGATAGTCTAGCTCGTGGAGCCGGCTGCTTCGTTCACTTGATTTGTGGAGTGCGCATTTGTAATTGTTATTACGTGTTAAATGCAAAAAGTGCCCAAGTTCAAAGACGCCAGGACTCCAGCTCCAACTACAGTTCCAGTTCCGGCTTCAATTCGGTTTTCAATTTTCGCACTTAAATGCGTTATCGACGCTAATTGCTTAACGCTTGGCGCGTGCTTTGATTAATTTCCAACAGCTTCATTTAGCCAAGAGCTGCATTAATGCTGCCCGCAAGTTTCGCCAAGCATTATCTCTTATTTATCGCGGCATATCGATTATTTTTAGCCTTGACATCGAAAAGAAAACAATATGTTTATCGATCCATATCGATTATTCTTACTC
This sequence comes from Drosophila virilis, assembly GCF_030788295.1. Taxonomy (NCBI): domain Eukaryota; kingdom Metazoa; phylum Arthropoda; class Insecta; order Diptera; family Drosophilidae; genus Drosophila; species Drosophila virilis. The sequence continues at coordinate 930,925 of NC_091543.1, forward strand.
TTGATTAACTTCCAACAGCTTCATTTAGCCGAGAGCTGCATTAATCCTGCCCTCAAGTTTCTTATTTAGCGCTGCATATCGATTATTTTAGCCTTGATATCGAAAAGAATCAACATATTTATCGATCCATGTCGATAATTCTTACGCTTGGCTAGCCCCGACCCACTTAACTTACATTCTCTTTAGAAATAATATTCCGGTTGAAAATTGAGTTCTCATGCGATCACATCAATTTAAATTTAAAGTAAAATAATCTTCGGTAGGTTTAGATTTAAATACTTTTTGTAAAAATTTGCCTAACGGTTCTACAGATATGCGAGAAATGTAAAGCTTGCAAATGCTGAGCTTGATGCAAATATCTTTCAAAACAGAATATACCTAGAAAAACTCTTAGACTTATCATAATATGCGTAGTCGTGCAATCTTTTTAAGACTTGGATTTATATGTTCATTAGTAATTGCCGAGTTCTGGTCCAGTTATCTTTAATTTCTAATTTCTATTGGGAGAACCAATTTTTCAAAACGTAGAAGTTTTTTAGAACCCAATTGTCAACCGATCGTTCCTAATGCAGCCACATTATAGAGTGCACAAATTCAAGTCAAAAGCTTTCAAACTGAGAGATAAATTCGCATAGAGATTAGCCGAAAGGACATGGACTATATCAAACCAATTATTGATTTCTCTTATGGAATATATTAACTTTATGGTTTCAGCGATGTCTCGTTTGAAGCGGTTCACATTTTGGAGACAAAAATTATAATGGCCTCTACAAAGGTATTTAAATATTTTTTTCAATTGTAGAAAATATTCTTCTTTACGCTTTTCGTACGATCTTAAGACAAATATCGTATCCCATGAAATCCCATTATTTACTTCATTCATTTTGATGTTCAATTTCTCGAACCAATTTCTTGACGAAGTAAGAAAATATCGCACCAACTTTCATTTGTTGCAAGTTCTATTAAAGTTTAAAGTTTCGAATAATACCATTTTGGTGCGTTCAAATAAAAATGTTCTTTAATCGGAAAATATAGGATTTTAGTTTAAGGAGCTGAAGCGGAGCCGGAGATAAGAATCCAGTGAAAAAGTGTAGTAGTAAACTAAGCAGAAGCCGTGGAATCCTCCGTCGAGATCTCGGTGGAAGTTTCCGTGCTGCTGCTGCTATCGTCGCTTGGGGCTGCCGTTGTGCTGGTTGTGGATGTCGAGTTGGATGGACGACCGCCGGGCGGACCGTCGGGACGACCGCCAGGACGACCGCCGGGTGGACCGCCAGGACGACCGCCGGGCGGACCACCAGGACGACCGCCAGGTGGACCACCTGGACGACCGCCGGGCGGGCCATCATCACGTCTGGGACCACGAGGTCCCTGGGCGGCTGCGACGGCCACGAGGGCAAGCAGAGTTATCAAGATCAAGGCGCGCATTTTAGTCGATTCCAAAGCTGACTTATGCCCAACTCAGGCAGTGGGGCCGCTTATATAGCATTTGCTTTGGCTCTACGGCCGGAAAATTACCCGCCGTACAGCTGTTTCATTTTGCTGACCCAACCATTCAGCTTGTGTAAATTGACGTCAGGTTTAGGTATTTCGATAAAAACCGAGACTCAAGATCACATGTGAACCACAATTTATCACAATTAATGACAATGGAAACAAATAGTTCACAATAGGCTGCAAAAATGATCACATAACCTCGAAATTTCGACAACAAGAAAATCTATATCGCGCATCTGACGGGAATCAAATTCTGTTCAAATCTCAATGCCTTTAGAAATACATACATCTCCAACTTGGAATCACAGTAGACAAGTCGGGATTACCTGATTAGGAGATACAACGTAGAGCTGCCTTTAAATGCATTCAAACTTAGTTCTATCTGTAAGCTCTTGGATAACTCGAGTATTCATTGTCCGATCGTTATGAAACTTTCTCGGCATAAATATGGCAATCGAATATGTGTAAATACCAAAGCCCAAGACCATAACTCGAAAGTACATCAAGTGGGGAGAAAAGTATCGCATACGTGAAATACTCGGGATCTGTGCTATACCAGGACAATTTTACTTATATATAATATCAAAATTCACATGCTGTTTATAAATCAAGTTCGATTGAATCAAATTAGTTGTCTATGAAAGATCGATAGTCAAGGAATCGAAAGTCAAGGAATCGATAGACAAGGATTCGATAGTCAAGGATTCGATAGTCAAAGAATGGATTTATGTATGTTGATGATATAGAATCAGTAGCTCTTATATTTTCTTTCCATACTGTGCTGATGTGAGAGCAGCTACCCGATGTTGCCCACCCTAACATGATCACCTGGGCCACCTGACCAGACAAAAGGTCGTGCGTGATAAATTTGTAAATGCCCAGCACTTAGACAAACTCGGCTATTGATGATAGGCAAACATAAATAACTACTTAATAAATACTAACAATAACATTATTTACATTTACATTTAAATTTCAAAGCTTTCTCCCACTCGATGCGGACAGGCAATGCCTCGTGGTTGCAAATAGAGACATTGGGGCCTTGTAATTTACTTCTAGAACCTAAGATCACATACGATTCTAACACATGCTGAACATTGTTACGCAGCAATATGATCGATTAGCAGATACCCTAGATTCAGTTTGAATTTGCCTTAACCCATCTTTTCACACATACACACGCAAACAAAAACAAGGTCATTTTAAAATGTTAGAAAACTTTGAATGCAGTTTATGCACGAGAGATGGACCTTACAGGGCCAGTGTTGTTTATCAACACTAATCGATTTAAACGAAACGTCGATAATTATCGATAATATGAAAACAACTTAACCTACAACAGGTCAAAAGCCTTTTCCCGAGCTCCATCAAACCCATATTTACAATTCCACATGTTGAGTATATGCCTTTTCAAACATTATTTTTTGTTTACAGGGTATTAACGGCCACAACATCGACCAGGTGCAATTAAAAGATAATATTTCAAGTGTTTTGTAGCTGCAGGCACAGGCACAGGATGCTATTTGAAAGCGAGAGACTCTGCTGCATATTAATGCAGCTGGCTTCAGTTAACCTTCTACGTAAACGAAATTAAACGAATGGAATTAACAAAAAAAAAAATAAATAAATAAAAAAAAAACGTAATAAAAATAAGGAGGAGAGAAAAATGTATATAAAATAAATGCAATTCAATTGAAAATGCGAAGCACAACTTCCATTAAAGATGTTGGCATAATTTTAATATCAACGTTTGGGCCGGAGCTCTTGTTTCCCAGGCAATGCGAGGAGAAAGAGAGCGAGAGAGAGAGAGCGAGAGAGAGCGAAAGTGGAGAGGAGAGTGGGAGTTAAAGGAATTGTATGCCAATCAAATAGAAATTTAATTTGCACAACAATGTGGCAAAAGGTTGGCGCCCAAATCGAGGCCGTGCCCTCGCTTGAACCCCAACTTGAACCCTTTAAATAGGAGAATTATTAACCTCATCATATTGTTGTGTCCTGGATGGACATAGTCCGGCCTTTTATCGGCTGCACGGCAGCACTTCATCTTTGTTAGACCATCAAATTGTGATTTACTTACGTTGAGATTTCAATTACGGCCGCTTTATTGCCAATAAATTTTCATATAAATTAGGCAAATGAAAAGTTCGAATTGCCGAAAAACCCAACCAAAAAAAAAAAAACACAAAAACCTCCCTCCTCTTAACAAAAAAAAAAAAAGAAAAAAAAACGAAAGGCTTGAATAGCCGCGCGCACGTAGTCAAAGTTCAAAGAGCTGCAGCAAAAAAAATAAGTCCTTGAAAATTTGCAGCTATACAAAAAGATTTTTGCCGTGAAATCAATTGACGCCTCTTTAAATCAGGCCACTCGGCAGGGAGAGAGTTAATCCTTTAGCTACCCTCTATTCGCACAAGCTAAAGGGTAGCATTGCCGCTTTATTAGCAATTGTCGTGAATTCAATTTGACATGAATACCAAATGCCAAACGAGTACTCGCTCAAAAAAAAAAAAACTAACTCATAAATATTGATATGCTCATAAAAATATCTAGTATCTGTTATCTTAAAGATCGTTTAAATATTTGAAGTACTTTTGCCTTTATTAATAACTCAACAGAGTGGGATTTTAGCAAAGGAAATCACTCGCTGCTCAACGAGTGTAACCAGCTCGAGCTATTCGCTCAAATGAATCAAACGAATGCTTGCATTTGCAAAAGTCAAATACAAACGAGTCTTTCGAATCGAAATGCCAGCGAGTGTCCGTTCCGTAAGAAACAATTAAACAAATGCAAATATCTGTTAATCCACTTGAATAACAGTCCATCAATATATATATATACTCATTACACATATAAATACTCATTTCATTCACATTCATGATTTATAAAAATTCCAAATTCAAATTACTTTCAAAAGCTTCCACAATATTTGTGTTTCAAGTGCAAATGATTCGAATGGTTGAAGCCAGAACAGAACAAATGTTTTCTCTGATCTTCGTAAAGAAAACATTCATTTAACTTGCAGTTGAACCCATTTTTAGCTGTCAGTTATTTGTTGAACTATACAACATCAAGTTAATATAAGCTATTAGTGGATATTACCCGGTTTTGCCGGGCACAACTTTACAGCTAAAAATTGCAACTTGCCCTTAATATACTGAGCCCCCGCCCATTTACACCAGCTGCTTGTCAATCAAATGAAGCGACAGGACGAAGTGCCGCCATTCAGGTTAACCCTTTGACTTGTAGCGACCAGAAAAGCTAATGGAAACCTCGTCCTGTACAATGAAAGCTCCCTTTGGCGGGTAGCTCCTTTAACCAGCCGACACTTTTTTCTCGACACAGCCCCATTTTTTCGGACAGTTTCGCTCTTTTGACCGAACGCGTGTCGAGCAGTAAAAATGCAGTTTTTTTTAACATATCAAAGGTAAACTCCGGTAAATTGAACTTCACAATTAAATAATAGCGCGAAATCGGAAATGTGTTTATATACTTTTTATATAGCAGCTTTATGAAATAGTTATGCGATTTTAATAGGACTTTGCGGATATTTAAGGAACATAGTAAAGCTATTAAATGCTGAGTTCGATTGAGATATCTTTGAAAACAAAAAAGTTTTCCATACAAGAACTAAATATTCAACCGATTGTTCCTATGGCAGCATAGTGAAACTAATGTATGCCGAGATTGGTCAAATTATCTTGAAAAATACAAAAAAATTGTCTCTTACAAGAATTTAATTCATGCCTGATCGTTCCTATACCAGCTATATGATATATTTATCCTATATCAATATAATTTTAAGGTGCATAGTAAAACTATGAAATGCCAATTTTGGACCAAGTATTTTGAAAAACAAAGAGTTTTCCATACAAGAACTAAATATTCAACCGATCGTTCCTATGACAGCTATATGATATAGTGGTCCCATATGTCCGGCTCCGACATATTTACTGCCCACAACAGAACGACGGACCCATGCAAAGTTTCAGGACGATAGCTTAAAAACTGGGAGACTAGTTCGTAAGTCAGACGGACATGGACAATATCAATTCTGCTGTTGATGCTGATCTAGAATTTATATATATACCTAACGGAGTCGGAGATATCTCTTTTAAGGCGTTATGCCCTTTACAAGGGCATAAAATGTACCCATTCGTACATATTGGTACGGTGTCTGATAAATTTATAAAGTACCATTTTAGGTACATTTGGATCACATGTAACAGTTGGGATCACAGCATTAACATGTTATTAACAGCGACTGTTAAGTTCTATAATAGCTAACAGACAAATGAAAATATTTAATAGATTTACCTGTGAACATGTTATTTGTGTGTGCTAATGCTTGGGTCTCTACGAATCCAGGAACGCATCCTGTTAATAGTGTGTTTATTTAAATGTGTGTGTGTGTGTGTGTGTGTCTGTCTATCACAGTTGACGATTCCCGCCTTAGAGGTACTGGGAATCTTCGTAATTGTCACGAAACTCGAGCAGCTTATCGAGCGCCGTTTCGTACTCATCCCGCTCGAAGCCCGACTGCGAGTAACCCTGCAATTTGGCCACCTGAACGCGATGCGTTTGGCCGTGCAGCGCATCGAGATGCTCACCCAGCTTGCTGGAGTTCTGTATCGCAGCCAAGGCTGGTGCGCTGGCCACACGTGACTTCGGCTCACGCTGCGCCTCACCCGGCAGCATAAAGCCATCGGCAGCAACGCGTGTCTCAAAGATCTCGTAAGGGAACGGCAGCTGCGTCTTGAGGGGTAGTGGCGTGGCGGCAGCATGCGTCAGACTGCCATGATAGGCACACTGATAATACAATTGGAGCATCTGGGAGACGCTGTCGCATTTATAGGCGGACATGCGCAGCTGTGGCCCTGCCAGCTCCAGGGGACGCTTGAGCCGTGCATGGGGTATGCCGCGCGCTACAACTGACTGTACAATATGCGAGTTGCCCGGCTCACAGCCAGGCGTAAGCTGTGTGAAGAGCGAACCACTCGCCCCCTGGTCCAAATAATCAATGAGATCCTGTTCTTGCTGCATGCCCAAGGGCAGAGCCAAAGCAGCCGCCGTCATTTTGCGGCCAGAGGGACAGACGCGATCGCAGAAGCGCAATAGTGTTTCGGGCGTCTGGCGCAGACGATAGCCGAGCGTAACTGTGTCCAAATATGCCGCTAGCACGGCAGAGCTCTGGTACAGATTGTCTGGCTGCCAATGCAGACCGGGCAGTCGACGCGACTGCAGCGTATTATTGCGCCAAATGGTCTCCAGCGTGGACAGTGGCGTAAACATATTCGCCTGCTCGCTGAGATGATAATAGCTGAGTACGCTGTTCGCCACACGAATGCCGTGGGCGGTGCGTGGATCTGCAAGGCACAAACAAAACAAAGATTTAATCGAAGTGGTTAACAGAGAAAACCATAAATATTTCCCACCTGCTTGGGCATAGGCGATGTTGCGTGGATAGTGCAGCGGCAGGACAAAGCTGGCGCGGCTGTATTCATCATTCAAATGCTCCAGACACTTGCTGGCCAATCCACTGAAGCCGTCGTCAATGTCAAAGAGCAGCTGGAAGCCCTGCAGACCATCGCATTCCTCGGCGTACATGCGTATGCGATCACAAAAGTCCTCGTTAAAGGACACCGACTGCCACAGTTCCACGCCTGCGGCATGTGTGCCCAGCACCTGAACGTCCGGCTGACGCACCAAACCGTGCAGCAAATTAAATGAGCGTGGATGGTAACGTGCATATAGATAGTCCGCCCAGCTGTTGCAAGTCCCAGCCAAATTGTAGTCCTTATCGTGCGTATTGACGGCGCCCTTAAGCAAATCCTGCTGATATTCGGACAATGTAGCCGCTGGCTGCTTGCGTACATCCAGCTCACCGTGCGTGGATAGCTTATTCTGTTCGGCCAATTCTTTGACTTTCTGGATTTCATCAGCGTTTTGTTCATCCGCCAACTGTAGAAAATTGCCATACAGCTCGCCCACAACGGGCAGATGGCCCAGCGTGCCGGCAAGATCTACGGAGAGCATGCGCGGCGTATAAGTCGTTTGTTTCTGATCATTCCGGCCCTCTCTATAGAGTATATCATTGTGGGGCAGCTGCTCCTCAGCCACATTGCCGCCGTTCTCCTGATCGTACACAAAGTTTGCCTCCTAGATGGACATGACGCAGTGGAAAATGTGGGCCATTTGTGCGAAAGATTTGGTATTGTTGCTTACCTGCTGATTCCAGAAGTGTGCGCCCACATAATTGGCATATGTGCCAAACTGAAATGTCAGTATTTCACGTGTATGGTCCATGTTGTACTTTAATTATGATCAATTTAAGCACAAATTGTCATGGAACGCGCGCACTGGCCAGCAAAAAGCGTGCTTCTTATCGATTAATGACTAAACTCGTATTTTATCGATAGTAATGTCAGCGCAACGTGAACAGGCGAATGGCATTCGAACAGCTGATTTGCGCACATTTTCAAAAAGTCATCCGTGCTCCCAGAAATGTAACTCAAAAGTTTGGAAAATCTATGAGTTTACTCTGATTAACATAAAAAAAAAAAAAAAATTGGTAGCACAATTTGATGAGTGAACTTCTGCGAGTTGCTATTTAATTAACTTTCAGTCTATTTAACCACACTATTCACGTCTTTGTGGAGATACGAATTCATTGGCCATCTCGTTATCGTTCGTTCAGTATCAAGGACAAAAAACAATTCCAAAATAGTGCAATTAATTGTACATAGATCACTTGATACTGCACGGGAATCAATGTGAAATTAATTGTTTGAGCCAATGGCCAAACCATAAAACTGCCCTTCATTATCGTAATATAGTTCTCCTTAATACGTTTCACAATCGTGTCATGCTTCTCGCCATTCATATAGGGAACCAGATACGTCAATAGCAATGTAAATGGGGGCGCAAAACAGCCCTGATCGATTAACATCTTCTTAATGCCGCGCTGCACTGTCGACTGCTCCTTGGATATCAATGTATCCAGCGTGCCGTACCATTTGCGCAACGAGGGCCCGACAAGGACCAGGCCCAAAGCACTGAAGCGTGCCGTACGACCGACATTCCAATCCTTAAAGTCTCTCTTCTCGAGCGCCAACTGGGCGATCATATCGCCAGCGCCCATAATGAGAGCCACATTCAGTCCCTCGCGTATGTAACCGGCCAATGCCATTTTGATTCGTAGACCTGTAAATGCAATTTATTAAATTAACATATTGGTTTAATCAATACGAGTGCATACTGTTGATTAGGACGCGTCCTGTGAAATTTGTTAATTTTGAATTTCTTTGTTTTTCTGCCAGACACTGCCTTTTTCAAAATATTTTGTAAACCTCACACATTTCAGATTTGCTTAGCTGCCAGTTTTGTGTTGACACACACAATGAATCGATTATTTCAAAGCACAACACAATCGTATATCGATAGACAGCGAACATGCTGCTGGCTCTTCTCAATTAACCATTCTCACATTGCGCATGCATTTGTGCACAAATGACACTTGTCGTGCAAAAACTACAAATTCCTCTTGTTACATATATTTAAAAGATTTATGTACATAATACATAGCTAAAACGAGAGTTTATCATTTATGTAGTCTAGCGTCTTTACACCCTCCTCTTTTTTGGACTGTTCAACGGCAAACTGCCATTAACCTCCAGTTTTTTCTTTTTCTTCTGCCTGGGCAGCACATCTCCATCTTCCACTTTCATTTCAATTTCACCATTGACTTTGTGCTTGGTGGACTTCCTCTTGACGGGCTGCTCAATTTGGGTTGACTCCTCGTCGCTGTCCATTAGTTCCACATAATCGGGATGGGCGCTGTCCTGCATGAATTTGGGCGCCACGCCCGTCAGCACCGATTGCCGCACATCGTGCTCCTTTTGGGCCAGCGTCTGCGTGCTGCTCAGCAATTTCCGGCGTATTTTATAGAAATTGCTGGTGGTGCGCAATTTCTCCTTCACTTCGGTGCACTTTTTGTCCGCATTTCGCAGCTTTTTCGCCGTCTTCTTGTCGATCTCAATGCGCGTCTTGTAGTCACGTCCAAAGAACGGATGACGCACCGGCAATCGAAATTTCGGAGGTCCACAAGGTTTTGGAAATTTATTTGCCTCGCCATCGTCGCCGGGTCTCTCCATATTCAAGCGCCGGCTGACTACCATATGCCCGGCCAGTGGCAGCAATCGGACCGCATATTTGCCCTTGTTGCTGGCATAGCCAACGGAATTTGTCAACGGGTGCTCGTAGTGGGTGGTCCGCACCTGGATGTCGCCCACATAACGACGGCCGGGCATCTTGATTCTTTTGCCGGCCAATGCATCGATATCGATGCCCTTGGGGCACTGCACTAACCAGGCATCGTGTATTGCCGGATCAAAGTATTGTATGGGCTCGCTGCATTCGGCGGAGAAGCGATCCGCTTCGATGGCTGCATATTCGTTCTCTTCCAGAAATTCACTTTTGCATTGCCTGTGAAATTGGCGAACTATCTTCTTTTCATCTTTGACCACACCGTTCTCCACTTTCAATCGTATCACCTGCAAGTGCATTCAACGTGTGAATATGTCGACTATCTAATACCATTTACGTACTCTCTTCATATCATCGTGCTCCATTTTAAATTGACCAAATTTTAATAAACAATTGAGAAATACGCGAGGCTGCAGCGCTCCTGCACGTGCGCTAGCTTGGACAGTGTTGAACAATTTTCAAAGAAATATATATATCGATACTTTTATCTTGAATTTAAATATCACATTTTGCTTAAGTGCTTATTAAGTCCTCGGATTTATAACTTCGTTGTTTATTTTTAAAAGCTAGCGTATTTAACTGTATTCAAAAACATTGACACCATTTTCGGTATTTTTTAAAATGCCTTGTTACAATTAGACTAATTGTTTTGTTGCATTTGTTACGTGCTTTTTACGTGCAATCGATATATCGACTAGCCCAGTTAACGGAAGATTTGTGATTTCGATACGTTTTTTTTTCGCTTTGACATTTTCCAGCACTGTCCGGCCTTCATGTGCTTCGCGTGTTGCTGCCGCACGCATTTTGCACAGTTTTCACGCTCAAAATGAGCCAAACACAGAAATTGCTGCAGTTCCATGAACTGGAGCTGGACCAACGCATACTCAAAGTACGTACGCATCCATTTAGTATAATATGACATTGCAAATCTAATGTCAATACCCTGTAACAGGCAATTGCGCAGCTCGGCTGGGTGCAGCCCACGCTTATCCAGTCGACGGCCATCCCGCTGCTGCTCGAGGGCAAGGATGTGGTGGTGCGTGCACGCACCGGCTCCGGCAAGACGGCCACCTATGCGCTGCCGCTGATACAAAAGATCCTCAACTCGAAGATGAACGCCAGCGAACAGCGTGTCAGCGCCCTGGTGCTGTGCCCCACCAAGGAGCTGTGCCGGCAGTCTCGCCAGGTCATTGAACAGCTGGCCGAATCGTGTGGCAAGGTGGTCCGTGTGGCGGACATTGCCGGCAGCTCGAATGATGTGGCCACACAACGGCATGCGCTGGCCGAACGACCCGATATTGTGGTTGCGACGCCCTCCAAGCTGCTGGCGCATGCGGATGTCGTCGATTTGCAGCACATTGAGACGCTGGTGGTGGATGAGGCGGATCTGATATTTGCCTTTGGCTATGAGAAGGACTTTAAGAGGCTAATCAAACATTTGCCGCCCATTTACCAGGCGGTGCTCGTCTCGGCCACCATATCGGACGATGTGGCACGCATGAAGGGTCTGTGCCTGCACAATGCCGTCACACTCAAGCTGGAGGAGCCGGATCTGGTGTCGCTTGATCAGCTTAGCCATCAGCGCATACTCGCCGAGGAGAACGACAAGCCGGCCATATTATGCGCCCTGCTCAAGCTAACGCTCATCCAGGGCAAGAGCATCATATTCGTCAACAATGTGGATCGATGTTACAAGTAAGTGGAAGAGCTAAGCGCTTCCGGCGGTACAACAGACATCCGCTCCAGCTGATGACAAACCAAATCTTCAATGGGATTGCGCAATTGGCAACAATTGGCGCACGCATGACCATAGACTAATCTTCTCTCTGATGGCAGCTGCTGCCCCGCTGCGTAGGCTGTGTCTATTAAATCCAGCTACTCTAGATACACTTTCTTTCGCCGTAGGGTGCGTCTGTTTCTGGAACAGTTTGGCATACGCTCGTGCGTGCTCAACTCGGAGCTGCCGGCGAATATACGTATTCACACCATTAGCCAATTTAATAGGGGCGTCTATGACATCATTATTGCCTCCGATGAGCATCTGCTGGAGAAGCCGGCGGGCCAAAAAGCAAAGGACAAATCCCAGCGGGATCACGAGTCGAGTGCCTCGCGTGGCATCGATTTTCAGGGCGTAAATAATGTCATCAATTTCGATTTTCCGCGCGATGTCACCTCGTATATACATCGTGCTGGCCGCACGGCGCGCGGCAATAACAAGGGTTCGGTTCTGTCCTTTGTCAGCATCAAGGAGTTACCCGTTAACCAGGCTGTGGAGGAGCGTTTACGCTGTTCCCTGGGCAAGGAGCCGCATCTCACAGTCGACGCGCTGTCAGACGAACCGCAAAAGCCCGCTGTCGAGGACATCATCAAGTAAGTCAAATGGCAAACAATTTGTGTTAACCAATTCTAATCATTTCCCATGTCCAGACTCTACCAATTCAAAATGGAGGAGGTGGAGGCATTCCGGTATCGCGCCCAGGATTGCTGGCGTGCCGCCACCCGTGTCGCTGTACACGACACACGTATACGAGAGATCAAAAACGAAATTCTCAACTGTGAGAAACTGAAGGGCTTCTTCGAGGAGAACAAACGCGATCTGCTGGCGCTGCGCCACGACAAGCCCGCTCGCACCATCAAGGTGCAATCGCATCTGGCCCATGTACCCGACTACATACTGCCCAGCGCCCTGAAGCGCGTCGCCCTCGCACGGCCCAACACACTGGCAGCCAAACAGACGCGCACGACGGGCGCCAAAAGTGCCTACCAGCGACAGAGCAATGATCCCCTAATGGTTAGCGAGGTGGACTATGGCAAGCGACGCGGCGCGCCCAAACGGCGAAAAGCCAAATAACTGCCAATTAGCAGCCAGCACTTGGCCAAAAAGTTGTTCTAGTTTTAGCCCTGGTTATCTTTAAGCGTAATTTTAGTTCAAACATTTTGCCCATTCAAATGTAAGAGGCACAAAATCGTATTAATGTCGGAAAACTATATCTCTGTCTATATATATATGTCTATATCAATATATATATATATATATATATATATATGACTTGGTTGTAAATAAAGTTTTGTGTCCTATAAACCATGTGGTTATTGTTTCCTCTAATTAAACTCCAACCCCGAAAGCTGTTGCTATTCGAATGCCTTGGATCTGGCGTCGATCTCATGGCCAATGCAGCTGAGAATCATCTCTAGCTGCGATTGATTCGTTTTTGACAAACGGAAAGAAAACAAAGTCTCTCTACACATTGTCAAGTATTTCTCATAAATCACAATTCTCTACAAATTGATTTCGAAATTTCTTTCCAAAAATGTTTCACAACGTAATGTGCGCCTCCGGCCGGGCTGTGCTGCCCGCCGAACTGAACTGTTTCAGCGAATTGGCGCACACTCATCGTTTGCCGGACTCGCGTTTATTTTACGAGGATCACAAGTTTCACACGAACATGCAAATGTTGCGCAATCGTGACGGCTTGGGTCCGCCTCTGAAGCGGGGCATGGAACGTTTTGCGGCACGCCAAACGGGCCGGCTACCATTTCTGCGATCGAGCAACTTGATGGAGCACGTGCTCACTGGCCGCCTCGAGGACATCTCCTTCGAGGATGTGCTCAGCCAGCCGCAGCACGATGAGCACTTGCATCAGCCGCACATCATCGTGGAGCGGGCCATGGGCATCTCTCTCTAGACAACTACATACTTCAATGCATTCTCTGTTACATGAACGTAATAATAAAAAAAAACCAACCCGTTGCAGCGACAAAAAAAAACCCTAACGTGGAAGTGCTCGACTAGCAGATACCCTAAGTCATATAGATGACTTCGGGTATTATTCGTTTATAGATAAATTATAAGAGTCTACTTACCAAGTTTTTTGTTCGCTAAAAGTTGACCAGTTCCTGCATCCAATCAAATATATATGTAATCTGTAAAAAAAAAGAAAAGCCTTTTGTTAACTAGTTAAACACTTCAAAAAAAAAATATGCATGGCTTTAAAAGTAATTTTTCAAAAAAGAGTTCTTTCCATCTCAAACATTTGTTGTGCTCCCTTTCCAATTCACGCAAAATCTATGCACAGAAAAAAAAAATCACATTTCTATGTGATATATTGGGGGTATTCGATGGTGCACAGAGCAAAAAAAAAATAGTTTTTAACATTTTATTATTGTCATTGAAATAGTTAACATTCATACAATTATTGATTTTTCAATTATTTATTATTGTTTATTACATATATATATTTATATATATGCAATGTATATAGTTTCGCATATTGAATAACACACATACCATAAATATGAATGTATATTGAATAACTATGAATATTTCGAGAAAAAAAAGGAGAACTTTTCGACTCAATTACATCAAGCACACTGAAAGCAACAAACTAGGGGAGTGGGTTGGGGGAGGGGGGTGAGACTAAATAAAAATAACAATTGAAATTATGTTTGCTATTTTTTTATATATATATATATGTATATAATTTAGTAAAATTATTATAATAAAACATTCAGTTTAGGTTTAGGTTAATCCCTGGGCGGCAACATATATATATATATATATATATATATATTGATGCTTGCTGTGAAAAGAAACAAATGCAGGCGTTCTACCGATCTCTCCATATATATACACATATAGATATATATAGAGGTCTAAACTACAGTTGTTATGCTTAAGGAAACAATATATAAGATCACACATATCGAGCAAATAAGCAGCAGCAGCAGTTGACAACAATTGAAATAGAAATAGAATTTACTCGAGAAACTAGTCTAAAATGCAGCCAAGTAAATATATATATATATATATATATATATATATATATATATATATATATAAATATTTTGTTCTCATGCACATATATATCTATATATATATATATATATATATTTTATATGCTCTTACTTTTAAGTTTTTTGCTAAAAATGTGCTTTTTTTTGTTTTTGTTTAACTCGCGCTAGAATTTTACAAACCTATTTTGGTTTACGGCTTTTATTACATAGTTGTTTTTATATATATATATATATATATATATATTCGTTTTTTTTTTTCAAAACACACGCATTTAACTTGCAACAAGAGATACAATTATTAATGACTTATATTGAAATACATATGCAAGCAACAGTTTGATTAAATTAAATAATATGCTTCTCTTTGCTTTGAGTTTGTTTTCTTTCAACGTTCGATAACATATATACGCATACATACATCTATATATATATATATATATATATATATGTATACATATATATATATACAAATATATAGATATACATATATATATATATATATTTATGTATAGACGATAAAACATGTCGAATATAAAATTATAAAGTTTCACATTCTTTAGATCTTATTTTTATGCTGCTCTGCAGTTACGTGTATATTCGGCGCATATCTTTAAATAACTCTCTCTCTCTCTCTCTCTCTCTATATATATATATATATATATATATATTTATATATAAATCGATTTCCGTATGGGTATCGGACGCATCTAACGTTAGAACATTTAGAATATAAAAACAAAACAATACTAAAAAAAAAAAAATAATAATAGTGCGCACACATACAATCCACAGGCGGGATTTAACTCTAGGCTCGGGCGTGTCTGAGGTGTGTTCTTTAGTCGGGTTGTCATTTTTGTTGTTGTTGTTGTCAGGTGTATTATTTATGCTATATTCGTGGGTCGTTTTGCCCGGACAACACAAATGGATGGCCTGCCTAACTCGCAACACGCTGGAGCCGAAGCCGATGGCGGAGCCGGAGCTGTTTAGATGGGCACATAGTTGCCCTTGGGCTTGTAGAAGAGCTGGCCGCGGAAGAGGCGGCGGCGTATCTCGCTGCCGAGCAATCGTTTCTCCTTCTTGATTTTCTTGAGGACGCCCTTGTTCTCCTGGGCGCGACGCGACAAATAGGGCAGTACCTCCTCAACGGGTCCATACGGTATATACTTGTAGGCCGAGTAGCCGGCCTGACCTGCAAGGCGAAAGATTAGTAGCATGAGCCAATAGCATTGGAAAATGTTCATAGAAAGTCTCACCCAGCGGGAAGGTGATGTAATCGCACATGCCCAGTAATTGACCAAAACAGATGACCTTATCCTCTGGCGAAATGCCAATCGATTTCATATTCTCGATGGCAAAACGTACCGTATCCTCATTATGCGATGCAACCATAATGCCAATCTTGCGTGCATCATCGTCCGAATCCTTCAGCAGCTGCAAGTATCGAAATTAATCAAATAAAAACAAAATAAATTTTTGGCTTTTTGCCTTTTGCACTTTCAGTGTGAATTTGTTTTGAGCATTTACCTTGATGCGACGCAAACACTCGGCCAGCGTCTTGTGATACATGTCCGTGGTGGCCTCGTAGTTGGGATTCACGGGATCGGCATAGCCGAGCGCCTGGGCGCGTGCACGCTCCTGATCCATGTAGGCGCCGCGCACCAACTTGGCACCGAAATAGAAATTCTGTCGCTTGGCCTGCTCCAAATCGGTGACCACCTGCAATATAGAACAGTTCAAGGATTAACAATCAAGTCATTTAGGAGGAGGGAGCTTGTTGAACTGGGCTCACCTCACGGTAGGCCTCACGCAAATAGCACTGATAGGTATTGAATACTATGGCCTTCTCCTTGTTATACTTGCGCATCATCTCCAGCGTAATGCGCGAAATCGCTGGCTGGAAATAGGTTTGCTCCGCATCAATCATGATGCGCACGTCCAGCTCAGCGGCAGTCTGTCAAATATAGTCAAAAAATTAATTATTCATTCCTATTTTGTCTCCAATCTATTCTCAATGCTTACCTTTACAATTGTGTTTAGACGACGTATCATGTTTCTAAACATCTCTTCCTCTTTGGGCGCTATTTGTGAGATCAGTCGACGCATTTGACCCGTTATAGGATCGGGCACGCGAAATGTGTCGCTCAGCTGTGAATCTTCATCTACAATGCCTGACCAGGGAAACAGATGCAGTATACTAGAAGGTAGAGACGGGGCAGAGTTAGATAAAATCATATTTAAAAGTGCAAAAGCTACTTTATCAAACGTTCGTCTAGGGTCTGCACCTTGAGCGTTTAAGGAATTGATAGATAAGTCATATTTTGCTCTATTTTCTTTTTTTTGCTTTATAATAAACCTGAGCTAAGCTAAGCCAAGCCAGGCTAGCCTCACCTCAGGTTGCCTTATCTAATTTAAAATATACTTAACTGCACTCAACTAAACTAAAGCAACACAACACAACCTAACACAACCTAACCTAACCTAACCTAACCTAACCTAACCTAGCCTAACCCAACCTAACCTAAGCTAACCAAACTTAACATAACCTAACCCTAACACATTTCTCCTCATCTTCTCACCTTATCTAACACAATATATTTAAAGCGTTTCCCACCTCACCTAACCTTGCTTTCTCTTACCTCACCCCTTCTCGAAAGTATTGATTGATTACAGTTTAACTGTACAATCAATTTCACGCGCAGCCAACTTAATGTGCTCGTCAAGTTATTTGGTGCTGCCAGATCGCTCGATAAGAAAACGGCTTCAAAGTAATTCATACCCCTTTGCGAGGTATTTAATTAATGAACAAGACAAAATGCTTTCTTTTTTTTTTTTCAATAAAAAAACGCTAGTTCAACTTACTAATTTTTCTTCTATTTCAATTGTGTCTTCAACCAAAGTTTGCTTGCTTTAATATTAATATAAGACTAGATTTTTACATTGGGCAAATAAATATCAATTGGCGTCACATTAGAAAGTCATAAATCTATTAATACAGCCAAATATTAGCACAAGCTAAAATTGAGCTGAATAAATTAGTAAGCGCAAATTATCTATTGAGAAAAATAGAAGTTAAATTTAGGCAGACCTAATAAAAAGTGCTAAATAGTATTTAATTTCTTGAATTAACATCATAAACTATATTCAAAAACTAGCGAAAATGTCGTCGACTAAGCTGGTCTCACGAAGTGGTTCAAACCCTAAACCGAAAAGCCTAAGCCCTCCCAGCTGGGAATATTTGGGAGTAGGAGTATGAGCAGGAATAGGAGGAGAAATAGGAGCAGGGGTAGAAGTAGGAGTGCGAATAGGAATAGGAGAAGTAGTAGAAATAAGAGTAGGAGCAGCAGTAAGAGTTGGAGTTGAAAGAGTAGGAGTAGGAGTTGAAGTAAGAGGTGGAGTAGGAATAGTAGTGGGAGTGGTAAGAGTAAGAGCAGTAGAAGCAGTAGACGTCGTAGAAGTAGGAGTAGGAGAGGTATAAGAAATAGGAGAAGAAGAAGTAGGAGTAGTAGGAGCAGAAGGAGTAGAAGTAGAAGTAGGAGTAGAAGTAGGAGTAGAAGTAGAAGTAGGAGTAGAAGTAGGAGTAGGAGTAGGAGTAGAAGTAGGACTAGTCAGAGTAAGAGTAGTCGGTGTAGGATTAGTAGGAGTAGAAGTAGGAGTAGTCAGAGTAGGAGTAGTCGGTGTAGGATTAGTAGGAGCAGCAGTAGGAGTAGAAGTAGGAGTAGAAGTAGGAGTAGAAGTAGGAGTAGAACTAAGAGTAGTCAGAGTAGGAGTAGTTGGTGTAGGATTAGTAGGAGTAGAAGTAGGAGTAGCAGTAGGAGTAGAAGTAGGAGTAGCAGTAGGAGTAGAAGTAGGAGTAGAAGTAGGAGTAGAAGTAGGAGTAGAAGTAGGAGTAGAAGTAGGAGTAGTCAGAGTAGGAGTAGTCGGTGTAGGATTAGTAGGAGTAGCAGTAGGAGTAGAAGTAGGAGTAGAAGTAGAAGTAGGAGTAGAAGTAGGAGTAGAAGTAGGAGTAGAAGTAGGAGTAGAAGTAGGAGTAGCAGTAGGAGTAGAAGTAGGAGTAGAAGTAGGAGTAGAAGTAGGAGTAGAAGTAGGAGTAGAAGTAGGAGTAGAAGTAGGAGTATAAGTAGGAGTAATTGGTGTAAGATTAGTAGGAGTAGAAGTAGGAGTATAAGTAGGAGTAGTCAGAGTAGGAGTAGTCGGTGTAGGATTAGTAGGAGTAGCAGTAGGAGTAGAAGTAGGAGTAGAAGTAGGAGTAGAAGTAGGAGTAGAAGTAGTAGTCAGAGTAGGAGTAATTGGTGTAGGATTAGTAGGAGTAGAAGTAGGAGTATAAGTAGGAGTAGTCAGAGTAGGAGTAGTCGGTGTAGGATTAGTAGGAGCAGCAGTAGTAGGAGTAGAAGTAGGAGTAGAAGTAGGAGTAGAAGTAGGAGTAGAAGTAGGAGTAGAAGTAGGAGTAGAAGTAGGAGTAGAAGTAGGAGTAGAAGTAGGAGTAGTCAGATTAGGAGTAGTCGGTGTAGGATTAATAGGAGTAGAAGTAGGAGTAGAAGTACGAGTAGTCAGAGTAAGAGTAGTCGGTGTAGGATTAGTAGGAGTAGGAGTAGGAGTAAGAATAGAGAAAATAAATATATACGTACCCCTCCTTGTCCGATGTGACGTTCCGCAAGAACTGCTGTACATCCTTGTTGTCGCCAACGCTGGCATAATACTTCTCGAGATCCTTGATGGTCTTGTGATGGGTTAGCACGTTGCCCTCGCCGCCGACAAGTGCCTCCATGTATTTACGTGTGCGCATTATGACCTCGGATAGTTGCAGCTATTGAAACAAAGCAAATTAATATGCAATTAAATATAGAGCACAGCCAAAAATCAACTATAGGGTATATAGATATATATATATATATATATATACTCACCAGCAGCTGTGGACGGCCCAGCGCGGTCAATTTGATGGCCGTGATGCCAGTTCCGAAGGTGGCGCCTGTTGCAACAGATGGCAAGTTGTTCGATCGATCGGTTTGTTGTTCGGAAATGAGAAGCATTTGAGAGGTAAGTGAGAGTGCATGAACGCAAAGGCGCGTAGCAATACGAGGCGTGGCAAAAGGCGTTCAAGACAATTAATGCACTACAAGCTCACACACACACTAACACACTCACACACACACACACACACACACGTATATAGTTTACACAGTAAAAAAAGTTAATCGAAATAAAAAAAATCGCAAACAAAATCAACGCAAAGCTAACTAAAACAAACACACAAAGCAAAATGCTAAATACGAGATTTCTGGCTTTCGATTCCGAGTAGTTTTTTTTTTCTAATTTACGTTTTTTTTTTATGTCTCAATTGAACGTGAATTTAAACGGCTTACCCGTTGCCGCAGCACGCGGCTCTTTCCTATCGTCGTCTAGATACACACACACATGCACACACACACACACACACACACAGACATTTGGGTTTGGTTTTTTAATGATTTTTTGAGGTTAGTTCAATTCCACAACGGTTAATTGGGGTTAGTTCAATTCCAAAACGTTTCATTTTAATTTTTTGTGGTTAATTCGATTCCATAATTTTGATTTTTTGAGGTTAGTTCAATTCCACAACGTTTCATTTGAATTTTTTGAGTTTAGTACAGTTCCGCAACGTTTCGTTTTGATTTTTTAAGGTTAGTTCAATATTCCACGTTTCGTTTTGATTTTTTAGGGATCGTTCAATTCCACAAAGTTTCAGTATGATTTTTGAGGTTAGTTCAATTCCACAATGTTTCATTTTGATTTTTGAGGTTAGTTCAATATTCCACATTTTGTTAGTTGCGTTTATTGTTAACAATTTATTAATTTTATTTTCAGAGAGAGAGAGAGAGAGAGAGAGAGCGGAAGAGTCGTTGCCGTTGGTTTTGTGAGAAAGAAAAATGCATTCGAGAGAGATAAATTAATCAAAATTATAATTTAATGAATAAAGTTATCGCAAGTATACAAAAAAAAAAACTAGAAGCTACAAATGTATCTAATAGAAACTAAGAAAGTGTGCTGTTAACTTCGGCATTCCAGAAAATGAGATACCCCTTAAAAGACATTTACCAACTGTTCCTGATATGAGCAAAAAGACATTGAAACATTTCCTACAACTAGAGTTGAAATGTTTATTTATAAGATAATCTCATTCAATATCTTACAAAGCGAGGGAATGTAAAATCTGAAATCTTTGAACCTTTGTAATACCAAAAAAGCCAAGCAAAACAAGTTTTTGCCAAGTTTTATTTATTACCAGTCCAGTTTCTGACTCATTTAACGACCCGTTCCCGAGGCACATTTCCGCTTATAAATTCCGTTGAAATAAATTTTCCGGATTGTAAATAAATAAATCATGTCAATTAGATATGTTAATTATTTGGCATTTATCGAATTTTTAAAATGCCATTGAACTCGGAATTTGTGGGCTTAAAAGCTCAAAGTGAATGGCAAAAAATTTCGATGGGAAACATTGGAATGAAACACGTGCAGGCGGAACAGCTGGAATTGGGCCGAAATATTGGCAAACTGGCATGCTAGACATACTTAACATTGTGTTTCTATAACAATTCGCGAGCTTAAATGTATTTTATTTCAATCTTTCTCCTGTTTAGCCTCAAATTTGCAATTCTAACCTCAAAAGTGACAAACCTAACCTCAATGTTTAGAAAGTCGCTAAAAAGAAGTACTGTATAATAGAGTACAACTTATGAACGAGGTAAAAGCAAGAGAAAAGCAAAAAAAAAAACAGTATTAAGCTAAGCTTAAAGAAACGGAAATAGGAAACACAGGGTGCACAGGGTTGCACAGGAATGCAGCACAGGGTTGCACACGGCGCATGCTTTTTTGAAGATTGGCCAACAAAAAATGATGTTGAAGAGAAGAAGGAGGCGGAGCTTACCGGAAACGGCCTCCAGACACTTGATGAATATCTCCATGTTGCGTTCACAGGTTGCCTCGTTCAAATAGAAATAGGTGCGTGCGCTGCTCACCTTGTAGCGACGATCGGCAAAGGATTTGTCCACATGATACTGCGGCAAGGCGCCCGCATCCTGGGCATTATCACCGGTGCTCGAAACGGAAGATCTGCGAATAAAAAATGAACCGAGGTGAGTATGTGAAAAGTTGTTTCGGCTGCGCATAAATCTGGTCTGTGGCACGTACTCAACTTCACGTTTCTCGGCCTCCTCCTGGGAGATATCCTCTTCGACGGAATAGTCCAGGATGGGCTTGACGCCGAACGAGCGTAGTCTGTGGCGGCGTTTAACGAGTTGGCAAGAGATTAGAGCGGAAAAAAACAATGGAGCATTAGAAATGCGGCTTAATAAAAACGGAGGCTAAAAACGGGTGCGGGGCAGGGCGCAGGGCGCAGGGGTATGGATGGGGATAAATATTTAATGCTGTGCATGTATGTGGGGAGGTAGTGTAGCCAAAATAAACATGCCACATGCCACAAATGAGCGTCGCATTAGTTCAAGTTAGTTGGATTTTCAAAATTTGTTCAAGTTTTCAGTTTGCATTTCAGTTAAATGACTTGGTTAAATATGGCGATGATAAAAAAGTAAATAGAATCGTTTGGATATACGAGATTTGGGCACCTCTCGAGCGCGGGAACAATCGTGTGGCGATTCTCGCCGGCCACAAAGTGCCCGTAGAAGCTGGACTTCATCAGTATCACAAACAGTTTGCTGCCCAGCACGGCGCGAGCGACTTTTAAAAGCTTTTATTTTTCGATTTTGTTTTTTTGAGAAGGAAGAAGCGTTGCACATTGTTTATCGGTTGTGGTTGTTATCGATAGCATTACGGTTATGTTGATTGTCCGTTGTTAGGTTCAAGTTGATCGATAGCAGTACGGTAATTTGGTTTAAAGGCAGTTGCTCATCGTTAATCGTTTGAGTTAATCGATAACATTGCGTTTGATTGTTATGAGAAGGAAGTAGCGTAGCACAGCGTTAATCGGACAAGGTTATCGATAGCAGAGTATGTCGATAGCAGTACGGTAATGTTTTATTTTTAAGGAAGAAGCGTAGTACATCGTTAATCGGATAATGTTATCGATAGAAGATGTTATCGAAACAAGCGGTTATCGATAACGGCACGCATATGTATTATTTTCAAGGAAGAAGCGTGACACATCGTTAATCGGATAAGGTCGATCGATATCAACGGTTATCGATAACAGAGGTCATCGATTAGAGTACGGAAATGTTTCGTTTTTAAGAAAGAAGCGTAGCACAGCGTTTATCGGTTATGGGTTATCGATAACCGTACAGTTGTATTGATTGTCGTTTTTTTTTGCAGTTTATATTTGTTGTTTTTTTTAGGCATAGCGCAACAGCAAAGCAAAAGTCGAATGGAAGAGAAAAGATAAGAAAAGAAAAAAAGAAAAGAAAAAAAGAAGAAGAACAAAAATATGGTGTTAGTGGATTCAATAATCGTTATACAATTACCTTTCCAATGTGGGTATTATCTTGATCTGATCCTCACCAGCGACAAAATGGCCATAAAATGTTGCCTTCATCAATGCTGTAAATAACCTTTTACCCAATATTTTGTTTGACCATTTCATAAGCTGCGATAATTTCGTTTTTAGACAAAATTTTAAAGATTTGTTTTCGTTTTTATATTTATATAAATCAAGGCATATGTATATATTATATATATATTTGGGTTTTTTTTTATTTTTTAAAAGGAAATTGCAGAAAATTTCAATGTACAGAAAATACGCAACGAGCAAAAGAAGGGCAAAAGAAAATATCGCATATCAAAAAGAACTCATGTTTTCCTAACTCAAAACACACAAAAACACAAAACAACAACTCATTCATATACGAGCCTCTCGCTCGCACACTCACGCCGCCCACGTCATGTGGGCAAAGATCGAGGCATATTTGTCACCTTTCTTTTTCTCTCTCTCTCTCTTAAGGCACATAAATCATTTGGAATGCCGCCAAAGCGCACACCATATGCAATGAGAGCGCGAGAGAGCGAAAAACCCAAAAGACAGACGATCGTGTCAAGGCCAAGCGCGATGACACAGCATGAGGCGAACTTGCGGCGAATATTTTTAAAGAGAGTGCGAGGGATCGTGGAACTGAGCAGGGCTGAGCTGCACTACGCGCGCCTGCTCAAGTAATTAAAATGGTAAACGTCAAGCAGCTGCCGTAAAAGCTCATAAAACAAAAAGAAACGACAGGAGCTTTTTTTTTTGACAGGCACGTGTGATGGACTTAACGAACCGGTTGACAAGACAGGAGGGGGGGGGACAGACTGTGACAAACCAAAAAGAGCAACTAACTGTGTACATGTCGCATGTGTGTGTGTGTGTGTGGTTTTTCAAAACTGGTTACATAAAAATTGGCAACGCCGTTGTCTCGAGTACATTTGTTTTAGTTGTTCTCATTTTTTTTTTCGGCGAATGCTGAAAAGCAAGCACAGGTGTTCGATTTTGAGCTGTGGCCCCGCGTCACGAGACCTGCCAAACAGACGAGCGGTAAAAATAGAATCGGGGAAAAAAACACACACACACACATAAGAACAATTAACATGGCTATTAAGTTGCCAACAAATACAATGTGCACATGTACAAAAAAAAAAAAGAAAACAAAAACAAACACATCAATTTGTTGTATTTGCAGCGCTGCGATTACTGCAATTCACGTTAATCAATTTTCCATTAAATCGATCAAACTGTTAACTCTGTAATAATAATCGATAAGCATATGTATATGTACGCAGGCAACAAAGGCGAATAAAACACACCCACACACACACCAACACGTATACGTAATAAAAACAACACATGCATATGTATTTACATATACATACGAGGGCGAGAGTCGCATTTGCCGTTTTGATTGGCGCGCTTTTGGGGGCCTGCCTGTTAACCATTTACATATGCACACACACACACACACATAGATCGAGAGATGTGCGTATGTGTGCGCCTGACCGACCGACTGACGCAGCTGGCGTCTGCTCGGCTGGCTTGCGCGCAGTAAACAGCACCGTTCAGCAACGGCCTCCAACAAGGTCATAAAATGCATTTGATTTGCACACCCGTTGAGTCACAAGCTCATTCGCATACACTCTGAGCATCCCCCCTACACTACACACACACACACACACACACACACACACACACACACACAAGCCAACCAATTGAGGCGGCAATTAGCGCTGCATTCACTCAAATTTTGATGTGTCATTTAAAAGCCATCAAGGCGCAGACAGCTCAGCAGAGGGGGCAGGGCGCTGTCAGTAGCAGGCAGTTAGACAAGAGGCAGCTCAAGTTAGACAAATGACAGACTGAAATAGACTGAAGATTGTGCACAGAGTGTCGAGAATATAAATAGAAAACTGAATATTAGTATAACACAGCGGCGGGGGGGATGGGCAACGGATGCTAATACTTTGCTAATGATTACTTTATATAACACTGAGCGTAACGAAAGCTTGGGAACTGAAAAGAGAGAGAAAATTGGGCTTCACAATGCAACTTAACAGTTAGCATGTCAGAGAGCGGCAATCAACGACTATTAAAGAGACATAAAGATCAGGACAATTAAAGTAGACTGTGCTTAGGCTCAAGAGCTAAAGAGAGTTGAATGAGTGGGAATTGAAGAATAAATGCATTAAGCATTAAAGAGAACAAACTTGCATAATAAGAGAGTCGACTAACGGAAGGATATTGGGGGAATTGGACTTTGGCTCAAAAGCGAGAGTAAAATCTTTTCCAACTTTTATACTCAATAGGACACATGCAAAGCCGAACTCAAGAGAGAGGCCAACCGGCCGACCGACCGACCGACCAAATTTAAAGAGCGTGAGAAAGACTGGCAAATAGGACAAATGCATTATTGAGCTGTTATACCCAATAGGACAAGAGCAAAGCCTAAGAGCTACTGTAGTCTAAAGAGAGTAGAGATGTAGATAGATAATGATAATATTGTACACAGATGCATAGGTTGCATTGCGCCGCTCAACTTACCGTCATATTGTGCTCAACCAGCTTCTCGCTGGAACAGATCATGTACACCATATAAGCGCGCACCAGCTCCCATGTGGTTTTGCTCTTAAATGCCGCTATCGGATCGTTGAAGCTGACATCGAGTGGATCGCGCTGAGGCTTGCCCTCGGGCTTCGATTGGTAGGGCTTCGCATCGGCTGCGCCCCGTTTGGCTGCGCTGCTGCCATCCTCAGCGACCTCCGAAATCGCCACCTGCGCCTGCTGCTCACGCGCCGCCGAGTGCAGGCAGCGAGCGCCGTTCAAGAACTGATTCTGCCAGCGCAGCGCATACCGATGCGAATGCAGAGCGCTCACCATGTCCAGAGCAGCATTTTGGTTGCCGCTGCTTGCGTTGGCGTTGACGTTGACGCTGGCGCATGCTGTATGTAGGCTTCTTCTATGGCAACGTTTGCCGTTGTTGGAAAATGCCGCTGCAGTGGCCAAATAACGGTTGCTGCTGACGCTGTTGATGCTGCCAACGTTGCGACTGTAGTAAACGAATTTAATTGTTGTACGTGGGGCGCTCAAGGAACGAAGTTGAGCCATTACAGAGCGGAATAGATGGCCGTGGATTCCAAGCTGATGTTACGACTCCTTTCCAATAAATATAGCGTGGGAGAGAGAGAGAGTGAGAGAGCGAGGCCGGGTGAGAGGGCAATAGCTGCTCTTCGTCTGCTTCTGTTGTTTTCTTCTTACGGTTCACACAATTTGCACACACGTTTACTTCTCTTGTTCTTGTTGCTGTTGCTGCTGCTGCTGCTGCTTCTGCTTCTGCTGCTGCTGCTGCTGCTTCTGGTGCTATAAAACAATCTCACAGCTGATTTTGTGTGTTATTTTTTTTTTGCTTGCGTTTCGTTGCTTTTTGCCTGCGCTGTTCTTGCTGTTGTCTTAAAGCTTTTTTCCTCTCTGCAAGAATTATGTGTTATACAACAATTGCAAAAAGGGGAAGAAACAGCAAGAGCGAGAGAGCGTGTTAAAAAAAAGAGAGAGAGGGAGAGAGAGAGAAAGGAGAGGTTAGAGAGCAAACAAAACATACGAAAATTTGACACACACAACTTGTGCTCAAATACACACGCACACACACACACACCACAGACACACATACTCAAAGGCACGCACACCGTACACCGCACACCGCACACTAAACAATGTGCACGAAATTAAATTAAAAGCGAATTTAAATTTCAGTTGCTTAGCTTCTGCTTGAATTGTTGACGTTGTTTTTCTGTGTTTGTTGTACCTGCCTTATATATTTATTGTATTTTTTTGTGTTTCCTTGTTGCTCTGATTTTCTTGATTTTTTTTTTTCGTTTTGCGTTTTGCGCTACGTACGCCGAAACGTTTGGCCACGGCAAAAGCACAGTTCAAACTGTCAAGACGACAGCGGCGAAATGCCAACCGAAGGCGCAACGAGCCGAACACGGCCAGCACGAGCACAAACACGAGCGTACGACCGACAGGCAGGCAGGCCATTCATCCTGCGCTATCGTTGTCACCCGCCTCGCTTACATAATGGTTGCGGCGCCCACGCAAAACTTCGCTGTGTGACGTCACGCCCACCAGCCTCCGCTTGCGAATCACGGCGAAATAGACCATTGGGGGGCGGCGGCTTTAATGGGGGCTGAATTTTATTTTGTTTCTTTCCTTACTTTTTTTTCGTTAATTTAAATTAAAATGCGCTACAAGTGTTGACCACGACAATGACAATTGCCGCGGGGCCAAGCACTAATTGGTGTTAATTCAAAAACGTGCAGGGAAGCCAACCCCTCCCCGCTTCACCCTTTATCTATCTATCTGTCCCACTCGTCAGGCCAGCGAGACGAAGCCGACGGCGAATATTGTGATTGCTCATTTTAATTTATTAGCGTCACGCTAAATGCACAGCAGACGAGACGCAGTTGCCGCCGCCGCAGCAGCCGCAATCAAATTAATATTAAACTTGGCGGGTTTCATTGCGCACAGATTTCATTACACTTAATTATTGTTGCTGCTGCGGCGAGTGAGAGCAGTGCAGAGAGCGAAAGAACCAGAGCGAGAGAGCGAAAATTGCGACGGCGTCGCGCAATTGGACAAAAAAAAAAATGCAAATTCATCAAAAGAAATTGTTTTATGCTGCTGAATAGAATAGCTTACACTCACACACACACACACACACCCACAATGTTGAGCATGGATAGTTATATAACCGTTGCGTGCGCTCCGTTACACTGACTGAGATCCTTATATTACCCATACATGCACAAGCACGCACACACAATTCGCCCGTTGACCAATTCGCCGCCTTTTTAATTTCTCTATTTATTTATATTTATCTGAATGTTTGTGCCATTTTTGTGCTCTATCCGTTCGGTGTGTGTTTCTTTTTCCAACAACTTACCCTCTCACACATACATACAAATTGATATACACAAATAAGCATATATGTGTATATGTACATATAATGCGCATACGTCTCAAACACTTTCAATTTCTGATGCGCTCTTCGAAATATCGAAAACTGTAATTTCAAGCCAAAACGGTAAAAGACATTTTACCATAGTTTTTTTTTTTTTTTTTTGTTCTTTTTGCGCTGCTGATTAATGAAAGCGGACAAGAAGGTTCTGATTCAAGATCTGACAACAAACTCGCTGCTGCCGTTATATGCGTACCTCAGCAAATGGATTTTGGTTGTTGTTTTTTGTTTTTTTCTAAATTTGTTGTTCGTCGTGTGGCTGTTGCACGTTTGCTCGGCTGTCAGCGTGTACGATACAGATACAACCTTAACACAACTGTGAGGGTCTGAATGCGCGCACCAACTAAATTAAGGCCAACATTGAAGCGAAACTGCTGGCGAAAGCTCACACGAAGCTTGCGAATGGGTCAAAACCGAAACCGAAACCGCGTGTAGCACAGACGCAGCGAATGCGGCGAACAGCAGCAATGGCGGCAATGTCAGCTGTTAGCTGTTGTTGTCTGTTGCCTTTTGAACTGTTTGCTTTGCACGTGAGGTCTAACAAAGTGCACATAAATCACGCGCTCGCCATTTTATTTGTTGCTTAACACAATCCTCGCGTATTTCACGACCAATTGGAATGCTGTCGCTTATCTACGCAGCAGACGGTTGGCTGCGTTCGCCAAGGCTTATCTTGCACATACCATTACACACACACTCGCACACACACACATGTATAAATACGCAGCACCGGCTAGCTGTTTACTGTTGTTCTTTGTGTACGCACTAGAGTTGCAACAAATCGTTCTTGTTAAGGTTCACTTGAACTGTTCACTGAACTAAACGAACCAACGAAGACTCAAATGATTGTTCGTCGTCCTAGTATGGTTCGAGCAGTTATGCGACTTACACCAACAAAACGAACAACTTAAACTGAAACTTACACAATATTGGAACTAACAAAAGCAATTCGAAAGATGACACTGAAATGAAAGCTTTGTTTGTTCATTAGGAATTGAACAACGAAACCTACTCATTTTATATGAACTACCCTGTGCAACTCTACTGGAGCCGCTGTGCATCTGGCAACGCCGCCGACTTGCACAAAAACGAAGTGCACACGATAATTATCGATAAATATCGTTGTGCGGCATTTGAATTGAAATTTAAGTTCTTACATTTGTTTTTTATATGAATATATATGTATATATATTATATTAGGTATATGTATATGTTTTGCATGTTTCCACTTTCACAATAGATAATAGATAATAAATTATAGCTACTAGTTGTATTAGAAATAATAATAATATTAATTAACAGTTAATAAGCGCAGCACATGTGCATATTTTTTGTAATATTGTTTGCTTTTCCAAGAAAAAACAAAAAAAAAACTTAACAAATCTAGCAAAACAGAAATTGAAACTATGCGGCGCCGTTGTTAACAAATAACAAAAAAAAAAAACATAAATGTTGATTGAAAAAAAAAAAACAAATATTTGATCTAAAAAAACGTTTTGCGCTCTGCAATTAACTTTAACATGTTGCGTGCCTGGGTGTATGTGTACGTGTGTGTGTGTATATTATATATATATATATATATATATAAATATGTGTGTGTGTGTGTGTGTGTGTTTACATAATATTATTGACTAAATTGTAGATCCAACGAATGTCTATTTACTCTCAATGTGTTAATGCCGCACAATTCTCTCAATCTAGAGCTACAGCTAGAGGCACGTATATATCATCATTTTCATCATTGACATCATCATCATCATTGACATCATCATCATCATCATTGACATTATCATCATCATCATCATCATCATTATCAAAGGAAGTTAAAACAATAACAATTACTAGATATATATCTATGCATATATATATAGATATATATATATGTATAAATACAGCGCCTGACAACAAACTAGAAACCAAAATTTATGCGCGATTCTTAATTTGTTTTGTTTTCAATATATGTGCATATATTCCACAGCTTATAATATCATATATATTATTTGATTGATATATGTGTTCTAGCTTATATTATATTTTGATTTATTTTCGTTACACGAGCCATAGTTTTTTTTTTTTTAATATTTTTCCTCTTTTTGCTTGAAGTACTTTGCTGCACGACAGCGCAATACCCTGTTAAAACAGCTAAAAAAAAAAAAAAAAAGGTATCTACTTGCTGGCAGTGTCTCTCAAACTGTGACTTGCAAATTGATCTAGGCGTGACTGATGCATACTTCTTTTTTTCTACCTCTCTCGAGAGATATCTAGAAATAGAATTTTTAAACTATAGACCCCTAGGGGGCGTGGCTAAAATTTGTAAAAAACTTTTACGTGCACATTTTAATATTGGATTTGTTTCTATTTAGTTGAGTTGCAAACAAAGTCAATTGAATCAATTGCTTAGAAAGCAGTGAAAGTGCCTTTTCTTTAAGCTATCTGTTAATAATTTGTTGTTAAGCTTTGCTTGTTTTTTTTTTTTTTTGTTTGTTTTTTCCTTAAGTCTGACTTTCCAACTAGGGCCTATTTTGAAAATTGGTCTAAATTTGGTTTGGTTTCTAATTGGTTGTCAATGCCTGTAAATACATATGCGGATAAGTACAGTCGCAACAAAAAGATGTTGCTGCTGCTGCTGCTGCTGATGCTGCTGCTGCTGCTAGTTGGACTTGGTCAGCTCGGTGCGATTGGCGGCCACCTCGGCGAGAATGAGCAGATCTGAGGTAGTGGTCACATCATAGCCGGCCGGCTCGTAGACGGACAGCGTCGAGGACGATGACGACGACAGCGGCGGCGATGCGGCAACAGTTGCTGTTGCTGTTGTTGCGGCAACTGTTGCTGCTGCTGCCGCTGCGCGCGTCTCATTGAAATAGTAGCAACCATTTATGGTCAGCGGCAATATGGAGGCCACCTCCTGCTCGATGGCGCTGACATCGCGACGCGTGATGCTCTCCTTGCGCGCCTTGCGCTTCTGGCTGCCCACGGCAGCAACAGTTGCTGCTGTTGCTGTTGACACGTTGGCAACAGTTGCTGCTGGTGTGCTGTTAGTGTTGCAGTTGGGGTTCCGTTGCTTTTTGCTGCTGCTGAATTTCTTCTTCTTTTTGGTGCTGCGCTTGCGCTGCAAATAGGCATCCAAACTGAGCGCCGGCAGCTCCCTGATCTTCTCCTCCAAATCGAATTCGTTTGCCGCCACACGCACCGCTGTCGTCTCCGGCTCCGGCAGCAGCTGTCCGACTGAGGCGACAACGTTGTTTGTTGGCGAAATTGGCGGCGTGTTGCTGTTGGCATCGTTGTTGCTGCCGCCACTGTTGAGGCGACATTTGGACTTCTTGACAATGGCCGCCAGTTGGCCAGAATTGATTAGTTCCTGATAGATTTTGCCCTTGCAGCTGCGCGCGGTCTTTAGCTTTTTGCTGGGCGTGCCGCGCTCCTCCTCCTCGCTCGAATTGCTGCCGCTGTCCAGCAGTCGCTTATTATTATTACAATTATTATTGTTATTATTATTGTTGTTGTTGTTGCTGGGCATGTGCGTGCTCAGGAACTGTGTCGTCTCGCTGAGCACCTGCTGCAACGCATAATCCTTGTCCGGCACACTGCCCGCATTGGCGCTGAGCAATGCGCTCAGCTCACCCATTTGCGTCTCGTCCGCAAACTTGAAATAGTTGCTGCGCAGCATATGCGCCACATCATTGGGCGCCCACTGTAGGTGCTGCTGTGGTGCATGCGGCTGCAGCGGCTCCTCATTAATTTGTCCGGTGGACGCGTTGCTGGGACGGGTGGCGAGCGTGCGCAGCGGCGGTGCGGGCAGTTTGTACCATTTGAAATTGGGATTGGCATTGAAGAAGGCATCTTTGTTCTGCAAAAGCAAAAATGTTCTTAATTATTTTCTAGAGGATTACGATAGAAGAAGACTTCGATGTAAGCAGAAACTTGGTCATATTTAGGAATCATGGTAACAAGCTGTTGTCTTGTATTTATTATAAATAACATTTTTAATAACAAATCGAAGCTAGGGTCAAGATATCTGGAGAAGGACAACAAATGTTGCTTACAAGAATCCAATTTTTGTCGAATTAGGAAAAGTTTCTTGGCGAAAGTCTTAGGTCTAAAACACAGAAGGTTACAGAATATATATATATGTATATATATCCTATCAAATCGTAGCTGTCTCCTTCTATGCTTTATATTATAAGAGCATCTTTTATCGGACCACAAACAAACATTGCAGCAGATCAGAGGGAGAAGGCGCGAGCAACACGCAAGGGAGATAGAAAGGAAGTGCGGGCGAGAGGGAGATATATATAAAAAAAAAAAACCTAAACAAATCTGTGTGCATGCATTTATGGCACTTCCTACTATTCAAAGCTTAGCATATTGTTAATATTTTAATTAAAATTTTTTCAACACAACATATAAGTCATATTGCAAGAATAGCTATCATAATCTTTTATTATTTTCATTTTTCATTTTTATATGTGCCCAAAAACAGCTTAATTGCTTCTCGAAATTAGCAGCTCGCATAGATTAGATAAATGCGCGGCTAACGACTTTTGGCGCACAATTTAAATTCGAACATGTTGCCAGATTGCTTAATTAAACCATGTGGCAGCACCACCAATGAATGTTTGGTAAGTTTGGCAGCAGCAAATGCAGCTCAAGATTTGCTGTAGCTAAATTGTGATATTAATTGAAATAAAATTGAAAAAAAAAGCGAAATAAAAAATTACTTAAGCCAAAAGAAATAATGAGCACACTATGATTATATAAAGATCAGCTGTTGTGCTCATTATTGCTGTTAGTATTTTCTGTTCACAATTTACATATGTAAGCCAAACATATTGCCAGATGGTTTGCTAAAGCTATGTGGCAGCATAAAACGGTTAATTAGCGAAAGTGCAACTAAAATGAATTGAAATTTTAAATTGCTGTTAACGAAACGGCGTATTATTGAAAATGCATTTAATGCTTACCTGCTGCGCCAGATCGGTGAAGCACTGCTTCTCCTGCTCATCCAGTGCGGCCCACCAGTCGCCGAGTATTTTTGTGATGGCTCTGTTGCATTTGTAGTTGAACGATTTTTGGTTATATTTAGGTATTTATTTGTTGTTGCCACAGCGTTGCCAGACTTACCGATTCTCCAGCGATTTGTAGCGCTCTTTGACAATGGCGCGATGCCTTTTACAGAATATGAGAAATGCGTTCATGGGACGCCGTGCATGATGCTCCGGCCGCATATGCTCCTGATCCACCTTGGACATCAGCTGCTCCTGCTGCAGTTGTAGTTGTGGTGCTGTAGCTGCCGCTGCCGCCGCCGCCGCCGCCGCTGTTGCTACAGTTGTTGCCGTTGGCGTCACAGTGACCACATCCACCTCGACATGCTCCTCGGAATCATCATCATTGTTTGTGTTGATGGGCACATTTAGATGGGTTTTCTTTGTTGGCTCCCGCCCCCGCTCCTCTTCCTCATCATCATCCTCATCCTCCTCGTCGTCATCGTCGTCGTCGTCCTCTTCATCCTCCTCGCCCAGTTCGCTGCTGCTGCTGTGCTGATGTTGATGTTGTTGCTGCTGCTGCTGTTGTTGTTGTTGCTGCTGATGATGATGCTGCAGTTTGGCATAATTGTGTACATCTTCGATTTGGCGAAAGGCATTTTCTTGGTCCTCAGTCCTTTGTTGTTGTTGTTGTTGCTGTGGCATTGTCCATGCTTCAATAAAGGCACTTTTGGCTAACCCTGTTGTTGTTGTTGCTAGTTGCAACTGTTGTTGCTGCTGCTGCTGCTTGTTGTTGCTGCTGGACTGAATGCTGACTTGTCTAAGCTGCGGCTCTTTGGTGCTTGCTGAGGTATTTACTTTGCCAGGCGGCATCCATTTCAGTGAGGCGCCTGCCTTTTGCTTCGGCTGCTGCTGCTGCTGTTGTTGTTGTTGTTGTTGTTGGGGAAAAGTCATTAGAAAATGCTTTGCCTCAACTTCGGTTGATGTTATTTGAAATATTTTTGGAGTGGTTGTTGTGTTTGTTTCTGCTTTTGTTGTTGCTGGGGCGGCATTGTTGATTAAACTTTGGCTTTTGTGCTCATTTGATGCTGCTGGCACAATTTTAATGCCACTGCTGTTATTATTGTTGTTGTTGTTGTTGTTGCTGCTGCTGCTGTTGTTGTTGTAGTTAAAATGCAGTGTAATTGCAGCAGTCGCCGCAGCACCTGCGCCCGCACCTGCCACACTAAAACTGTTGATCATATTTGGTTAAAATGCGCGCCGCGTCGCGTCCTGCTGAATTGCATGGATTTTCTGGTTTGATTATTGCCGTTGGGCCTGCGAAATAAAAACCAAATATAAGCAACAAATTCAAATAGGAATTTCACAAATGTGTATCACAGTGTGTGTGTGTGTGTGTGTGTGTGTGTATGCGCTACTGTATACGTATGCGCATATGACAGTGCTACCATTGTAGCTTAAAATTGTTAACCATCTGGCAGCACTGCGCGAGTTGCTCAGTTGTTTACAAAATAAAACGGAGAGAGTGGGTGGGCAAGGTATGGTAAAGAGAGCGAGTGAGGTAGCAAAAGAGCGAGCGCACAGATGATATTCGCAAGCGTTCGCTTTGTGTGCGCCAACCACTAACAACAACATGTATCAGCTGTGTGACGTTTGACGGTGAATATGCACTAATGTGTATGTGTGCGTGTGTTTGCCATTGGCACTGACGCGCCCGTTAGTCGCAAAACAAAAATAACACAAAAACAACACACACAAACAGGTTCAATTTTAATTAAATATTATTAGAAATTGTTTGAAACGAACAGATGAAATAACGACGACAATTTATTGACCACTCGATATTGATATAAGTTGAACTAACTCTCACTCTCTCTTGCATTGCAAACTTTAAAAATAATATACATACAGATGTGTATGTGCACATATGTATGTTACATACATATGTATGCGCTTATGAACAAAGCAGCAAAAGTATGTATGTATTTGGATGTATGTATGTATATATGTATGTATGTTACTGGCACACGGACAAACAATTGAAACGTCAGCGTATACATAAGATGTAGGTATGCATATTTTGCATAAATAAAAACACTCATTTCGATTTATATGTATGTATTTATCTACATACATATACGAACGCACAATGAAAAACACAACATCGGGGGAAAACAGCAATAAGTCAACTACGCAGCGCGAAAACCAAAGTTTCCAATTGCATGGAATATTTTTCAACACTGACAATAATGTTAAACACTGGCTGCCAGCTAGCCAATTATTGCAAATAACTGTTAAGTCGAATATATTTGACTGGCGGTTGCCTAGTTAACACATGTTAATTAATTATTAACATTATTTGCATTTTTTGTTGATCGCTCACTTTTGCCAATTCCACTACTGCACAATTTGCTGACTATTTTTTATACATGTACATATATTTTTTGTGACTGCCCGTTACCGTCGGATTTCATATAACAACATAAGCAAAAAAAAAAAAAAAAAAAACTACTGTGAACATTGCTACGTGTACAGCTGTGTGACCGTGTGTGTGTGTGTGTGTGTGTGAGAGAGAGAGCGAGAGTGCGAATGCGCGCAGTTTCTGTATGTGTGTGCGGGAGATGCCGATGCCGTTGATTTGCCGTTTTGTTTTCGATGCGATTACTTTGAACTTGATTGTGCCTGTGTGCGAGAGATGTACTGCGCTTAAAGCGCTGTTGTGTGAACGGCAAGTATTTGTAAATTTTAACTTGGGATCCATCTCCAACAGTGTTGCCACTTGACGCATTTGTACCGTGAAAAGTGCAGCCATAGTGCACAGCTGTCAGCTGTTACACCGTTGCTTTGTTATTGCTGTTGTTGTTGTTGTTATTGTTGTTTCGCACCAGCCATACACGGTCAAGGCCAAAGCGTTGTCGGAGCAACCATTGATGAGAGGTGGTTGCCAGACACGAGGATTGGGGGTGTTTTGTGGCGCCGCGCCGTAACCTTCAAACAAGTTCTCGTTCTAAATTCGCTTCTAGGTTATGTTTCGTGTGGCTTAATAATAAAGGGGGCGTAAGACAGGAATTGTGTGTTGCATTTGAGTGCAACAATTTTTTTTTTTTTTTTTTGTAAATATGCATGCAATAATATGTACATACATGTATTAATGTTATTTCTGTGATGTTTCGCAGTGTAGTTCATTTAAAAACAAAGATACAGATATGGATATATGTACGTACATATATATATATATATATAGAGTTGC
Source organism: Drosophila virilis (assembly GCF_030788295.1). NCBI lineage: Eukaryota > Metazoa > Arthropoda > Insecta > Diptera > Drosophilidae > Drosophila > Drosophila virilis. Next base: position 967,170 of record NC_091543.1, read on the forward strand.
CTATTTATATATATATACGTACGTGCACATAAATATGGATGTATGTATATATGCAGGCAATGTAGACGCGCGCACACAAACAAACAAGCACACACACACACACACACACACACACAAAGTCGACAAGCACAAAACAGCTGATGACGTTTGTTATTTTGTTCGCAGTGATTATTTTGCAAATAAAACGGCAAAGCAAAACGAAAAACAAAATGTCGTTGAATTTGATTTTGGCGTTTTGTTAAATGAAAACTTCAACACCGAATTGGCGCATTAATTAAGCACAATATAAAATATTTATTTATTAAACAATTTACTTTGAATTTCACCAACAATCGAACGGTGAATCGAAATCGCAATCGAACTCGTACTGCTCTTGTTTAATTAATTTTCAATGTTGATGATGTCAAATGAGAATGAAAACTGACTGTTTTTGTGTTGTGCGGATAGAGGCAACGGCGGCGACGGCGACGACGACGACGGCGACGGCGACAGAGAAACGGTCGTCGTCGTCGTCGTCGTCGTTGCCTGTGTTTCGTTCAATTGAGCGCAGCAGCAAAAACAACGAAAATGTATTTATTTTTCTGTTTTTGTTATTGCTTTTGCCAGCGTGCTTGTGTGCGTGTGTGTGTGTGTGTTTGTGCGCCCAATACAATCGCACAAGCAAATAGGCCCGGTGGCGCTCGCTCACTGTTGAGAGCGAATATTCTGTTCTTGTTCGTGTTCTTGTTGCCAGTGTTGTTGGCGACTCTCTTGCACTTGCGTGTGGGGCTCAGGCTCAGCTGTTTGACTGCCTGTTACTGTTGTTTTTGTTGTTGTTGATGATGGAAATTCGTGTGCAGTGGATTTTCATATGCAAATTGGGGCAAACAGGAAGAATTTGGTTATCCATGAAATACATACATACATACATAAATTTGGTTTCTTTCAGTTACAATAAGTATTGCAACAAGTACATTTCTTCTCTTCGCTGCATGCATGTATGTTTGTGTGTGTGTGTGCATTGCTGTGTTTTTTTTCCTTTGACATTTTGGCAATTTGGAAGGTTCTGCTATTGCATAATCAATTTTAACAGTTTGTTTGCATTTGCATTTGCCCAGCGTTGCCTACACCAAAGCAGAGCAGCAGCAGCAGCAACCGCAACAATGTTATTGTTTTTCAAGGTCACACACACATGCAAGCGCTACAACGTCCCCAACACCCACCGGCCATCATCAGTTGAGTTCAATTGTTGTGTCTTACCGTTCGTTCGTTCGTTCGCTCTCTTTTGCGCGCGTTGCTCGATTGTTGCGCTCTCGCAAACAAAACTTGCCGGGAGCAAGCCACACACCCATACACACACAACCATCTAAACTTGCTATCACACATACTCCATGTGTGTGTGTGTGTGTGTGATTTTTGTGTAAGCGTGTATGGGTTTTTGTTTGTGGGGCTCACAGTCTACGGGAGGATACTGTTATGCATTGAATGTGTGCGTATGCGTGTTAGTTTTCAGGGTCAGGGAAATTCGATTTTTTTGTCGTCGTTGTCGTTGAGAAGGCCTTAATTTAAGACAATGACAAAGCAATCAATTTTTGAGTGAGAAAATGCGACACGTAAATAACGTTAATGTTAATGAACTGTACTGAGTACAGTCTGTTAATATTGTTTTCGCACAGTTACAATATCGAACAAAAAACAACATCAATTAATATTTGAAAATCAATCTTTTTTTAAAGAAAGAAGATAAATAATCATGTTCAAAATGTCAACAATCATAGAAATTAGTTTAAAGCAAGTATCGGCTGTGTTGGGAAATTTTTGGCAATTTAATGTTTACGAAGGAAATTTGCAAGGTACTTGGTGGGACATTAAAAGTCCCAGCTTAATAAATAATCTCATGTTTAAAATGGCGTCCGATACTAATCCTAATCCTAATGTAATAATCAGCTGAGACTATACATTTGGAATATATTTCTATATATTTGTATTTAAATATCTATTTAACTGACAAATCAGGACATAAGATATTTGCAAGATGTTTGCTTGTTACCAAAAAGTGTTGAAAAATGCTTACAGTGCCAATACTTGTGAGTGTGTCTGTATTTGTGTGTGTGTGTGTGTGTGTGTGTGTGCAGCTGATTCGGGCACTTCCGCGCATTATAAAACCGATATGTATACGCACACACACACACACACACACACACACACACACACAAAAACTCTCGCATAAATGTGTATGCAAATAATTGAATATGCATGCATGTGTGCGCACACACACACACATCTATGTTTGTATGTTTTTTCTTTTCTTGTTGGCTTTATTTGTATTCCAAGACAAAAGAGCATACAAAATGATAAGGGGGCATTCTTGCGGGCAGTGTTATCGACCAAGACAGACGAGGGCAGGGGGAAAGGCGAATTATTTGTTGTGCTCGCGATAAGCGGGTTGTATAAAAAATAAATAATAATGATATCGATAAAAATGAGCAGCAGCAGCAGCGGCAGCAGCATCTCATCTCATCCCATCTCACTCACCCAAAATGCAGTTGACATGCGTGACGGGTGTCCGGCGGATATGCGTTTAGCGCTTGAGCACATCGATAAAAGTCTCGTGCGGCACACGAATGTTGGCAAACATGCGCATCTTCTTTTTGCCCTCCGACTGTTGTTTGAGCAGCTTCATGCGACGCGTCACATCGCCGCCATACTATCGATAAATAGAGTATTGTTATCGAATTTGTTCGCAACATCTCTTTTTGCAGTGTGGCAACTCACCAGCTTGGCCGTTACATCCTTGCGATAGGCCTTGATGGTTTCGCGCGCAAGCACTTTGCTGCCCACGCACGCCTGTATGGCAATCTGTACCATCTGTTTGGGTATGAGATCCTTGAGCTTGTGCACCATTTGGCGGGCAACGCCGGTTGCCTTGCTGGCGTGCACAATCCGGCACAGCTCCTCGATGGGCCGCCCATTCAGATGTATGTCCAGGCGCACCAGATGCGTCTGATGATAGCCATGATCCTCATAGCTGAAACTGGCATAGCCGGAGCTCAGCGATTTCAGTCGATCATGAAAATCCAATATAATCTCGCTCAACGGCAGCACATACTTCATCAGGATGCGCGACTCATCGATGTTCACCGAGCTCTGTTGCAGGCCGCGTCGCTCCACGCACAATCCAATTATTTGGCCCACATATTCCGTGGGCGTTATGATGGTGCCCAGCACTAGCGGCTCATGGTACTCCTCAATGTTGGACGGATCGGGCAGCAAGGCCGCATTCGATATGTCCAGCGTGTTCCTGCCGTGCTGCTTGATCAGCTTGGGATTGCGCAGCACAATCCGATATGTGACCGAAGGTGCCGTTATGATCGGCTCAGCGCCATGCTCCTGCTCCAGACGCTGACAGAACACCTCCATATGCAGCAGGCCCAGAAAGCCAAGACGCCAGCCCTGACCCAGCGCCGGACTGGAGTCCACATTGACCGTCACCGCCGAATCGTTGAGCACCATTTTGTCAATGGCGCTGCGCAGTGCCACATGCTTGGACTGGTCGACCGGAAAGATGCCGGCAAAGACAAGCGGCTGCTGTGGCCGATAGGTGCCGGCAGCCGTCGCCGTTTGATGCTTCAGGTGAATCGTGTCGCCAATGATGGACTCCTTGCTGTTGCGCATATTGCAGGCAATGAGGCCCACCTGGCCGGCCAGCAGGCCGTGCACAGCGCACTCGGCCGGACGCAGCACGGAGAGACTCTTGACGGGATACACCTTCTTGGTGGCCAGCGACTGTATATCCTGGCCCACGGCCAGCTGGCCGTTAAGCACATAGATGAGATTGAGTGCGCCGCGATATTTGTCGAACCAGCTGTCAAAGATTAGGGCACGAAATGCGCTCTCGCGCTGCACATTTGGCGGCGGAATTGTCTCAATGACACGCTCCAGCACCTGGTCAACGCCAGTGCCCAGTTTGGCGGAGACACGCAGCACACTGGCAGGTTCAATGCCGAACAGCAGCTGCATATCCCTAGTCACCTGGTCGGGCTGGGCATGCTTGATGTCGATCTTGTTGAGCACCGGCACAACGGCCAATTGTCGCTGCTTGGCCAGATGATAATTGGCCACGGTTTGCGCCTGTACGCCGTGGCAGGCATCCACCAGCAGGATGACGCCATCGCAGGCGGCCAGCGAGCGGGAGACCTGCAAGAAACATGCATTAATCCCGACAGAGATTGAATGAATACACGCAACAAACCTCGTTGGAGAAATCCACGTGGCCAGGCGTATCGATTAAATTCAGCAGATACAGCTGCTGCTTATATTTGTAGAATATGGAGGCGGTCTGTGCCTTCACTGTGATGCCGCGTTCCCGCTCCACCTGCAAACTGTCGAGCACCTGATGCTGGCCGGCATTGCGTGAAATTGCGCCTGTCAGCTCAAGCACACGATCCGCCAGCGTGCTCTTGCCATGATCGACATGCGCAATGATGCTAAAGTTGCGAATACGCTGCACAGGCATCTCGGCGAATTGCCGGAGCAGCGCATCCTCCGACAAATTGGACGCCGCCGCCGAATCCGATTTGTCTTCCAAGCGGGCCAAGGTCGTGCAGAGTGTGCGATAGCCGGCCAGACGTTTCCATGTGCTGTGGCCAGTTGTTTGCGTTAGCAAACGCGTCCAGCGTATTGTTTTGTACATTTCGCTGTGACTTTTAACGCATTTTTCGATTTAATTTGATGTAGAAATAAGCCGGCACATTTTGTAAATGTTACCGCACAACATGTGAGCTGAGTGCGTCGGGTTGCCAGCTGGTTTCAAACTACAGCTCAGCAGTTGCACTGCCAATTCATTCACAATATAGTATTTTTTCTCTCTTGTGTTTTTTGAGGTATTCTGTGCAGGTGGCAACGCTGTTAACCGTTTGACCATATTAAGTTTAAATTAAATATTAATTAGTTAAAGCTATAACCGGCATGGTAAACCAAAATCGCAGTAAATCTAGTTAACTTTACAAGTGTTCTGCCAAATGTAGTGTAATTGTGTCAAATTTAGCCTTTAGCAGGCCCAGCGCGTGATTCTTCCCAAAATGTGTACACGGAAATGTTTAAGAAATTGTATAAAAAAGCATATATATATATATATATATTTATAGAGGAATATGCAAAGGAGTAAATTGTTCATATACAGGACACAATAAGGATTCTCTTTAACATTAAGTGCGCATACTTTTAGCTTGAGCCTTGACATTAAGCAATTGCATACCGAGGACACGTAAGTGACAATCTAATTGATAATAATAAAAAATAAGCACAAGCGCTTAGCGTGTTTTTTTTTTTTCAAAAGGTTAATACACAATAAAATACAAAAATGTACATACGATAGGTATATATATATATATATATATATATATATAATTAAGTTTTGCACGTTAGGTTACTATAAAAAATATATTTCAATTTATTATTTTCACTTAACGGCTACTTTTGTTGAGTACATTCAGATTTGCTTCCCGAATAAGAACTGATTTATCTAACTGTTGCGGTCGCTTAGCAAACTTCGCTTTGAGAGAGTTTGAGTCAAAATTGAGTGAAGTTTGAGCTGCGTCAGCAATTATGCGTGGGATAGTACTCTGATGGGAACATTGACAGTGGCGTGATATTTAGGGTGAATTGTTTATGTCTACCAAAGGGGGACAGTTTGATCTTGACCAATGTCGATGTTATCACCAGGCTCTTTGTTTACAATATTAGAAATGTTTATAATTGTGCTTATGCTTATGTGCTAAGATATGTTAAAGGGTGGGTGCGACTATGGATATGTCACTCCCCCAACCATTAGAAAAGTGCCTGTCCTCAGGTGTTTAAGTTTGGATATAGTGTAACATTTTCTTCTTTTACAATTGGTATATCTCCTATTATTGTAGGTGTTTCTTCTACTTTGGGTTTTTTATATTTTATAATTAATTTCTTAGGTATGCTTTTGAACTTATATGTCAAATACAGTGTTAAACTTATTAATATGATTACAAATATGGTTATTGTAATTATCTGGAATACATTGTTAAATTTTGTATGTGCATTTATAATTTGTTTCGTTTGTACAAACGAAAGTGGTTCTAATTTTATAACATCATTGCTTACGTAAATGCTTTGAGTATAATCTAACATATTGTTTGAAATTGAAATTTCATTAATTTGCAATGAACAATTAAAGATTTTTATTATATTGTTTCCTTCTATTGTTATTTCGTTATTTATACAATTATGGTTTAATATAGTTTTTGGTAAATTCCAAGTTAAAATTATATTTGGTTCTATGTAGTTGATTTGAAAATTTTGCAAAATTTTAGTATAACTACATTCTGATGTTATTTGGTTTAAAATTCCTGTTAAACATTCATTATTAATTAATTTTTTTGTTTCTCTGCTATAAACTTTTTTATCTTGGGTAAAATATTTTTCATGAGCTATTTCTGTCAAAATATTATTATTTTCATCCGGGTATGGAATTATTTCGAATACCGGGCTTTTTATTATTTCTCGAGGAATATGGGATATTATCAGTATTTCGTTTGTATCTGATTTAAACCAAGTGGAAGTTTTTGTATTCAACAATTTCTCAGAATTAACATGCAACAAATAGTCATGTTTTAGTAATTTTGGGTTAAAAATTCCTAATCTTGTGAGCTGCATTCCCATCTCAATGTCTTCTATATATTCTGTAAAGTGTTGTAAGTTAAATATAAGGATATCTAATTTCTTTCCTTTTTGTTTCTCTTGATCTAGTTCGTTCATGATTTCTATTCCTTTGTTTATAGCTTCTATTATGTAATTTAATTCGTTAACCTGGACGCTGTTTTCTGCTAAGTTGCTTATTTTTTGTTCAATTTCTGCTTTGTCTTCTTGATCTAATGTTCCAAATAAGTATTTATATGCTGTTCCTACTATGTTAACTAAACCTCTTTTGCTACGTTTGGCTATTTTTAAGCCGTTTATTTCTCTGTTTAATTTTTCTACTAGGTATTCGATTTGTATAAGGTTATTGAATTCTTTACTTTGTTCAATTAAATTGTTAAAAGTTTCTTCGGTTTTTGTTGAGGTTATTTATTAGTTTTTCTTTATTAGCTTGAGTGTCATACTCTGGTGTACCTGCATATATGAATATGTCCGCTGGTGTTCTGTTAGTCGTTTTGTGCTTTGTTTTATGATTGTACGTGTAGAGTATAGTTTCAAATTTTGTAAGTTTATTTTCGACGTCTGAGTCGCTGTTAATGATTCTTAGTTTTTCGTTAACTGTCTTATGAAATCGTTCTACGTCGGATATACCGTTTTTACTAGTGGTTATATTAATATTTACTGCTTCTGATTTTAGCCATAATTGTAAAGCTGTGCACATAAAAGCTGAGTCTTTGTCTGCCTTTATTTCGATGGGTTTACCCATTTGGTTGAACACTTGTAATATAGCTCGTTTGGTTTCTAGCCAGTCTCTACTTTTTATTTCTATTAATGATGCAAATTTTGAATAGATATCAATGCAAGATAAAAATTGTTTATCTCCTACTATGTAAAAATCCATTACATATTTTTCTCGGATATTAGCGATTTCCGGAGTTATTTCGAAAGTTAATTTTGTATCTCTGTGTTCTGTTTTTGCGATGTTGCAAATCTCACATTCATTTATTAGATTTTGAATTAAATTTTGATAATCTGGGAAATAGTGGGTTTCTTTGAACCAATTGATAGTTTTTTCAATTCCTGGATGTAATAATTCTTTGTGCTTTTTTAATATTAATTCTTTGAATTCTGCATATGTTTGAAGGTCTATTAATTTTGTACTAGTTTTCATTGCCTTTGTTGAATTATTCGGACTTATTATTTCTAAGTAGGCTTCTTGAAAAATTGGAAAATCTGCTTCGTTGTGGAAGTATAGCACACTTTTCTTTGTGCATAAGTATTCTTTTATTAATTCTTTGGCATGCGTATTAGTCATGTCTTTGTACGTAATTTTTATGTTGGTTTTGTGAAAGTAATTCGTAACTTTTGTTTCGTTCTCGGTTCCTTTTTCAAATTCTATTTGTCGATTATAATAATTAAGTGGTCTTTCTGTGATTTGTAAATGGTTACTGTTGTCTTCTTGAGCACTATGTATTGTTGCTCTTGTGCTAATTGTATCTTCGCCTAAGAAGTTTTCGTTTAATTGAATTCTGGACAGAGCATCTGCCACATAATTTTCTTTTCCTGGGACGTATTTAATTTGGAAATCAAACTCATTTAGCTTGATCTTCCACCTTTGTAATTTCATGTTAGGTTCTTTCATATTATTTAACCAGACGAGTGGTCTGTGATCACTAAGGATTTGAAATTGTCGACCAAAAAGATAGGACCTAAAGTATTTAGTGGCCCAAACGATTGCTAATAATTCTTTTTCAATCGTTGAATAATTTAACTCATGCTCGTTGAGAGTTCTACTTGCATAGCATATAGGCTTATGCTCTTGCGAAAGGACGGCCCCTATTGCCATATTACTTGCGTCTGTAGTTAATGAAAATGGTTTTTCGAAGTTAGGGTATATTAAAATTGGGTCGGATGTTATGAGTACTTTTAGCTTTTCAAACGCTAGTTCGTAGTCTCTGTCTTTTATATTGATTTTTGCTCCCTTTTTTAATTTAAGTGTTAATGGTTTTACTATATTAGCGAAATTTGGTATAAATTTCCTATAGAAACCACATAATCCTAGAAATGATTTAATTTCTTTTGGGGTTTTTGGAATTGGGAATTTGACAATTGCTTGTATCTTGTTGGGATTTGGTTTTATACCCTCAGTTGTGATGATGTGACCGAGAAATTCAGTTTCTTTTCTCATAAACTCGCATTTATCCAACTGTAGTTTTAAGTTAGCTTCTCTAAGCTTCTTAAATACCTTTTGTAGCGACAAAATGTGTTCCTCCAATGAAGTGGAAAAAATAATAATGTCGTCTAAGTAGACCAGACAATCTTTAAAAATTAAATCTTCTAAGAGATTGTTCATACAACGTTGGAACGTTGCAGGTGCATTCTTAAGACCAAATGGCATGCGAGTGTACTCGTAATGGCCATGTTTAGTCGAAAATGCGGTCTTGGGTATTGAACCAGGATCCATTTGGATTTGGTGGAAGCCTTTGGCTAGATCAATGGTTGTGAAATATTGACATTTTCCAAGTTTGTCTAATATTTCATCCATGATCGGGATAGGGTATTTATCATTAATAGTTAGTTCATTGAGATTGCGGTAATCTATGACTAACCGGAACTTTTGCTTTCCAGATGCATCGTTTTTCTTTGGAACGATTATTACTGGTGAGCAGTAAGGGGATTTGGATTTACGTATGATATTTTGTTTTATCATATCGCTTATTTGTTTATTTACTTCCTCATCGTATATTTGAGGATATTTGTATGGACGCTTGTAAATTGGGTCCTCATGTTTTGTTAGAATTTTGTGTTTAATTGTACTAGTGAAAGTCAAATTGTCACCTTCATGGTACTGGATATCACGAAATTCATGTAAAACTTTTTTTATTTTTTCTTTTTCTTCTGAGTTTAGGTGCTCTAGCCTAAACTCATTGTTTTCTATTAATTCATTATTAATAGCGAAGTTAAATGGTCTGTCCTCTGTTGAGGGTGGATCAAGGCACTCTTGTGCGGTCATGTCCTCTTCGACCTCTTCGTCGTTATATCTAAAACAAAAGTTAAATTCTCCTAAGGTTACGGATCCTTGTGCATAGTCTATTTTTGCTTGACATGCCTCAAGGTATTCTCTCCCAATCAGAACATCATAATGCTCTGAGAAGTCGTGAATATAGAATTTTTGTTTGCTCGGACAAATTTTGCTTGCTCCTAATCGTATACTTTGTTTTAATTCAATAACACCATTTATGGTGTGAACCTTTAATGTTTCGTTGTAAACTGGAAAATTTAAGCGGTTTGTTTTCATTAGATTTATGGTTGAACCTGTGTCGATGACACATTTTAGAACTTCGTCATTCATAATCAATTTTATGAATGGATTTCTTCTGTTTGTTCCGAGGCTTGCTGATGAAAATTTTCGGATGTATCCATTTTCATCTGCCCACTGTTACTATCTCTTTGACGTTTAGTCGGAGGGTTTGGTGCATTCAAGCGTGAATGGGACTGATTTTGGTAGTTTAAGGGATTTTGGTATCTACCTTGACTTAATTTCTGTTGGAACTCGTGGTGAGCTTTCTGATTGTCTTCGGACTTATTATGCTGTTTATTTTGTGCGTGATAACTCTGATTCGTGTTGGAATAGCCACTTGAAATGGTGGTTGGGTTAGCATTTTGCTGATAATTTCCCATGTTCCTACGATTGTTATTTGGATTTCCCTGAACATTATTATTTTTAGGTTTTTCAGTAACGCTATTTTCATATAATCCCTCTCTTTGAGCTACTTGCTTTAGTTTTTGTGTCGACGTAATGTCGTGTCTGGCTAACATCATGAAAAGCCTATCTGGTAATTTTTTTGTAATAACATCTTTGATTGTGTTATTCATAGCATTTGTATAAAGGGTTGTATTGCTAGGTATATTTTCTAGTGCTAACTTATTTAAAATAACAAAAGATTTATTCTCGAGCTCCTCGATGAACTTACGGACGTTTCCTTGGTAATTCGTGTTGTATAAGCGTCGAAGGAGTTCTTCAAATGGTGTCTGCACTTTGTATTCTTCAATCAATGCGTTTCTCAGCTCCTGCCAAGTGTTGGCTGCTGTCCTTTGTGATATTCTCTGAGCATCTCCTGTGACTTGCAATTCGATGGCTCCGTATAAGATGCTATGTTGTCTAACATCTCGGGTTGGATACAGGTGTAGGATGTAATCTATCCTTTTAATGAAGGCGTTTAGTTGATCCGTTGATCCGTCAAAGCTTGGCACCTGTCTAAGTTGTGAAAGGGCCTGGTTGAGGTGTTGTTCTGATAATTCCATTGTCATCTTGGTGTAATACACTTTTTTTTGAATAGTTTTGAGTTTGTAGGTTTGAACTTTATTGTTCTTTGATTTTGCACTTTTATTTTAAGTTAAAGTTTGTGATGGATTATTGTGCAAATGTTTTTTTTTTTTTTTGTGTGTGTGTCTTAAAAAGACTCAGTAATAACGTATTGCAGGGATCAAACGATATGCAAAGCCAGTCGTTATTAACTGTAGTAGCTTTATTGCCCAAAGGGTCAATATTATTAAGCTACTAATGACCCGAAGGTTCTTGTGCGGATACGTATTCGAGAAAATTTTTATTACACTCCGACAACACTTTCGGTCGCGATTGTGCGTTAGATCTGGGAATTAATTATCCTTTAGCGATCTTTAATTTTTCCCGACGTATCCTACCGGCTGCGCCAATTAAGTTTTGCACGTTAGGTTACTATAAAAAATATATTTCAATTTATTATTTTCACTTAACGGCTACTTTTGTTGAGTACATTCAGATTTGCTTCCCGAATAAGAACTGATTTATCTAACTGTTGCGGTCGCTTAGCAAACTTCGCTTTGAGAGAGTTTGAGTCAAAATTGAGTGAAGTTTGAGCTGCGTCAGCAATTATGCGTGGGATAGTACTCTGATGGGAACATTGACAGTGGCGTGATATTTAGGGTGAATTGTTTATGTCTACCAAAGGGGGACAGTTTGATCTTGACCAATGTCGATGTTATCACCAGGCTCTTTGTTTACAATATTAGAAATGTTTATAATTGTGCTTATGCTTATGTGCTAAGATATGTTAAAGGGTGGGTGCGACTATGGATATGTCACTATATATATATAGAAATAGCTGCAATAGCTTAACGCTCAACTCAATTACTTAGCTTTAGTTATTATTTAAACATTTACGCACTTTCTAAATGATAATTACAAAGGCTTAATATAACACGAGTTGGAGGCGATCGACAAATCGCTTTTCCTTAACTTTTTGCTTGCTTTTCGTTTTTTCTTTCGTTTTTCTTTGAGAGACTAATAAACAGATAAAATGGTTTAACATCGGCAGAATTGGTTTGTTTTTTTGTTTTTAAGCTTAACTTAAATGCGGTACAAGTACAAATACAAATACAATAAAAGTATAAAAAAAAATTACACATAATTCAATTGTTAATATCGAAGACGTCATGTCTAAATACATAATAGGAATACAGTTCGTTATTCATTTTCATTTCTTAGGAGTGATATGAAGTTTATGTGTGTGTGTGTGCGGGGGAGTGCGAGTGTCTGCATATGTGTGTGTGCGTGTGTTTATATGTGTGAGTTTGTATGTCTGTTGTGTGTGTGTGTGTGTGTGTGTGTGTGTTGTTCTGATGCCTTGAGATTTGATTTTCGTTCTTTGACTTGCAATTACAGTTAGAGTATAAAAAATCACTAGCTAAATATGTACGCATACATATATAGTTACACACACGTGCATATATGTGTATATGTATATACACGAGTGTGTGTTTGTGTGTGTGTGTGTTTAGAGTGCAAAAATAAACAGATAATTTAGCGCCCATCGTGAACTTAACTTAAAAACTGCGTACAATATATATATATATATATATATACGTCTATATATCTATCTATATATATATATATAGTTGTATATATATAGGTGTATATATATGTAAATTGCACAAACGTGCGCTAACTGCCGCCAACCTGCCGCCCGAGCCCGTAGATGTTTGTTCACTTTTGTGCCTGCATGCGCGCCTGCATCTGGGCGAGCATCTCCTGCATGCGTCGCAGCTCCGCCTCCTTCTCCTGCAGTATGCGATCCTTCTCGTTGAGCACACTATTGACGCCCACCTGTGCGGTTCCGTTATTGTCTCCGCGCTCCGATTTGATGCCGTTCTCCTTGCCTTTAATGCCCTTGGCCAGGCGATCGGAACGATAGTTCTCGTAGTGCACCTCCTGTGTGACCTCCTGCAGATCCTGCATATGTGTGATCAGCATGGTGCGCAGCTTGATAAAATCACAATGATCGGGATTTTCGACCTCAACTACGCCCCAGGGATAGAGGCGGCCGCGCACCTTTTTGCCTTTGACCTCGAGCAGGGTATTGGCGCCGCAGACGGCAAAAGGCACAGCTTCTTTAAGTTGCTTCACTTGCTCCTTGTAGTCTTCGTCCTCATCTGAATCACAGTCGGGCAGTGGATAGATTTTGATGCCATGGCTCTCAATCTCCTGCATAATGCGGCATTTCAAGCGCAATATCTCCTTTTTCGTCAGACAATCCGCCTTGGCTATAACGGGCACAATGTTCACCTTCGAGTGCAGCTTCTTCATGAACTCCACGTCCAAGGGTTTCAGTCTGTAAATTTACAATGTATATACATTTTTTGTTTTGTTTTGTTTTAGCTGATCAGCTGCTCGATTTACCCATGTCCGAATGGTGATATAAAGTAGAAGCAACAATGTATGCGATTGTCCACGATATTGCGACGATTCAGTCCGCTCTCGTCCTGGAGGAAGCGCTCGTATTGCTCATCAATGTACTCCAGTATGGCGCTAAAGCTATTTGAATTATCGATGGCATCACCGAAACCGGGCGTATCCACAACAGTTAGGCGCAGCTTGACGCCGCGCTCCTCAATCTCCACGGTGGATGCCTCCAGTTTGACCGTTTGCTTTTGTTTCTCTGTGAGACAAAAAAAAAAAAAAAATGAACATATGGAAATGCATCGAGTTTTGATATTGTCAAGCGCTCACCTATGGCATCGGGTATGATGCGTTCCGGATACAAATCGGTCAGAAATAAACTGTTCACCAGCGTCGATTTGCCCAGACCCGATTCGCCGACGACCATCAGCGTAAACTCGAAGCCCTTCTTAACGGACTTGCGATGCACTTGATTCGGCAGATTGGCGAAGCCCACATAGCCGGGTGTCTCAATGCTGGAAAACTGCAACGCACACACAAATAATTCAAATCAATTTCAATATTTATTAATGGGTATTGCGGAAACCAATCTGGTTGAGTCATCAGCGGCTTATCTATTGCTGCATTTTTTCTCGCTTGCACGCTCAAGGCAGGCTGAACTAGAGCTGAGCGCGTGTTGTGACACGATTAATTATTGAAATTGAATATTTTCATGTAATTAATACATGTGAATAAAAATGTAAAATAAAAAAAAGGAAAGTATATTAAGTGAAAATTAAGCCGCCGCGGACATAAAAAACATGCAGAACGCACAAATGTTGCTCGTACTCGTGTCTAGTTAGAAAAATTCGACACGCGCCCATCTCTATGCTTGAGTACAGCTATGGTCTGCGCGGGGGGTGGCCGAGTTCGAAGCCTGGCTCAAAGAAAGTAGCGGCGTTATTTTGGAATTCCAGACACGCGCGAGTTTCTCTTGCATATCTAAGCCGTGCACAAACACACACACACACACACACGCACAAGCAAACATGTGCGGCTAAGTACATGCACACATTTATTATTTTCATATATCATATATCTCTATAAGTACACACATACAGCACTTAAAGCCATTGACATTGCGAACAGTGTGTACATATGCATGCACATAGTATGTAGGTCACAGGCCGCAACAAAGGAACATATACTTAAACTGACGCCGACGCCTTTTTTTATTTGCCGGCTTTAGTGATTCATGCTGCACTTTTGGGTGAACCAATTTTGAATATCAAGCGACGATTAATTAACTTGCACGCACACACATATGTGAGGTGCATATTTGTGTTTGTCTGTGGTGGTGTGCATGTGCAGCAGCAGCGCATTGCAAGCTGCACACATGAGGAATTTGCATGATAAGCCGCAAACACACATATACAAAACAAGAACGCCATCGTCGTCGCGAGCGGGGATTGATACGCTTGATAAAACCGCGCCCTATATGTCACCACTGAGCCAACGCGAGTAACGATGCGAAACACTCACAAGTACACTCAATTATTTGTATTGAATTTATTAAAGATATATATACATTACTTACGCCCTTTGTATCAGCCATATTAAAAAAACAAAAATTAAATGACGAACAAAATATGTTGCTCATGAACTGAAATGAACTAGAACCAACACACACTGAATGGCAAGCAGTGTGACCAGCATGTACATTGCTTGAATTGGCCAAAAATGTATCGAAAAGCAACCGAAAATACCTTGAGCGTCGAAATGATTGCAAGATTGAATTAATACAACATTTACCGATTTAGCTGTTAAATTACAATTAATAAAAGCATATTAAGTTAAAAAAAAAACAATTGTCGACAACATAACTATGCAGCTTGTGGCCATTAATGCGAGCTAACAGATTGCCATTTTAAAGTTGAACGCAGTGGCAACCTCGGGGAAATGAACGGAATTTAAGCCGTTAATAGTCAAAATTGAAACTCAAAATTTAAGAAATTTAAAATTTAAGAATTGCAGCGATTGTTAGCTCAAATTTGGGATAAACAAAAGTTGTATGGCTTTTATAACTGGTAGTATTTTATTTTTAAAACAATAGACATATTTATGTATGCTGCTGGATCATGACGCACATGCACTTTAATTCAATACAATACATACATCGATGAAATTCAAAGTTTTGATAGGGTTCGGGTATCAGGCCGATGTTTAACTATATAATTCACATTTATTTCATTTCTTTTCTCAATATATGTATGTATTTATGCGCCCGCAATCGCATCGTTAACTATTTCGAATTACACATATACATACATTTATATTCGTGTATATCTATATATGTGTGTGTGTGTGTGTGTGTGTGTACGTATGACGTTGACAAAACATCGACTAGAATATGCAAAAATCTCAAAAAATTAAAATATAAAAACAAAACAAAACTAAAGAAAATGCAACCGAAATCAAAATCATAGTTCAAAAACGTTATGGCGTTAAAGGAATACACATAGATACATATATATACATATCTATATATATATATATATATTTTGCTTTGAACTAATGCCCCTCCATCCTTCCAAGTCGGTTTGATCAATTATGTTATCAAGCGCGGCGCATGCAGACCGTGCACATTCTCGATGGGCGGACAGTGGGTGGCGCCCGGCGGACCCCAATCGTGGAGGCCGCGCGAATTGGCCAAACGATGCGTCAGCCGATGGGCAATGCTGAAGCCGCCGCTGCCCTCCAGCTGGGTGAGCACAATGATCACCTGCCTGCAATGGGTTACCATAATTAATAAACGAGTCGAGGTTGCACGCGTTAGGGATACCCTGTAATCAGCTGTGAGCCGACTCAAACATTGACAGTGGTTCGGTTCCGGTTCCGAACTGGTGCCTGATAGTTCGATGAACTAGATTTTTCTGTAGACACGAACTCAGGCTTTGATTCGAACCGCGTTTTTTAAATATATATACATTTTTTCAACATATATAAACTTTCTTAAATAAATATATACATTTTTAAAATGTATATAAACATGATTTTAATATATATATATACATTATTAAAATATATATATACATGGGCTACTTTTCCTTGGGTTCCTTGGGATTCTGGGTTAAAACTTATTTGCAGTCTTTAAAAAATAAATAATGTGCTGCGAATTTGATGGGCATGCCAAATTTAGGAGATTTAGCTCCCATTATCTCAAAGAAATGCTCTAGGAAACTTTGAAAGCCGTCTATATATATTATATACGTAATATTCTTCGAGTCAAATAATAATATTAGCTATTGTGTCGAAAACTTTTTCGGTTTTCACGCGATTAACTATCCTACATACGAGCAAAATCGTATCTCCGTGAGATACCGTGATGACATATGGGAACAATAGGTCGGAAATAGTTTTTTGATATTTGTGAAAATTAGGTTTAGCTTTAACTTTGTGCATTGAAAGCTAATGCACACATCTGCTAAGTCTGTGGACAGGGTATTTAATTGTTCTGACTGTGTACAGGGTATCGCTGTGAGTCGGTATTCGCTACGCACCTTTGCAGCGGCGGCACAGAATCAACTGTTTTGAGCTCGCCGCGCGTCGAGACCACATTGTAGCTCTCCTGGCAATCGCACTTCACATGAATCCATTTATTCTCATGTCGATTCTCAACCATAACCACCAGTCCAGCCCAGCCCTGGGGGGAATGATGGAGAGAGGGCATAAAAGTTAGGAACAAATTGAAACATGAAGACGTCACCTACCTTTGTCAAATAGTAGGCGGTCATGCCTTCGCGTCCCTCATGCCGCTGGCCCTTGGTCAGTGTCAGGCTGATGATGGCATCGGCGAGCAGATGGGGCGAGGGCGTTATTTGCTCGACCAGCAGCCGCTTGGAGCTGTGTATGGCCAGTATGCACTGCGGATACTGATGCGGATCCTCGATGCCGGTGTGCCAATGATTGAAGGCCAAACAGACGAGCAAATAGATGTCACGCTCCAGCATCTTGTGGCAGCCAACAAAGCCGCGCACCTGCAGAAAAAATATCTATAAGACTGTAGCTTGGATGGGGCTGGGAGCAGACACTACCTGCCGCTTGCTATGCTCGACGAGGCGCCCAATCTCCGGCGCTGCCGGCGAACGTGTGCGAAATATCACAACGCAGAGATCGAGCTGTGAGCGTTGCGATTTCTCCGAGTTGCGTTGACCCTCCTGGAAGAGCGTAAATTCGGCCTCGGTGGGCTCAAGCACCGTGAGCAGCACGCACGAAATGGAGCACAACGGCTGGAGTGTGCCCTGTAGACGCACCTCATTCCAACCGGAACGCACCTTACAGATATCGATACAATCAAAATAGTTGAGCACATCCTCAAAGGAGATCCAAAAGACGCCCTCAGAGGCGCCGTGCGGCATTAGAGCATCACGCAAATCATCTGTCCACAGGGCCGAATCATCTGACCAATCGCCGCGCCACGAATAATGTCCCCACGGATTGCGCAGCTTGAGCAAACGATGTCCCTGTATATCCTTGACATCCAGCACCGAGTAGGCATGCCGCGGCCGTAGACCCTTGTGCTGGTACTCCTCCTCGTCGACCTTCATGTTGCCGCCGCCACAGCTGGCGCCCATCAGGAAGCGTACACAGCGCGAACTCAACAGCTGTGCCCAGATCAGATCCTTGTCCAGCTCATCCTCGCTGGGCATGGGCAACGAGCTGGCCTGCAACGGTATGCTCTCGCATGGTGCACCCGTGAGCGTGGCCAGGCCCTCGATGGCACGGCCCGAGACGAGCGCCTCGTAGCAGCCATGGATTTTGGCCACCGCCTTCTCGATGAGCGGCACCCAGAGCTGTTTGCGCTTGGCCTGCGAGTAGACCAGATGTCCGCGCTTATCGCACGGCAACAGATCATCGACAAGGACGGTCGTCCATTTGCCATCCTTGCACAGACGCACCTGATAGGCGCCCTGGGCGCATATCTCCTTGGTGACCAGCACCTCTTTGACGAGATCCTCCCGTTCGGCCAGCACGGCCAATGCGCTGAGCAGCCAACAATTGCCCAGCACACCCTGACAGATGTCCGAGGGCAACGGCGTACGGAATACCGCCCATGGGGGATAGGCGCCGCCATCGCAGTTGATCTCGTGGGGTCGGCGCCACTGCACCACCGGATTGCCGCCATCCGCTGCACTGCTGGCGGGATTATAGTACAAGCTCTTGGGCGCCGGCGGAAATGAATCATCCACGAACAGCTCGCTATTATCGCGACAATATTGTATGATATTTTGCCATTTGGTCAGCGCTTCTGTCTCCTCCAGCTGGCGCAGATTCTCCATTAGTTTGCTCTCCTGCCGGATTTCGTTGAGCGTAGCGACACGCATCGATTTGCGGGCCAGGGCATCCGTCAGCACCGTATGGACCAAACCGCGCGGACTCGAGCAAATGTCACAGACAACGGAGGCGGCACAGTTCTCGTATGTGCATGCCGGGCACTGCCATTTCTTAACCGAGCCGCTGGGCAGGATTAGCTGCTGCTGCAGATTATAGGAGGAGCTGGCCGCAGAGGTGGGCATAGCCATTGATATATTGCGCGGCACTATCGAGCCGCCGGTGCTATGACGCTTCGGTATGGCGCCCGATGAGCTGCGCTGCTGCTGCTGCTGCTGCTGCTGCTGTGTCTGCTGCAGCTGCAGCTGTTGGATGGCCGTCAGGACCGGTGCCACCGCCGTTGATCGGGGCGAGGGACTGCGTGAATTGCGATGCGCCAACGGCGGCAGCAACTGCAGCTGAGCCGTTGGCGTCGGCGTTGGCGTATTGTGTTCACCCAACGTCTGACTGCCGCCGCCGACGGTCGCCGTCGTTGTGTCCTGTTCCTCGTACGACTGGCCATCGGGTCGTTCGCGCACCGTGTCCGCCACCGGCAGCAGACGCATCGATTTGCAGGCACTGCACAGGCCCACCGACAGCGAATTCTTGAGCGTGCAATGGCTGCAGGTCCAGAACTCGCCCTTGCGCAGCGTCATGTCCTCAATGGAGGAGATGCTCTTCAGCTTCGAGCCGCCGCACACAATGCACGCCATCGCCGTTGAGTAGTTGACCAGGGTGCACTTCTTGCATGTCCAGGGCTCATCGCTGCGCGGCTCCGCACCAGCTGCAATTGGGAAAAAGGTCACATAATATAAGCTAATCGAATGTATTTTCCATGGAAATTTTCCAAAACAAAACAAATGTAGATGCCAGCTTTTGTGGTTTTGGGCTGAGCATTGATTATCAATCGATCAATCAGTCAGTTGATGATGTTCAATCATTCTTATAGCCAATAAATCAGTCAGTCAATCATTCAGTTCGACAGACAGTCAATCAGGCAGACAGCTAGACACTCAGTCGAGCAATCAATCACTTTCAATTCTCAGTCAGCCAGTTCATCAGTCAATCAATCAGACAGTTAGTCAGTCAGCCAGCCAAGCATGCTGTCAGGTAGTTAGTCTGTGAGTTAGGCTATCAATCAATCAGACACTTAGGCTAGCTAATTAGTTGGTCAATCAGCGTGACATTTAAACTGAATTTCATTCAATTAGTTGATTAGTTAGATTGATCAGTCAATCATTCAAGCAGCCTGACAGTTGGTTAAAAACTCAGTCAGTTTTCGGTCAGAGATTCTCAGTCAGCCAGTTTATCAATCAATCAGACAGTTAGATAGCCAGGTATTAGTCAGGCTAAGAACAGGGCTAGCTAATCAGTTAGTCAGTTAGATAGTTAGTCGATTTAAACAGGAATGCAATCAACCATTTGATTATAGAACGAGTGAGTCAGTCAGTCAGTCAATCAATCAGTCATTCAATTAGTTAAATATACAGTTTATGGACTTACGTGCTGCTGCTGCTGATGCTGGAGATGACTCTGCTGTTTGCTTGGATAGTGTCTCGCACATCTCACAGGACTCGGACCAGAGACGATTGTAGGCATAGGAACATTTGCCGCATGTCCACATCTTGCGGCTGCCGTGCAGCAGCATCGATTGCGGTTTATTGTCGTTGCGTGCCGCTGGAGGAATGAGCCGATTGCTGGCCGTGATCGGTGCCAAAACAGCTGCTGCCTCATGCGTGCTGTACACCAAAGAGAGAGAGAGAGAGGGAGAGAAAGGCAGAGTGTATTAGAGCGAGAGGGAAGCAAAGCGAACGCACAATTAAGTGCCACGCAATCAAATTAAAAATCAAATAAAATTACAAAAATTACATTTAACAATGAGCAAGGCAAAAGAAGCGACTGCCGCTGTTAATTGCCATTTAATTTGCAAAAAAAAAAAAAAAAAAACAACAGAAACAAAGCCTCGACAAAAACAATACACAACACAAGAGGTTTTTATCTTCGGCACACCGAAGTCACAGATACGCTTGCTGTTCAATTTTGTGAGTCAGTCGCAATTAGAAAATGTGAAAGCTGATAACAGCCTATGTATATACCCTGTGCACAGGTCTATCAAGCGGGCATGCCAGCCTCAACTATGGGCATATTAATTGCTATTAATTAAACATGACAAAACTTAAAATTAACTCTACTAATTAGTCAGTTAGATTAGCCTAGATAACAAGCTTTCAATTACTTTAAGGTAATTAAATCCAATTCAATAATTTGCTATTAGTTAACATAAAGAACTGAGTGGCGTGTAAGTAAATTAATTGATTAATTTTTCAAATAATAATCAAGAGTTACAAGACATTAATTACTTTCAATTACTTTGCTCAAAAGTACAAGACATAGAGTACTTTCAATTACTTTGCTCAAGTCTTCATAGCCACAGTTTGTGTAATTAGCAATTAATTAATCTTAATTAAATGCCTGGCAGGTAAAGTAATCAGCCTTAATGATTAGTATAAATAGGATTCTAAGCCCTGGTTACACAGTTAACATAATTAAACTGCGCTAATTTCTATTATTAACAATTACTTGAGTAATTAAACGAGCACTGAAGCAATTACTTAAGCAGCTAGTGCAAATTACAAACAATAAAATTGCAGCAGAAAAAGTAATTGCAATGTTTGAATTAAATTAAAATTATTTGAAAGTAATTAGAAAAGGTAATTGCAGTGCTAAAATTGATTGAAAATTATTTGAAAGTAATTAAAAAAGTAATTGCAATATTAAAATTAAATTAAAATTATTTGAAAGTAATTAGAGAAAGTAATTGCAATGGTTAAATTAAATCAAACTTATTTAAGAGTAATTAGAGGACACAGCCTGCGGTTAGGGTATACAAAAAAAAATTCAAGCGTGGCGTAAACTATAAACCAAATTAACCAAACGCACATACATACAAATCGAGATATATATATATGCATATAAATATATATATATATATATGCATGTATATGCACAATTGCGTATGAGTAAGCTCTGCGCAGTAATTAACAAACAGCAGCAAATTAGAAATATTAAAACGAAAGCGAATTGATAAGTTATTGTTGCTGTTGTTGCTGTTGTCAAGAGGTGTCAAATGTCGCTTGCTGTTGGCTGACAACAACAACCATTGCTAGTTGTTTTTGTGTTTGTTATTGTTATTGTGATTATTGCGTACATTTTCGATTCAGTTGTTTTGCGTGGTCCCTTCCACACCTTCGCGTATATCGAATGCTCGGATGCGTGATAAAAATCAGATGCCGTTGCAACAGTTGCTGCCGCAGCAGCTGCTGCTGTGCTGACGTCCGCTTCCACACTGTTGGCTTCATTGCTGCTGTGCTCGGCAGCTGCTCCTGCTGCTGCTCCTGTTGCTGCTGCTGCCTCGCTGCTATTTTCGAATACGTCAAAGCTACTGTTGTTGCTATGGCTGCTGCTGCTGCTGTTGTTGTTACCTAGCAGCAATGCTGTTGCTGCTGACGTCTCGTTGCTAAGCTTCTTTTTGTGTAGCTTGTGCTGTTTATTAACCTGCGCATATATGGGTGCCATTGGCTCCGCCCTAAGCTGTTGCTGCTGTTGTTGTTGCTGTTGCTGCTGTGCAATTGCCACACATTCGTTTTCATAGAGCTGCTGATTTAGCTTGTTGCTGCTGCAGTTGTTGTTGCAGCTACTGCTGTTGCTGTTGTTGCTGCTGCTGTTGACATTGTTGTTGTTGCTCGTTGTATCACAAGGCTGCATATTGGCATGACGATTGCTGCTGCTGCTGCTGCCGCTGATGACGCGTGTTGCCGGCTCCGACCAATCGTTGACAGCTATGAAGACGCCATTGCGCGGTATGGTAAACTGTGAGCTGCTGCCGCCGCCGTGTTGCTCGTGTGCCCTGGTGTTGCTCATGTGCTGGGCGTTGTTGAGCTCCCGCTGCTGCTGCTGCTGCTGCTGCTTGGACTGCGGCTGGCGCATGGGCTTGGCAACAGCTGTTGGCGCTGTCGCCTTGGCTGATCGCGACAGCGTTGTTATGGTAAAGTTATATTTCTTCTTGGCACAAGCGTCGCGTACTTTATTATTTAGATTCTTGTTGTTGTTGTTCTGCTTGCGGCGACAGAAGGTATCATTGGCAATGGCAAAGCGTGAATTGCTGCACGCAACTGGCGCTGCAGCGACTGCAACTGCAAAAGTGGACACAGATTAGGCATAACACTAGCTTCAATTCCAATCATGACTTACGGCTCTTGTGTGGCAACAAATGTTGCTGCTGCTGTTGCTGCTGCTGTTGCTGCTGCTGTTGTTGTTGTTGCTGTTGCTGGTAGCCGAGTGAGGCTTCGTAGGGCAAATTGAATATGTCCTTGCCCAGATTGCTTACATAGCAAATGTGACAGCTGCGTGCCGAAGCGACGACGGCGGCGGCGGCGGCGGAGGAGGAGGATGCGGATGCGGCAGAAGAGGAGGATGAGGCGACAGCCGTTTGGGTAAGGGCCGTGCTCTTATCTATGGAATTGCTAAGACTTTGCGTGCGTCTAAAGTAGGCGTAACGGCGCGATTTCAAATGACGCCGATTGGAATGTTGCTGCTCCTCCGTCTGTTCCAGCTGCGAATGATGTAGTAATAGTGGCTCCTTCGTCGGCTGCTGCTCACCAACGCTGCTGTTACTGTTGCCGCTGCTGTTGACGACGCCGCCAGCGACGCTGCTGCAACTGTTGTTTAGCTCCAGTTTTGTGCCAGCTGCGGCTGTGGCTGCGGCTGCCGCCGCCTCATGACGTCGCGTGCACAGAGTCTCCTTGTAGATGGGCGCCAAATAGCTAACAGTATCGCAGATAACACAATGCCATGTCACCGAATTGTTATCCGTATCGCAGGCGCGACAAATCCAACGGCGATTCAGCGCCGGATTGGAAAAATGACGATATAGCTCTATTGAATTTTTTATATATTTGCGCGTCGCCTCGCAGTCAATGCAATTGGCTGGCAAATTTTGGCTATTGCGCTGCGGACGCTTCAAGCAGCCGCGCAGCAGCGACTTGTAAACGTGTCCGGGATGCTGCTGTTGTTGTTTTTGGTTGTTGTGCTCAGTTCTGGAAACAGAATGGAAACGGAAAACGTATGCATGGGCACAGTTAACGGACAATTAACTGTTATAGTTGTTACTCGGACTGGAACTGCAACTGTAAAGGTTATTTCAATGTGGCCAAACCATCCAATGGGTGCGTTTTTTCTTTTCTCCTTTTTTTTTTTTTTTTTTTTTTTTTTTTGTTCACTCCAAATTTGCAATTATTATATTTTATTTTTAATTTTTCTGTTGTGCTTTTTCACATGCGATGCGCAGTTGGAAACAGCCAAAAATTCTGAATCAATAAAATTGTAAACAAAGTTGCGTTTCTTTCGCATCGATTTTCCCCAAAAAACCAAAAACAAAGAAATACAAAAAAAAAAAAAAAACTGCTGTTTTTGACAGCTTTTTGTTGTTGCTGCAGTTGCTTCAATTGTTGTTGTTATTGTGTATACTCTGTGTACAATACCCAAACATACACGCACACACAGACAATTATACACAGAGAGAGGGAGAGAGAGAACAAGAAAAGGACAAACACGCACGTACACGCACACATGCAATTTCGGTTTTGTTCGGTGTAACGGTAAACTCTGACTGGAGCTTTTGTGTGCACCCAAACACACACACACACACACACACACATACGCACACGCAGGCACATACAAGTGTGTGCATATGCCAATATAAATGTACATATGCATGTATGTATGCTTACCTGGTCACAGTTTTGTGCTTATCAACAATTGTCGCGACCTCCTCCTCATCACACTCGGCGGCCTGTTCAGTCGCCCCCGCTGCTGCCCCTGACACAGCAGAGCCTGCAACCAGGTTTTCATGCTGTCGCTGCTGTTGCCGAGGTTGTTGTTGTTGTTGTTGTTGCTGTTGATGTATCCAAGTGCTTTGGTGTCGCAGCGGCTGGGATTGCGTTTGTGACGTTTGCTGATACAATGTTGCGGTAGGACTGGGGAATACCTTGCGCACGGTGCCACAGTTGAAGCATTTTAATGATTCGGTCGGATTGATGGTATTGCATTTGGTGCACGACCATTGCAGTACCGATGATATTGTGCCCATATTGCAGCCACTTGTATTAATACAATTGAAATTTCACATTCGACAAATCCGCACAATTCACGACAATGCTGTATGTGATGAGAGAGATAGAGATAGACAGAGAGAGAGAGAGAGGGGGGGCCGGGGCCAGATGCTGATTGGTGGAAGGAAGTTTTGAAATTCACAGCAAGCCGTCGTTAATTGCATTTAACAGTCACACGCCGCGCGCCCGATTTAATACTTTGAACTGTTGCACCACAACACATATTTAGTATATATTGTGGGCCAACCTTGTTGTAGATACAGATCCTTAAGCAACAATAATGCTAGCGCCAGCCAACCAACCAGCCAGCCCACCAAACCTACTGATGAGCGATAGTTTAGTGACAGTTGGTTTGAGTACTCGTGAGGGTCGTTTCAAACGTATATCGTATAAAATTGATAAGATTATTAGGCATTACTTTCTTATTTATCAGCTAAAACCAAACCAAAACAAAGCACAAGTGGTCTAAAATCCTTAGACAAACTGCACAAAACGACTATTATAGCGTGTTTTATGCGAATGTGTATATTGTGCGTACACAGATGTCTGTTTAAATATTGGCCATCTCTATGCTTGGCAGTGTGTGTGACCATAAAATGCAAAATTTGCACTTGTCGATACCGAGTACAATTGCTCAAACACACATTGATTTGCCGAAACGTATTTGATAAGGCGACAAAATTTAACAGTATCGACTAAATGCTATAGCAATTAGATAATCATTAATAAAGCTCTTACCCAAATTAATGATTTGAGTGTGCGTCCAGTTTGGGTGGGCTTAAAAGTCACATTTTTTAATGTTTCTGAGTTTTGTGCTTTTGTTAATAAGTATCGATAGCGCTGGTATTTTTAAATAACAAGTATCGATACTCTGACGATATTCGTACCCCTCGTGCAACAGTTATTGAGTGGCCCTCAACGTGTTTTGCTTCCCAAACAACTCGAAATTAATTGCGCCATGCAAAAGCAAAAGCGTAAAGGTCCTGGCAGACCAGGACCACGACCGCCGCCCAAGCCGGCCACCAACCACAAGCCGAACAAACAGCACAATCAGAAACGGGCCAAGGAGCTATCACGCTCCAAATTGGCCGCAACCGAAATGGAAATCCAGGAGCTGCGCGCCAAATACGATGAAATCGATGCAAACAGCATCGAAAGATTTGCACAATTCCCGCTGTCACAGAAAACGCAAAAAGCACTAGCCGAATACAAGTACACAACGCCGACAGAAGTGCAGCGCCAGAGCATTGGACACGCGCTACAGGGCAAGGATGTGCTCGGAGCGGCCATAACCGGCAGCGGCAAGACCTTGGCCTTTCTCATACCCGTAAGTGCAGCCGGACTTAATTAAAATATAATAACTTCTAAACTCACCTCTGACAGGTCTTGGAGCATCTGTATATGAACAAATGGTCGCGCTCGGATGGCGTGGGTGCGATCATTATATCGCCAACGCGCGAGCTTGCCTACCAAATATTCGAGACGCTGAAGCGGATCGGCAAGCATCACGACTTCTCTGCGGGTCTAATTATTGGCGGCAAGAATCTTAAGTTTGAACGGACGCGCATGGATCAGTGCAATATATTGATATGTACGCCGGGTCGTCTGCTGCAGCATATGGACGAGAATCCGTTGTTTAATACGACCAGCATGGAGATGTTGGTGCTGGACGAGGCAGATCGTTGCCTGGACATGGGCTTTCAGAAGACGCTCAATTCGATTATCGAGAACTTTCCGCCCGATCGACAAACTTTGTTGTTCTCGGCCACGCAAACGAATACGCTGGAGGATCTGGCGCGACTCAATCTGAAGGATCCCGTATATGTTGGCTATGGAGCAGCTAAGCCCACAGCTGCTGCTGCTGCTGCGGCTGCTGCGGCTGCTGATACAAAACCGGGCACATCAACGGCGGTCTTGGCCCTGCCCGAGCTGCTGCAGCAGAGCTATGTGGTGCTACCGCTGGAGGAGAAGATAACCATGCTCTGGTCGTTCATCAAGAATCATCTGAAGCAGAAGATTATTGTGTTTGTGTCCAGCTGCAAGCAAGCCAAGTATCTGTACGAGATATTTTGTAAATTGCGTCCAGGCGTTGGCCTACTCGCCCTCTACGGCAGCCTACATCAGGATCGACGTATTGCCATCTACGAGGATTTTCTACGCAAGAGCCATGTGGTCATGTTTGCCACAGATGTGGCATCACGTGGTCTCGACTTTCCGGCCGTTAACTGGGTGCTGCAACTCGACTGCCCGGAGGATGTGTCCCAGTACATCCATCGAGCGGGTCGCTCTGCGCGCAACAAGGCACGCGGCGAATGCCTTCTGGTGCTGACGCCCAGCGAGGAGGAGCACATGATTGGTACACTGCGCGAGCAGCTGCATCTGGATATACGCTGTGTGCACATCGATCCCAAGAAGCTGTTCTCGCCGCGCGTCAAAATTGAGGCGTTCCTAGCCCAATTCCCCGAGCTGCGCGCCTCGGCGCAGCGCGCTTTTCTCGCCTATTTGAAATCCGTGTTCCTTATGCGCAACAAGCGGCTCTTCAATGTGCTCAGCCTCGATCTGGATGCCTATGCGCAGTCGCTGGGCCTGGCCGTCACGCCTCGTGTGCCCTTCATTGAGAAGCTCAAGTGGCGACAGAAGCAACAGGCGGCACAGCCGCAGCCGGAGTCGGTGCCGGAGCTGAGGGCGCCATCAAGACGCTTCGGTGGTGGCGATGAAGAGGAGGAGGAAGAGGAAGCGGACGATTTTATTAAGATCAAGCGACGGGACCATGATGTTGAGGGTGCAGCTGTGGACCTGGAGCTGACGCTGGACGCACAGGTAGAGGAGCCGGAGCTGGTGGTGCCCAAGCGCGAGAAGAAGCTGGTGACCAAAGCGGCGCTGGCCAAGAAGGCAATCAAAAAGAACCTTCAAGTCAACTCCAAGCTCAAGTTCGATGAGGATGGCCAGACGCTGGCCGACGAGCGCAATCAAATGAAGGCGCTGACGGCCAGGGAGCAGCAGAAGCAAAAGGATGACGATGGCGGCATCAATCTAATGCTATCCAAGGCGCTGCTCAACGAGGAGGATCAATATGATAAGCAGCGTTTCCGGGAGCTGGTCAAGCGGCGGCACAAGCTGCAGCGCGAGAAGCTGCGCAAAAAGGCGGAGCAACAGCAAAGCGACGAGGAGCAGGCGGAGGAGGATGATGAAGAGCAGCAGCAGCAGGATGAAATGGAGAGCGAGAGCGAGCAGTCTGTGGACTTGTCCTGGCTGCCAGATCCGGATAAGCTGTACAAGAAGAGAGTTAATGACGAGGAGGAGGAGGCGGAAGAGGAGGAGCAGGAGCAGGAGGATGAGGATGAGGATGAGCCGGCCTTTAAGAAGTCCAGAATAACGGACAAGCTAACGCTGCTGGACACAGAGGCCATTGCGGCCAATTTGCTGGCCAGCTAAGCAACATTTAGTTGTAACATCGATTTAATAAATATGGCAACAACAAATTTGAAATGCTTCACAAATATTTGGAAAATGCCCACAAATTTATTTTTTGCACTCCATAGCCTGACATTTAGCTGCATATATATGTGTGCATATACATATACATTAATAAATACATATATATATACATACATCTATGCCTGAGAGAGAGCGAGAGAGTATGTGTTATATGGGAGCGCTTGGTTAGTGGAGAGGGGGAGGGCATGGTTTTTTTTTCGGGGTTTTTTTTTTCTTTTTTTTGGGGCGCATAAAATTTGCTTTTAAAAATATTACACATCACGTCAAATTACATTTTTGTTGAGACATTTGCATTTTTTTTGTTTTTGTTTTTTTTCTTTTCTTTCGGTTTTTGTTTCTCTTTAGGCGTATATAAATAAATGCATACACATATATACCGTTAATACTGCGTATATATACAATATGCATGCACATTCGTGTACAAATAATGCAATAGACACACATCTATACAAATTATACTATATATTGGTTATTTTTGTTTTTGTTTTTTTTTTTTGTTTTTGTTTTTCATTCTCTTCTCTCTGTGTTCGCGCATTTTGCTTTAAAATGAGTTTTCGCTTTTTTTTTTTTTTTTTGTTTTTTTGATGTCATTTTCTTTTGTTTGCGTTTTTTTTTCTTTAAGTTTGAGGTCCGTTCAGACACAAGATACACAATTATATAATTAGGTTTATAAAAAATTAATGCTCAATTACAAGAAATAACACTTACGCTTATGTTGTCTACGTTTTGTTTCGTTTCTTTTCTGTTTTTTTTTTTTTTTTTTTTTTTTTTTTTTTTTTTGTATATTTTGTTTTATTTTTTTTTTTTTGTTTAGTTAAAATACATATATACATACACATATATGAATATAAGTGCATATATGCATATATATATATATTTATGTATGTATAGCAGTTGTATATGTAATGTATTTTTTTTTTCGTTTTTTTTTTTCTTTTTTCATATGTAGAGTAGAGTCACATTTTTTAATGTTTCTGAGTTTTGTGCTTTTGTTAATAAGTATCGATAGCGCTGGTATTTTTAAATAACAAGTATCGATACTCTGACGATATTCGTACCCCTCGTGCAACAGTTATTGAGTGGCCCTCAACGTGTTTTGCTTCCCAAACAACTCGAAATTAATTGCGCCATGCAAAAGCAAAAGCGTAAAGGTCCTGGCAGACCAGGACCACGACCGCCGCCCAAGCCGGCCACCAACCACAAGCCGAACAAACAGCACAATCAGAAACGGGCCAAGGAGCTATCACGCTCCAAATTGGCCGCAACCGAAATGGAAATCCAGGAGCTGCGCGCCAAATACGATGAAATCGATGCAAACAGCATCGAAAGATTTGCACAATTCCCGCTGTCACAGAAAACGCAAAAAGCACTAGCCGAATACAAGTACACAACGCCGACAGAAGTGCAGCGCCAGAGCATTGGACACGCGCTACAGGGCAAGGATGTGCTCGGAGCGGCCATAACCGGCAGCGGCAAGACCTTGGCCTTTCTCATACCCGTAAGTGCAGCCGGACTTAATTAAAATATAATAACTTCTAAACTCACCTCTGACAGGTCTTGGAGCATCTGTATATGAACAAATGGTCGCGCTCGGATGGCGTGGGTGCGATCATTATATCGCCAACGCGCGAGCTTGCCTACCAAATATTCGAGACGCTGAAGCGGATCGGCAAGCATCACGACTTCTCTGCGGGTCTAATTATTGGCGGCAAGAATCTTAAGTTTGAACGGACGCGCATGGATCAGTGCAATATATTGATATGTACGCCGGGTCGTCTGCTGCAGCATATGGACGAGAATCCGTTGTTTAATACGACCAGCATGG
Organism: Drosophila virilis; assembly: GCF_030788295.1. NCBI lineage: Eukaryota > Metazoa > Arthropoda > Insecta > Diptera > Drosophilidae > Drosophila > Drosophila virilis. Next base: position 997,378 of record NC_091543.1, read on the forward strand.
AGATGTTGGTGCTGGACGAGGCAGATCGTTGCCTGGACATGGGCTTTCAGAAGACGCTCAATTCGATTATCGAGAACTTTCCGCCCGATCGACAAACTTTGTTGTTCTCGGCCACGCAAACGAATACGCTGGAGGATCTGGCGCGACTCAATCTGAAGGATCCCGTATATGTTGGCTATGGAGCAGCTAAGCCCACAGCTGCTGCTGCTGCTGCGGCTGCTGCGGCTGCTGATACAAAACCGGGCACATCAACGGCGGTCTTGGCCCTGCCCGAGCTGCTGCAGCAGAGCTATGTGGTGCTACCGCTGGAGGAGAAGATAACCATGCTCTGGTCGTTCATCAAGAATCATCTGAAGCAGAAGATTATTGTGTTTGTGTCCAGCTGCAAGCAAGCCAAGTATCTGTACGAGATATTTTGTAAATTGCGTCCAGGCGTTGGCCTACTCGCCCTCTACGGCAGCCTACATCAGGATCGACGTATTGCCATCTACGAGGATTTTCTACGCAAGAGCCATGTGGTCATGTTTGCCACAGATGTGGCATCACGTGGTCTCGACTTTCCGGCCGTTAACTGGGTGCTGCAACTCGACTGCCCGGAGGATGTGTCCCAGTACATCCATCGAGCGGGTCGCTCTGCGCGCAACAAGGCACGCGGCGAATGCCTTCTGGTGCTGACGCCCAGCGAGGAGGAGCACATGATTGGTACACTGCGCGAGCAGCTGCATCTGGATATACGCTGTGTGCACATCGATCCCAAGAAGCTGTTCTCGCCGCGCGTCAAAATTGAGGCGTTCCTAGCCCAATTCCCCGAGCTGCGCGCCTCGGCGCAGCGCGCTTTTCTCGCCTATTTGAAATCCGTGTTCCTTATGCGCAACAAGCGGCTCTTCAATGTGCTCAGCCTCGATCTGGATGCCTATGCGCAGTCGCTGGGCCTGGCCGTCACGCCTCGTGTGCCCTTCATTGAGAAGCTCAAGTGGCGACAGAAGCAACAGGCGGCACAGCCGCAGCCGGAGTCGGTGCCGGAGCTGAGGGCGCCATCAAGACGCTTCGGTGGTGGCGATGAAGAGGAGGAGGAAGAGGAAGCGGACGATTTTATTAAGATCAAGCGACGGGACCATGATGTTGAGGGTGCAGCTGTGGACCTGGAGCTGACGCTGGACGCACAGGTAGAGGAGCCGGAGCTGGTGGTGCCCAAGCGCGAGAAGAAGCTGGTGACCAAAGCGGCGCTGGCCAAGAAGGCAATCAAAAAGAACCTTCAAGTCAACTCCAAGCTCAAGTTCGATGAGGATGGCCAGACGCTGGCCGACGAGCGCAATCAAATGAAGGCGCTGACGGCCAGGGAGCAGCAGAAGCAAAAGGATGACGATGGCGGCATCAATCTAATGCTATCCAAGGCGCTGCTCAACGAGGAGGATCAATATGATAAGCAGCGTTTCCGGGAGCTGGTCAAGCGGCGGCACAAGCTGCAGCGCGAGAAGCTGCGCAAAAAGGCGGAGCAACAGCAAAGCGACGAGGAGCAGGCGGAGGAGGATGATGAAGAGCAGCAGCAGCAGGATGAAATGGAGAGCGAGAGCGAGCAGTCTGTGGACTTGTCCTGGCTGCCAGATCCGGATAAGCTGTACAAGAAGAGAGTTAATGACGAGGAGGAGGAGGCGGAAGAGGAGGAGCAGGAGCAGGAGGATGAGGATGAGGATGAGCCGGCCTTTAAGAAGTCCAGAATAACGGACAAGCTAACGCTGCTGGACACAGAGGTCATTGCGGCCAATTTGCTGGCCAGCTAAGCAACATTTAGTTGTAACATCGATTTAATAAATATGGCAACAACAAATTTGAAATGCTTCACAAATATTTGGAAAATGCCCACAAATTTATTTTTTGCACTCCATAGCCTGACATTTAGCTGCATATATATGTGTGCATATACATATACATTAATAAATACATATATATATACATACATCTATGCCTGAGAGAGAGCGAGAGAGTATGTGTTATATGGGAGCGCTTGGTTAGTGGAGAGGGGGAGGGCATGGTTTTTTTTTCGGGGTTTTTTTTTTCTTTTTTTTGGGGCGCATAAAATTTGCTTTTAAAAATATTACACATCACGTCAAATTACATTTTTGTTGAGACATTTGCATTTTTTTTGTTTTTGTTTTTTTTCTTTTCTTTCGGTTTTTGTTTCTCTTTAGGCGTATATAAATAAATGCATACACATATATACCGTTAATACTGCGTATATATACAATATGCATGCACATTCGTGTACAAATAATGCAATAGACACACATCTATACAAATTATACTATATATTGGTTATTTTTGTTTTTGTTTTTTTTTTGTTTTTGTTTTTCATTCTCTTCTCTCTGTGTTCGCGCATTTTGCTTTAAAATGAGTTTTCGCTTTTTTTTTTTTTTGTTTTTTTGATGTCATTTTCTTTTCTTTGCGTTTTTTTTTCTTTAAGTTTGAGGTCCGTTCAGACACAAGATACACAATTATATAATTAGGTTTATAAAAAATTAATGCTCAATTACAAGAAATAACACTTACGCTTATGTTGTCTACGTTTTGTTTCGTTTCTTTTCTGTTTTTTTTTTTTTTTTTTTGTATATTTTGTTTTATTTTTTTTTTTGTTTAGTTAAAATACATATATACATACACATATATGAATATAAGTGCATATATGCATATATATATATATTTATGTATATATAGCAGTTGTATATGTAATGTATTTTTTTTTTCGTTTTTTTTTTTTTCTTTTTTCATATGTAGAGTAGAGCACACATTTATAATAGCTGAGAGCTAAAGACAAAGATTTTAATTATTTTTGTTTTTTTTGCTTGCAATATTGATCCTGTGAGTGGAAGGGGGCCAGGGTTGGGCGGCTGTAGGGGCGGGGTATATACCATATCATTTAGCGCTAATACTTAATACATTTCATCTTTTAGACACAATTCTATATAGATGTGTGTGTGTGTGTGTGTGAATATTTACGGTTTCTTATACATCTAAGTACACATAGAAGAACAAGCATGCTTTCACATACACACACACACACACACACACAAACATACTCTTTCTCACTCAACACACGCACACACACACATACAAAGAGATTCACATTTAGTAGCCGGAAATTGTTTTTTTTTTCGTTTGTTATCTTAAGTTTTTCGGGCTTGTTCAAGTTGCAGCTGCTTCTTCTTTTAATTAGACATATATATATATATGTATATATGATATATATATATCATTCGTAATGCTTTAGTTTACTTGCTTTTTGTTTTTGTTTTGTTTTAACATACATTTTAACATACAATACACAATTAATAAATTTGTTTAAATTTGCGCGCCGCGCTGCCCCATCCCCATAAACACATACACATATATACACACTAATATATATATATATATATACGTGCATATGCATTTATATAGATCATATATGGAACTATAGATCGGGCGGCGTTACGGATCGCGCAAAACCCTATGCGTTTACATATATCACGGAAACACAACAAAGCCATTAATACAAAATAGAATATGCATATATATATGTACATGTATATGCATACATACACATACACATACACACACACATATACATATATACATATATATTGTTATACATATACATATATAAAAAATAAATATACCCTACTTAACTAATTGGTTTATACTTTTCGCAATACCAAATACATTACAGACACACACATTCAAATATACATATACACATATATAATATATATAATATATATATATATATATATGTGTATATATATATATATTGTTTGGAGTACATATGCATTTTCATACTGTTGCGTTTACAAAATGTTACGACAATTTATCGCGACTTGCTGCCAGGCTTTCAATTATATATATATATATATATATATATATATATATAATTTCTTTTGTATTCTTTAAGATCTTTAAATCGATCGATGGGTTCTTTCCATGCATCCCATGTGGGGCCTACTCCTTTCTCGATCTTCGATCTGTAACTGGATTAGACCATAACGAATGCGTCTTTGCCACAGAATAGATATGGGAATTGATCAATCATCGTTTGGACAATATCCTCCAGATATGGGCGCAGCTGCTCAAAGTGTCCCATATCCGTAAAATCAATGGGTATCAATGTCGGCCACCAGCAGATGGCCAGATTTTTGCTATCCATGCTGTTCAGCTTCGAGTTGTCCGAAACGCTAGAAGAAACACACGTAAAATTAAATACATTTTGGAGGAGGGGCAATCAACGAGGGGGGCGCAGGGCACACTTACTGCACAAAGTGCTGGAATATATATTTGAGTATGGCAAAATTGATGGGTGGTAGTTTCTGTAGCAATGATTTTAAAGCTATTAAACGGCAGCTGCGATCGGTTTTCACCTCCACGTTCAGTTTGGATGAGCCGACGCCGCGGGAGCCTACGCGAAAGAAGCAGAACAATGAACAATGAGCGTTAAGCGAAGCGTTTGTTTGTGTGTGAAACTAACCGGCAATCTCCTCCAGTTCCTTAATAATATCCTTGCTAAAGAGCGGCGGCAAGCGTTTCGAGAAGAAGTCCTTCAGCGCGGTGGCCACCGCATTCACCGGAATGTCCAGCACATCAATAACCGTATTGGTATCTATTCAGGCAATTTTGAAAATGAATTAATATACATTTATTTCTATATATATTTATATACTCTCACCCTCCTCGAAGCGCTGAAAGAGCATGTCGACATGTGCTCTGCTGCCGGGCACACGATAAATGCCCTCCGAGTCCAAGCCCTCCTTCTCGATGAACTCAACGCATTTGATGAGAAAGATGGGTATCTCATCCTTGTCGGAGGTGATCATTAGCTTGCCAAATTGCGCCTCTGTTGTTTCGGTCAGGCCTTTTGCATTCTGTTTGAGCTTGCGCTTGAGCTTCTTCTCCTGCTCCTTTTCCTTCTCCTGCAGTTTTCGCAATCGTGCCGCCTCCTCTTTGATGCGACGCTTCTCCAGTTTCTCAAAGTCCTTCATGCATTTGGCATTCATATTGTATTCGGGCAAATTCTCGGCACCAAATATGCCCGCCGCCGTCAGTTCCGGCACCATTGAGTACTACAGGATTGATTATTTGTATTTATATCGGATTTATATTTATGTAGATCGTTTTTTGGACCAACCTCTGGCGATTTGTCGCTCTTCATGAACTCGGGCACGACGCCAGCCTCTGCTTTTTCTAGAGTCAAAGAAGGTCAAAGAGTCAAAATCGAATTCGAAGCAAAATATACTTTTAACATATGTTAAGGCTTTAATGTTAATGTTTATGTTAACATAGTGAAAGCATGCGAGGCTTACAAAACAGTGTTAAAAGGAGACAAAATGTAAATAACATAAAAGGCTTTCATCGCGTTACGACTAGTTACATATATTTAAATTTGTCTAACATTGCTTACACACAATTAACAGCCGCTTTGCATATGTGAAAGCTGTTCGTAACAGGCTATGTTAAGTCAATTAAATGTGAATTATTAATGTTACAAAAGAATGTGAATTGGAAATCGAAAATTCTTTGGGACAACAAAAGCGAACTGAAAATGCAAACACGACACATACTTTTCTCACCTGCTGCCGCAACGGCGGCCATGCGCTGATAGTGCAACGGAATCTCTGGCGGACTGACGTAGGCGCCAAATGGTGGTACACGCGGCGTCTGCACCGGTATGGCGACCTTCTTCTTCTTGTTCTTTTTGGTTGTGGCCGCCTTCTTGTTGGCCTTGTAATACGCATTCTGTTGGCGCACGCGACGCTCCGTGGAACTAGCGCAGCTATCCGACTCGGTGCAGTCTGTGGAAAGGATGAGCAGAAAAAATGGAGGCATTTTTATTTAACTATAAACTGAACCATAAATCAAATCGAAAATCGCAGCTTAAAAAAAAAACAACGGCCGAACCGGAACCAGAACCGAACCAGATTTACAGACAACATTGAAACATGGATAAATTAAATATAACACACAAAGGATGTACGTTAAATGGTATTAAATTAAATGAACCAAGTTTCCAACCGGTTAACCGAACCGAAAATGAACCAATTAACCAATGAACCGATACGAAGGTGAGCCAAAACCTGAACCAAACCAGTTTTATGGACAACAATCAAATATAGATGGTTATAAAATGGGATAAAATTAAATGAACCAAGTTTCTAACCAGTTAACCGAACCAAAAATGAACCAGGTTTTGAACCAGTTAACCGAACCGAAACGAAGGCGAACCAAAATCTGAACCAAACCAGTTTTACAAACAACATTTATATATAATTGACACATGGATAAATGAAATATTTCAAATAAAGATAATGAACCAAGCGTCGAACCGAACCGTGGAGAGGGCTGAGCAACTGGTTCGCAAACATGAAGCGAACCAGCGACAGTTTTTATACATTTTAACCTATTACCCAAAACTAACCCGTGCAGTTGCTTTGACAGGAACTACGCACGCAGATTTAACAATTGCAAATTCAACAAATTAACTAAATAATCGATTAATTTGAGAGCTAATTAAATGTTAAATGTGAGCCCGACGCACCTTCGTTTTCATAGATTTGCTCGTACTCGGCCAGCTCCTCGGAGTCCTCGTCCTCGCCATCAAGCTGGGCATGATCATATCGTTTGGCATCCTTCTCTGTGACGCCGTCACAGCCAGCCAAATAGGTGGAATCGGCCATGCTGCCGCTGCCGCTGCCGCTGGTGAAGTTCATCTTGGCGACGGCATCGCTGACCAACTGAAAGTTCTTCATATTCAGCTTGCCCGGTTGCTGTGTGGGTAGCGTGAAAGTTGAGGAGCTCATGTTGATGGCACAACAGTTGCGACTGGACGCATCACCCACCTTCAGCGTCTGGCTGGGACCCTTCGGACGGATCTTGTTCAAATTCGAATCAATATGCCGCCGTCCGGTTGTATACGCATGCGTCGATCCGCCGAAATTATTCCAAATCGAGTTCTTGTTCGTGCTGCGACGCGCATCGCTCTTGTCCTCCAGCCACTCTGCAAATTAGTTACAAATTATATAATTTTCAGGCGAAAAAAAAAATAACAACAATAATAAAAGCAAACAATAAATAACAAAATTCATTAAGAATTAGATCTCTTAGCTTGGGCTAAAAAGCGAGCAGTGCGGGATTTTGTGGAGCACGGGTGGACAACAAAGAAAGTTTCTTTTTTATACCCTTGCAGAGGTTATTATAAACTTGTCTCGAGCTGTGTAACGCACAGAAGAAGACAGCTCCGAAACCAAAAAGTCTATATATATTCTTGATCAGTATCAACAGTCTGTCCGTTTGTCTGCTTCTATGCGGGCTAGTCTCTCAGTTTCTCTCCTTCTGTGCATATGTCGGAACCAGCTGGATCGCAGCACTATATCATGCAGCTGCCATAGGAAGGATCGGTCGAAAAGTAGATTCTTGTATGAAAAATATTCTTAGATGCGAACAAAGCACTATGTACATTATGAAAAGGTTGGGGGTCTGCAAGGGTATTAGATCTTCGGCATGCCAAAGATAGACCTTCTTTCTCGTTTTTATTCCCATAACTAGATTTATATGTTTTTTCGTCTAGGTGTGCGGCGTGTCTGGGCGGGAAGTGTGTGTTGGACAGGGGGAGGGTTTCTCTAAAGATCGTGCAGGTGCGAACTGAGCGCGGGTGGGGTGGGGTTAGCGGGGGGACTAAGTAACGATTGGAAGCGAAAGTTAACCTGCATCGTGGGTGGCCAATGAATCCTTTGATCCGCTGACATCCGCTGCTTATGAAATGCATGAGTGGAACAATAAAATCGACAAAAAGGACGAAAAGAAAAAACAACAACAACAACAACAAGAACAAAAATATAATACGCATTAAATATAGCAAATTTTTTGTGTTGCGCAAGTTTTTTTAAATACATATTTTTTCAGCTAAGTTAGTCACAAGTTAAAAAAAAATAAAAATAAAAAACAAACAAACAAAAAAAAATGCTATTTACAAATGAGTTAAAAAAAATATTAGTTATTGATATATTATATATATGTATAGATATTATGTACATATTGAAAGGCTTTAAGAAAATCGCAACTGAATAAACAAGAAAAATAAACGAGGCGCAGAGGCTGACAACGGCAAGCCGAAGCCCAAATACCCTCACAGACATATTGGCTTAAGAAACATGCCGAAGGGTATAGAACAAAAGCAGATATAGCAGGACGATATTGATTTAGTTTTTCGATCTGATTGGGATCTGATGATGAACGACAAGCCGAAGCTTAAATACCCTTGCAGAAGACATTGTGCCTAAAAAAAAAGGGCACATTTGTAAGGCAAAAATGTCAAAGGTTCTTGGATAAAAGTAGTTACACAGAACGATATTGATTTAATTTTTCGATCTGATTGGGTTCTATAAAAGTCAAGTTTGTGCAAGATCAAAGACTGAAATTCATAAACTTTGATATTGGCTAAAGCCTTGATTCTTCACAGTTTTCTTCGTTCGTTTATTGGCTGTAAAAATTTCTAAAAAAAAAAATGAATATATGCCCGGAGTAAACAGACGGATCTAGGCCAATTTGACAAGACAGATAAATATGGATATAAAAACTCGATTATGAAAGGAATATATATATATATATATGTGCTTTTTATATGTAAGACAACTGCAAGGGGCTATAAAATCGAGCTGATAATGAATGCAATCCAGGCGTATTTATCCAAGTATATTTATGGCAAATATAGTTGAAGTATTTGTACAAATTGGGCATATGGAAACGGTTTGTGAAAAACGATCAAATATATAATCACAGTTTACGTTTTGGCTGCAAAACGAAGACCAAAACGAGCAGAAGCACAAATAATACAAACAAAAGCAACAAAATCAAAATTACTAACAGAAAAAACAATAAATATATAAAAGAAAATAAATTGTTATATGCATTACGAGTATAAACGAGTATATAAGAGAATATTCAATTAGTTAGATTACATGTTATTTCTTCCAAACTTGATTCTGAAGCCGAAACGAATTGACTCTTATATGTGCATGTAATGAGCTGATGATCTGGAGGGGCTGGCTCTGGAGGAGTTGTTGGAGGAGGGAATATCTGGAATCCTGTTTTCAGTTTTTTTTTTTTTTTGTTTTTTTGCGAAATATATATTTTTATTTTCAATATATATATATATATAATTTATTTTTGTTGTTCAACCAATTTTTATATGATTTTATATATATATATATAGTTATAGTTTTTTTTTTAGTATATATAATAATTATTATTGGTATGCAATAGGCAATGACAACAACGAATACACACACACACACACAGAGATAAATCGATAAAAAAAAAAAAAAACAAATTGTTATGATTAATCATTAATAATATTATATTGAGTATTATGAAGAGTATTATATATGGTTTTTACTTAATATTTGTGGGCTTTGGTTAGATTTTGGTTCTGGTTTTTGTTTGGTTTCTTTTTGTTCGGTTTTCAATTCTAACGCAAATGAACATGGATTTGAACCCAATCAATGCCATCCAGCATGACCAGCTAAATACCCTGTAAACACTTTGTTGTCGCGTGCTGTTTACATTGTTATTGATAAGCTTTCTTTAATAGAACTCAATTGTGGCAAGCAAATTTTGCTGCTCAGCGCCATAACCAGTTGAGAATTATAAGCAATTGACAGCTTAATTTGCGAATTAGCAGCTTTCGCGCATTAAAAACGTTATTAAAGTTTCTTTAAAGTCAGGCTTAGCTAACTTATTATATAAATTAAAGATTTGGCGAAAAATCGCACCAATTAAAAACACTTAAGGCTTATTTAAGTGCAATTACAAGGCATAAATTGAGTGTTAGAAAAGTAAAAAACGTCGCTTAAGCTTACTTTAGTTCGACAGGCAACAAAAAAGAACAAGAAGGCAGACTAAAGAACATGTACAGGGTGTTTAGGTTTCGCCCAAACAACAAATTGGTCTATAAACAAAACTGTTTATGCATTGAAGTACATATTAAATAGAGAAAGTATCACAGCCCGTTAAGTGTCGTCGATTACAGGGTATATCAGCTGACCTGGAGCCTGGGGCAATGCTCATATTATATATGGGTCTATATACATATGCTAACTGATTCGATTGGGTTGCGTAATTGATGGTCTCTAGTTTTTGGCATGATTTGATATGGGTGGGGGGGGAATTATTTGGCCTTTTGTGGTATTTAAAAGGGTGTCGGGTTGATTGTTTTTAATTGGGGTCAGAGGTGAACTTACTTTGATGCAGGTGTTTGGGTTTTTCGTTGTTGTCATCATAGATTTCATCTAGTGATATATCTCTTTCTTCTGCAAGTGCAAAAGTTCCAGGCATTAATAAATGTTTTAAATAAATGTAATAATTGCGTAAGACCGACCATTTAATGAGTTGAGAGATCGTGTAGGAAGCATTTCGTAATTCTCACTGCCGGAACCGTCGGTGCCCAGCGTATTGGATAGCATATAGCTTTCGTGGCGCGGCGGCGGGCGTGGCATTTGATTAACCGAATTCTCGAGTGTACCCTCGCCCGAATCCAATGTAATTGACTCCTCCACATGCAGATTCTCCACCTCGTATTTGTTATCCCAGGCGGTCTTCAGGAATGGATTATAAAAGGCAACTGGCAAAAGGCAAACGAATTTAAAAATTAAAAATTCTGGCAAGGATTTTAATGCTTGTATGGACATACACTTGACATATTGATCCGCCGAGAAGGTCATAAAGCTGCCCTTGTAGCGATCGGCCAATGCATTGCCCTCGGTAATGAGAAACTGACAGATTTCATTGTTGAAAAATGCATTAACACCGCCGCTCTCCGTCACGGCGACCAGCTGCAATGGAATGTTCGCATTCTGTGCGGCCAAAATGCTGTCGCAAGAGAAAATAAATATTATAATTTTGGCACAAATCATTTGCGGGACAACACGTACTTGAGATTGGCCAGCGAGGAGCGTCGTTTGGCCGAATAGATGTATATATAGCCATGTATGAGCTCGTCCCGATACTGATTGGTGCCATGGTACGAGGACAATATGAATTCCACACGCCGTTTGGCATCCCCAATGAATACATCGACAATAATGCAATGCTCATTGGCCTTGACCAGCGTCGATTCGGCGAGCAGCGGCTGAACAATATTCTCGATATCATATTGATCGCCGCAATAGATGCAGACAAGTATGCGTAGATCTGTATGATTGGCGGATGGATATGGCTCGTAGCTTTTCATTTCGCTTAGCTTCAACGAGAGTATGACTATATTGAGTATATCGTAGACATATTTCTGATGATTTTGCGTGTGATCAATGAAATCGCAGTGCAACATTTCGGATAGACGCATGCCCTCGCTGCGCAGATATTCGACTTCGTTCTCTTTGAGATCCTGCGGCTGATAGACCAGCACAATGGGCAAATTCTCAAATTTATCCTCCAGCTCCAGATTGCACAGCAGCGTGCGCTCCAGATTGTCCTTGAGCGTCTCAAACGATTGCTGATTCGAGTAGACGCAAATGAGACCTGGAAACGGACGAGATATAAGTATAAATATATAATATAAATGGTTTCGCCTCCGACTTACCGCTTGAGTAAACGTCGATGGCCTTGAATGCCTCCATGTCGCCATTGGCGATGCGATAATTGAGATAATATGTTTGCTTCTCATATATATACTCGCCCTTGCTGCCCGTACAGATGCGTATATCGTTCAGCAGATCGCTGGCCAAATGCTCGGAGCCGACAATCAACAGATTCAATGTGCGTTCGCTGCCATTGCCGGTGGTCTTCCAGCCACCAACACTGCCACCGCCGACAGTTTTATGATTGGCTGCCGACTTATCGGAGAGCAGCTCCTCGATCAGATTGTCCACACAGTTGTTGAAGAACGGACAGTGATCCCGTATGGGACAGTGTATGAAACGTAAATGCTGAACGAGCAGGACGCGTCGCTCCTGATCGAGACGATCGAGCATCTTGTAGCGCGAATCCTCCTGTATGACATCCGTGATCTGTCTAACATCCTCCTGTGTGATAATGTCCACGTTCTTGAACTGGAGAAAATATTGCGCATGCTCCAGCAGCAGCTCGACAAAGTTCTGTTTGCTCTTCTCAATAATCTCGTCCTGGTGTATATCATAGATTTGCTGGCAATCGTGCTCGGATAGCGCCTCAAAGCATTCCCTGCCCATGAACAGGACACGCACCTCCGACAACTGTTTGCCGGGCGTCACAAAACCCGACTCCTCCAGCAGCATCTTGAACTGCTGCTTCCAGCTGCGTGAGTAAAAGCGAACATCAGCGATTAGTTTAAATATATCATTTATATAGCCCATTATTACATTTCAATTAATAGCTAGAAATTCAGCCCAAGGATTGTCCTTTAATTTGGCTTGCTTTGTCAAATTTTAAAAGCATTTCGTTTACAATTCCCAACAGGTTAAGGCAAGCAAAGAATAACCCGCTGTGGCAGAAGAGCAGAAGATTCTTGAAACCTGCTCACTTTTTATTGAATATAGCTTATTAATTTTGGGTTTTTCTATAAAAATAACAAGCGAAAATGAGCTTGAGCAGCCTCTGTGCCAGATATATAGGCGAGAGATGGATTTAAGCACAAATAACAAATAATTAGATAATGGAAGAAAGTTTTCTAGACAATGGCTTAGTTGGATAGTCTATCTTAACTAGAAATTTCCCCCCTTTTTTTGATAACATTTCAATAATTGTTTGATATAAGTAGCTTATCGGGATCCCGATTAAAAATATATGAAGTTTATATATGAAGAGATATATTCTATATATTCTGCCTAGATAGCTAAAGAGTATTCGAAACAACAATTAATATGAATAATTATCTAGCTAGTTTTATAGCTAAATTGATAACAACTAAATAATCGATACGACACAATCGATATGTTTATCGATAATATCATACATTATAATCGATATATAGAAAATAATTAAAATAACTAGATAAAAAATGATCTTTGAATTTAAACTAGCTTTACAATCTTTTTGTTTTTCAACTTTTCTGGTTATAGCGATCGATTGGTTTGTATATTTTTTAATATACTATCGATCAATCGCTATCAATTTTCGATGAACATATCGAACTCACCCGATTTTCTTTTTGTCCTGCTGCACGGAATTCAAGTAATTGCGAAATACGGTCTCCGCCTCATTGGTCTCGAGCACATCAAACGGTATGCGCGCCTCATCCTCGGCCTCGTCCATGTCGAGCAGCTCCGTCCAGGTGGCCTGTGGACACTCAAAGAAATACTGCTCGAACTCAATATGATTCTGTAGATAATTGCGGGCACATTCCCAGGCATCGTCGTCGCTTATGTTGAGGGCGCCAATGTCGGGCAATAGATACTCGAGGGCCAGGGCGAATTTATCTAAATACTGATGCAGCTTCTTGTTGAGATGATCGTCGCGCAGCTTTTTCATGTGACGACGGAATAGCTTCTGCCCGGCCTCGTGTCCGAATATGTTGAGGAACTCGTTCCATTCGCGAAACTGCGATAGCATCTTGGAGCCCTGCGACCACAATATGTGATAGTCTGTGATTTGGTTGCGTATCAGTCGCGTCACGGCCTCTGAGCGTATATCGAGCAGTTCCTTGCGCGACTTGGCCGATTCCTGATACGAGATGATCTTCACGCGATTCTTCACCTTGTCAATCATTTGGGCGAGCATCAGAAAGGCCAAATCAATGTTAATGCTCTCGTGCGCCGATGTCTCGATCAGCTGCACGGTGCTCTTGTAGTCCTTGCGCTGGCTAATCTTTTCCGCCTCGCGCACATACAGCTCGTAGGCGTCGTCGTTTTTGGTGGTCACCAGCACCAGCGGCTTCTTGTTCTTCAATATATTGGCAATGGCATTCTGGACAAACTCCACTTGCTTCTCGACGCTGCGATTTGGCACCGGACTCACATCGAAGACAACCACAAAGCCATCAATGCTTAGCCGGCCATCGGGCATGACCTTCTGTTCGTATTCCTTCTCAATGCCCAACTGATTCTTGCATATGTACATGAGTTTCTCCGCCGAGAAGACTTTGGTGGCGGTGCAGCGTTTCAGATATGGATCCATTTTGCCCACTTTGAACGCTTGAAATGTGGAATCGTCCATGAATTCGGTTTGCTCGATAATATTGAAATTATATTCAACGCCCTCGTCCGTTGTCTTGCGCACCTCGCCCCAATACAGAAAGTGATCATTATTGACAATCCGGCCGCTAAAATCGCTCTGGCTGAGCACTGATATGTGATCTATAAAATAATCATCGGCCATTGGGCGCATAAATCTGTTGCATAAACATGATTTGCCGACGCCAACCTGGCCGCGATCCTTTTCGGTCCCGGATAGTCCAATGACCGAAATATTGAATTGACGCATCTTGTTGTACCTGCACAAAGAAAGGGTATACAATCAGAATAGTTGATAATCTTTACAAAAGTATAATTCCAGAATTCTTTCAAGGATTAACTATATCTTTTAAAGATTAACTATAATTCTTAACTTTGTATTTTTATTTAATATATTTATGGAAAATATTTTAGTTAGAAAATTGTATTAACTTTTGAATTTCCCAGAAACTTGAATTCCTATTATACCCGAAATTCTTATCCCTAGCTTCAGGAGGAAGAATCGTCAAGTTCCCGACTTAACGAATTGATAAACATTTGGCAATCTAACTTAGAAATAATCAATATCCTTGGATTATAATACACTTAGTTATTCAATATTTCAGTTTCCCAACATTAATATGCCCAAGTTCTGGTCGATTTTGAGAACTAAAGAAAAGTGCGACTGCCATGTTTTCCCTTTTACTGCTTACAGGGTATAAAAGGCAACAAAAATAACAACAACAGCGAGAAGAAGAAGTTGCGACTTTGGCCACACTGGGATACATCCACGACCGGACATCTCGTACGCAGAGAGCCTGCGCCTAGCGTACACACACAGCCGGCGCAGTCAAATGCAAATTACCACCTGCCACCCCTCCTACGCCTCCGCCCCTGCTGCTCCACTTATAACATTTACACAAATTTCATATGTAATTTTGCAATTATTCACTTGTTTTGTACACACGCGCGCACCTTTAAATTAACAACATTATATTGTTGAAATATGTTGTTTCTTTTTTTTGTTGGTTATTATTATTTTTTTTTGGTTTCTTGCAAAGTGTCTGCAAAAATTGGAAAAATCCTTTTGTGCCTGCTGCTGCTGCTGCTGCTGCGCTGCTGCTGCGACAAACGCAACTAAGCTAGAAACAGAGAGAGCACAACTGACCAGAGCGTTTCAATGTGCGAGCGAGATAGCGCTGGCGTACGAGAGTGTGTGTGTGTGTGAGCGAGCAGGCGCGCGCGCGTTTTTGCGAGAGCGTAAGCAGAGACGGCAGCAGCAAAAAAACGTGAGAGCGAGTCACTATTCAGTTATGTGTAATGTGGGTGGCGTGTTGTTGTTGTTGTTGTGGTCCTCGTTTGCCTTGTGCATATGTATTTGTCGTCTGTTATCCTGCTCTTTTGGCTGCCTCTGCTAACACATTTTGCAGAAGCGAGTGCTCTCCGTGTTCTGTGAATGAACACACAAATTCTACAAGCGATTGCAGTCAATTGCGTGTATGTGTGTGTGTATGTGTATATGTGGGTGTGTACTTCAATAAAAAGCCACAACACTCAACCTTTAATTGAGTTTTTCCGGCTATACAAGAATTACACAAATAAGCGACACAGTTGCTGCTGTTCTGCGGCTGCTGTAAGTCGCGTTCCAGCAACAGCGTTGCCACCTTTTGCGCAATTCATCTGCAAACGGCCTGGTAAATGCAACTGCAAGTGCAGCACGCAGAATCAAAATGTCTCACGCTGAGTTGTTTAAACGTTCCCAGCAACAGATTTCCTGTACAATGTGTGTACATTCCATCCCGGGCTGCACAACAGCAATAACAAAAGAAACAACTATGATTAGAGATGGGACCCGTCTAGCTGTTCTCACATAGACCACAATATGAAAACACGCAGGATCAAACATGTCATGACATGATCTATTTTTCAGATCAGAGTTGGGCATATTTTATACTTTTAAAAAATTGTTTTTGCTTGATTACGAGTTATTTTCTTTAGCTTTTCTACTAAATTTTTAGGTAAATTTTTAATATGGGGCTTTTGTTTTCTTTTATTTTTGTGTTATGTATCGAAGTGCCAAGCACGGACACGCATGAACATGTCTAAATATACATTTTAGACACGAGCATGTCGTCCTACGTGTCACGAGTTCCAGCACGACGACAAGGCCCAACTGTAACTTTCATAACAACAACACCAACAACAACGACGACGGCGACCCTTGCTTAAAACTCTCTGCCTCTCTTTCTGTTTTGTTGTTGTTGTTGATGATTTCTTGGGCAGAGAGCGTCGAGCAGCAGGGCGGTGACGGCGCTGTGCAGGGGGGCGGGGGTCCCCTGCATGTGCAGCGAATGGTTAATGGCTCCAATCGTCTGCCAATTTTATGAACTTCATTGAGTTTTAGCCAAGTTGTAGGACGCAAATCGGTGAAGTTAATGGAGGAGGGAGGGGTGAACTCTGATTACCTGCAGTTGCGCACAAAGAAGCGGCCGAGTGGGCAGCAAAAGAAACGAGCAAACAGCGCTCACAGACGCCAGTGGTCGATTCGGCGTTACCGATTCCCGATTCCGCTTTCAATTCCCGTTGTGTTCGTTTATCTTGACTTTGTTTCGTACATGTGTATGTGGATGCTGCGAATGGCATCCAATAAAAAAAAAACGTCTTCTAATGCTCCTTTGGCAGCAACAGCATCCACCAACACATACACATACACAGAGAGAAAGATGGAGAGAGAGTTTCACAGATTTGGTCAGTTTTATATATGCACTGTAATTACAACACTTGAAAATGTGCAACAAATTGGAGTTGTACACTTATTTGCTTTAATTATTTTCCAACCAGCCACAGCCAACATCAACAGCAGCAGCAGCAGCAGCAATTACACACACGCACACACACGCGCGCAAGCCAAGAGAGCGAGCGTGTATACAAGACAATTACGAATCAGCATCGAAAAAATACAACAAAAAAAAAATTGGAAGCGCAGAGAGAGAGAAAGAAAACTTCCGACGCAAGTGAAAAATGTTTAGGCGTTTACGGCAATTTATTTTTGAATTTCACTCACATGCTGTATTAAACGTTTTATTTAATTACTCACAATTATTGCACTTGCACAGCTCCAATGCGTTTATGAAACGTTATAAAAATTAAGAAAATAAAACTATTTTTATATATTCCTCATCCGAGCTTCAATCTGCAAAACAATCTGAGCTACAAATACAATCGATGGCAACTAAACGATACTATCGTTTGCCTTACCACATTTGCGCTTACCATCGATGACATTCGGGCAAATAATCGATATCTAGAGTTGACTTTGCGCAACCACACAGATGGGCAAAAAAAAAAAAAGTTACAGCTGCGAAATAATTTCAAAAATACACGACACTCGTTAATTTAAAGCTGTTTTTTTGCTTTCATTTTTTTTTTGTATATTTCAAAAAGAGTTTGCAGCTCTCTATGCCGGCACTGCGTACTAGTTGCGCCCGCCCCCGCGTATATCGATAAGTCGATAATTGTGCTCAAATCTTTATTTGTTGCTCGCGCAATTTTTGTTTATTAATTATAAATACATTTAATAAAAAAAAACATAGAATAACCTAAATAATGTAACGCTTAGATGTGTGTGTGTGTGTGTTTAAAGAAAGGAAAAAATATATATATGAAATACATTTTTTGCTTGCAGTTGGCAGTTGGCAGCTGTTCCCAACTGTGCATCGCTTCTAGCATTTGCGTTTGGGCGTGCGCCGCTTGACGCCGCAATTGTCCACCTTCTTGCTGCCCTTGGCAATGGCCAGCAGCTTGACCAGCTTCTTGTGCGAGTCACCAACGATCCAGCCGTGCTTCTGATACTGCTCGCTATCATCGAAATGCTTCGGCGGCGGCGCCATCAACTGCGGCTGCGGTGGCGGCACGCCTTCGTCGGCTTGTGCGTTGTTGGCTTGTGCGTCGGCTGCTTTTGCTGCTGCTGCTGCTGCTTGTGCTGCCGCTGCCGCTGCCTCTGCCGCCGCTGCTGCTGCTGCTGCCTCCACATGGATGCGACCGAATTCATCATCGCTGGAGCTGCTCCAATAATACAACTGCTTCTCGCTGGCCGGACGCTTCCGGCGCGCCGGCGACTGGCGATGTGTTTGCGATTTACGTTTCGTTTTCAAATTTTTGTTGCTGCTGCTGCTGTTGTTGTTGTTGTTGTTGTTTGTTGCAGCTGCTGCTGCTACTGCTGCTGCTCTGTTGTTGCTGCTGCTGCTGCTGCGCGGCTTCTGCTTGGCGCTGCCGGCTGCTTTCTCCTGCTGCTGCTGCTGCTGCGGCTGCGGCTCCTGGCAGTGATTCATGTCCGGCGCGTGCACTTCGACTGGCTGCGCCAGCGTTCGCCGCTGCTGCTGCTGCCGACTGCTACGTGTACGCTGCTGCTGCGCCGGAGTCGTCGTCGACGTCAACTCCTCCGCTGCCTGCTGCTTGCCACGCCTGCGGCTGCCCGCCGCCGCTGCTGGCGTCTTTGCCGGCTTCTGCTGCTGCTGCGCTTTGGCTGCGGCTGGTTTGCCACGCGCTGCCTTCGCCTTCGTCTTAGCCTTCGGCTTGGCCTTGGCCGGCGTTGTCGGCTCTGCGACGCTGCTGCGCTGCCTGGCGCGTTTTGGCTGCGTCGCTGCCGCCGCCAGTTGCTCGGGTTTGCGTGTTTTGCGGCTTTTGGCATTTGCCACGGTCTGCGTGGACTTTTCCCGATCCGCACGTTGCCTGTTCCCCGCCGGCGTCTCTTGTGCTTCGCTAGTCTTGCGCTTGCGTCGCTGCTCCTGCTGTTCCTTCTGTTCGATGAGGGCTATGATGTCCTTGGTGGAGAGAAACTCCTCGTACTCATCGGAGCTCCAAGTCTCCACCAGCTTTTTGGGCCGATTTGTGGCGCAGCGTCGCTTCGATTTGCGCTGACCCTCATCGATGAGCTGCTCCAGCTCCTCGGCACTCATGCCCAGCTCCGTTTGCAGCTTGGACAGATCCTTGCGTGCGCTCGCCTTGCCGCATTTCGTCGTCACCGGCGCAGCTGGCGCTGGCATCGCAGCTGGCGAAGGCACTGCCAAGGGCTCTAACTGCGGCTGCTCATTGAGCGTCTGCTGCTGCGGCTTGGCGGCGCCACGCAGCTCATCGAAAAGCTGATCCAGCTGTGCCTTATCCTTGGGCGCACTCTTCACGGCCAGCTTGGGCGGCGTTGTGCCCACCTTGGCGCTGCTCGCATGCTTAAAGATCCGGCCCATGATCAGGGATTTGTTCTCGAACGTTTTAGCTGTCGCCCGACTCGAGCTGCTGCTCCTGCTGCTGCTCTGCTGTGTGCTGGACGCCGTAGAGGAGCTGGAGCTGCTCGAGCAGCTGGCCGCGGAGCACGCAATCATGCCAGCCGCAGGCTTCAGTTGCTCCTGTTCCTGCTGCTGCTGCTGTTGCTCCTGTTCCGGCGGCTGCTGCTCCTGCGTTCTTAACTTTACACTCTCCCCATCCGCATCTCCATCCCCTTCCCCCTCTGCATCCACATCCTCGCAGCTGAGCGTACCAAAATCGTAATCATCGCGATCCGAATAGCTGGCCGTAGAGACGCTATTGTTGTCCTCGGTTAACAGATTGACGCTCGTCTTGGGCTTCTGGAAGGTAATTGGCGCTTTCTCCTCCAATCCAATATTCTTGAACGGACGCTCCGGTATAATGATGCGGCCCTTGATTATGGAGGAGGCGTGCATAATTGTCTTTGAGGATGTGGAGCTCGGCTCGGCAACAGTTGCTGCTGTTGCGACCGGCGGCAATTGTTGCTGCTGTTGCTGCGGCTGCAATTGCTGCTGTTGCTGCTCCGTGTTGCTGGGCAAGATCTGTGCGGACATATAGTCAACGCCCGGCGGCTTCTCGCTGCCCAAAGCAATGTCCGCCAATTCGGTGAGCTTGCAAACGGCGCGCGCCGTCTTCGCCAGATCCATGTCCAGCTGCAGATGCGTCGTCACATTCGTCTCGTAACCCTTCATGGCGGCCTTTGTCTTGAAGCGCGACGTGGTCATGTTTGTTGCGGTCATTGCGGAAAACTGCGACATGGCCGAGTAGCTGGGCGAAAGGCGATGCGGGGGTGGATGCAGATGCTGCTGATGATGATGAGGCGGATGAAGATGAGGCGGATGTTGATGATGGGGAGGCGGATGCTGCTGGTGTTGATGATGAGGATGAGGCGGATGCTGCTGCGGATGATGATGTTGCGGATGATGATTGCTGTAAGGGCACAAAAAGAGATAAGATAAATTAATATCAAGTTTAGGCCAAGTTCTTTACAATTCCTGATGCCAACTCTTGACCTTCCGCTGAGCATCCCTTGGAGTATATATATTGTAACCCATGTCCGGTCTCTTTCTCTGTTCCCAACTCTCTTCCTACGTCTATTTAAACGCATCTCTCAGCTCCAGCTTTCTCTTCCGGTGAGTACATAAAACGGACTAGGCTGGATCGGAGCACTGTATCAATGGCGTTCCATAGGAAGTATCTTCAACAAATCCGTAATTCGGCAGCTTTAGGGCAATCTTCGGCTTGGCCGACGAAGAATATCATTCTTATTCTATCTTCCTAATTCCCCAATCCTCATCCCCATCCCCATCCCTCCATAAGCGCAGGCAAACTTCTTGCTTCTCCTGAAAATCCATATTCAATTTTTCTTTTGGATTCCCTTGCTCTCAACTCCTGCTTAGGATTCCTATCTATCCTATCCTTTTTCTGGTTATATATTCTCCATTTCTCCTTCCTTCGCCATGTTGATCCCTTCCCCAACTTTACCTTTTCCGGTCAATGCTTGAATTATTCGAGCTAAGCGTTTACCAAAAATTGTATTTCTTATATTTTTACTTACGTGGGGGTTGGTGTGGGCGTGGCCGCGGGCGGATTACGAAACAGCTGCTGGATGACAGGTTGATGGGAAACAGTCGGAATTGGAGCGGGAGCGGGAGCGGGAGCAGGAGCTAGCGCAGGAGCTGTTGGCGATGGAGATCGGGATGGGGATGGGGATGGAGATGGAGATGCTGGCGGCGGCAGTGACTCAGCAGCTGGCTCAACAGTTGGCGGCGTCGGCGTCGTCTCCAGGTTCTTGCGCCCGGCGCTAACAATCACAGATGCCGTCGTGCCGCTGGCCAGACGCGGCGTCTCGGCGCTCTTGAGAATGTTGCAGCATTCGTAAAAGAGACGCTCGTCGGGATTCAGATTAAGCCGGGCGGTGCTGTGGGCGGGACTCGTGTGCTGTTGCTGCTGCTGCTGCTGCTGTTGGTTGTCATGGAGTCGCAGGCTCTCCTCGGTGATGACATGATGACTGGGCGGCGACAATGGAGCAGCTGCTGCTGGCATGGCCTGCATTTGCATCTGCATCTGAATCGGCGGCATAAGCACCGAGGCGCGTAGCTGCTGAGGCGGCGCCTCCAATTGCTGCTCCATTGGCTGCGGCGGACTTGGCGGCGCATTGCTCTTGGCCTGCAGATACTCCAGTTCGGAGAGTTTGGACACGTGAGCCAGCGTCATGTTGTGCTTGGACAGCGATGTGGACGTATAGAAGCTTTTGCCGCACAGCTGGCAGGCATATTTGTCCGCCTCATCCAGCTGACCGCCGTTGCGTGTGCTGCGCTTCTTGGGCCGGCGGGTCAAGAGGACGCTGCGACGTCTGCGTCGCCGCCGGCGTCCGTTGCGTCCCAGATCCTGTGAGTAGCTGGTATAGACGCTCAGCTCATCGTCCATGTCCATGTCCAGGATTTCCGTATTGGTATTCTCGTCGTCGTCGTCGTCGGTGCCAAAATTCGAGTGCTCATCATTCAGATTTGGAGCGCTGCGCACGCTCATCGATGTCGGCGGCCGATAGAATTTATCCTTGTCCTGGTCCAGTTCATCGTTGGCAAACTCAAAGTCCTCGTTCGTGGATGACATTATTTTCTCATTGACATTTTTGGCAATTTCCGTCAAATAGTTGTCTTCCTCCTCGAGATTGTCGCCGTGCTGCGGCGCATGTTGTTGCTGCGGTGCATGTTGCTGTTGGGCATGTTGCTGCGGCGCATGTTGTTGCTGCGATGCATGTTGCTGCGGGGTATGTTGCTGCTGTTGCTGCTGTTGCTCCGGCTCCTTGTGTATATTTTTATTGAGCCGCGGATCACGACTGTAGGTGGGCAGCGCAGCAGAAACTGTTGCTGCCGCCGCCGGCAACTGTTGCTCCTGCTGCTTCTCCTGCTCTTGCTGCTGCTCCTCCAACTTTTGCTGCTTCTCCTGCCGTTGCTGCTGCTCCTTGGCCGCCGTGCATAATATGCTCGGTCTTAATATGCAGCTGGCGGCGGCAGTCGTCGGCGTCGCCTTGGCCTTGGCCGCCTCCTTGGCCTGCAGCTGCTTCTCGATGCCAATAGAGAAGTTTTCTAGCGAGGATTTCAATGCGCTTATGTTCGTCTCGGCGCCAAGCGGCACCGCCTTGCCGCGACCGCGTCTATAATAGCAGCTCTGGCGACGCTTCGGCCTTCCACGACCGGCCGACCCGGCCTCGGCGTCCGTGGAAACGGCTTTGCTGCGCTTCGTGTCGCCGGCAATAGTTGCTGATTGGAGCGTAGCATTGCGTTTGGTGCTGGACATGAGCAGCATGCCCGTGAGCAGCAGATCCTCGCTCTTCTCGTACGCCAAATTCTCCAGCTTTTTGAGATTGTCGCGTCGCGCATTGTCGATCTTGAAGCTCTCCAGCAGCTGATCGGCAACAATTGCCGCCAGCTCGTTTTTCCGTCGACGTCGCTGCTTCTTCTTGGCATCCTCCTTGGGCGTGGCAGTGGGCGTGGCAACTGGTTCGGCTTTTGGCGCTGGCTCAGGTTCAGGCTCAGCTGTTGGCTCCGCCTCGAGCTTCGCTTGGGGCACCGGCTCCGGTTCGGGCTCCGGCTCGAGTTCAGCTGGCGGCGCTTGGGCCAGTTCGGATTGAGCGAGACTATGAAAACCGGAGGATGTGTTATTGTTGTTGTTCATATTGCTGCTGTGCTCCTCCAGCAGTGGCGTGGCGCTGCGTCGCGTCGAGGTCCCCGTTGTTGCTGTCGTTGCAATTGTTGATGTTGCAACTGTTGCTGTTGTCACAAATGTTGCTGCTGTGGCAAATGTTGCTGTTGTCGCAAATGTTGCTGCTGTGGCAAATGTTGCTGCTGCGACAATTGTTGCTGTTGGCGGCGCCACAGATATGACAGACACGGGCTGGGCTGGCTTTACAGCGGGCGTCTCAGCAACTGTTGCTGCTGTTGCTGCAGTTGCTGCCGGCGGCAATTGCTGTGGCAACGGCAACAGTTGCTGCTCGTGGCAGCTTATTGTTTCTGGCGCAGGCGTTGCTATGGGCGTCGCTAGGGGCATGGCCGTCGGCTCGACGTTGCCATTTTGCGCCAGCAACATGGGCGTTTCTGTGACAGTGGGCGTGGCTTTTATTGCTGGCGGCAACGCAGCCAGTAACAGCTCGGAACGACAATCGATTGTCTTGGAGCGCATATTGCGCTTCTTTGGCGTCAGATGACGGGCGGGCACAGTAGCAACTGTTGCCGGTGTGACGGCAGCAACAGTTGCTGGTATCGGAACGGGCACGGGCGCCAGCGGAAAATGTTGCTGTGGGAGATGTGGCTGCTGTTGATGCAGTGAGAGATGTTGCTGCTGTTGCTGTTGGAGTTGTTGCTGCTGAAACAGTTGCTGCTGCTTATGGAACAATTGTTGCTGATGCTCCTGCTGCTGCTGCTGCTGCTGCTGCTCGTCGTCCTCCTCCTGCACGGCCAATATAACCGAGTTGATGGCATCGTCGATATGATTGTTGATTACCTCGTCCATGCGCGTCACACTGAGCTGCTTCTCCTTTTTGCTGGCCAGTTCCGCGGCGCGTTTCTTGGCGGGCGCCTTCACAGTCAGTGGCGTCTGCGGCACCAGAGCGGGCATGGGCAGCGGCAGTACCGGCTGGCGCACCTGCGGTATCTTCAGTAGCTCCAGATTGGAATAATAATGCGCAGCAGCAGCAGCAGCTGCTGCCGCGGCTGCAGCAGCAGTTGGATCTGTGCCGCGCACAAGCGGCAGGCCCAGGCCCAGGGGCAATTGCTCTGGAGCCGGAGGAGCTGGCGATGGTTTGCGTTTGTTTTTCTTGGACAGATCCAGTGGCTGCATCTCGTCCAGCTGCAGTAAATTGCGCGCCTCGAAGCCACATATCGTTTGACGACGCGCTGGCATTGCCGCGGCACGTTGTTGCTGCTGCTGTTGCAGCTGTTGCTGCTGCTGCTGCAGCTGTTGCTGCTGTTGTTGTTGTTGTTGCTGCTGCTGCTGCTGCTGCTGATGTGCTGGCGGCTTGACATGACTGAGATTTAGCGGCTCTAGCACATAGCTGGCCGGCACTGGCAGATACAATGGCAGCTTGGGCAGCAGCATTGTTGCTGCTGCTGCTGCTGCTGTGGGTGTTGCTGGCGTATGAGTTGCTGGCGTGTGAGTTGGTGCTGGCAGCTTGACGGGCACGGGCACGGGCAGGGGCACAGGCAGGGCAGGCAATGGCATCGGCAGTGGCAATGGCAAAGGCATCGACATTGGCATCGGCAGCACCGCCAGCGGCAACTGTTGCTGCTGTGGCAATTGTATGGGCAACATTTGCTTGGTTGCTGCCTTGGTGGGCGTGGCACGACGCGGCAACGCTGGCAAAACAACAGGCTTGGCGGGCAGCGGCAGTGGAAGAGGAAGTGGCACGGGCACAGGCAGCGGCGGACCAGCAACTGTTGCTGCCTTTACAGGGGCAATTGTTGCTGTAACAGGCGCAACTGTTGCTGTTGCAGGCGCCACTGTTGCTGTTACAGGCGCAACTGTTACTGTTGCAGGCGCAACTATTGCTGTTGCAGGCGCAACTATTGCTGTTGCAGGTGCAACTGTTGCCGTTACAGGCGCGGCTATTGCTGCTGCTGCCTCGTCCGCGTGCGGCTTGATGATGCGCCTGGACATGGCCTTGCGTTTGGGCGTCTTCGGCTGCAGCTGTTGCTGTTCGGCTGTTGTTGGCTCTGCTGCTGCCGGTAGGATTGGCTGCTCCTTTTCCGCCGGCTGTTGCTCAGTCTTCAGCTTCTCCTCCAGCTTGCCCGTCAGCATGGCAATGCAGTCGCTGATGCGCTTGCTGCGCTTCACAGGCTGATGCTGTTGCTGCTGCTTGCTGGGAACAACTGTTGCTGTCGCTGCTGTTGTTGGTGGAGTTGTTGTTGTTGATGCTGCTGCTGTTGCTGCTGGCGCTGGTGTTGTGGGCGGCGTTGGCATCAGCTGCTGCTTGGGCGAGGCAACCGTTGTTGTTGTTGCTGCTGCTGCTGTTGTTGTTGTTGTTGCTGTTGTTGTCGCAGCAACAGCAACAGTAGCTGTGGCTGCATTGGCGTTGACTATGCTGGCAGTGTTTACGGCTATTGTTGGCGTGTTGCTGCTGCTGCTGCTGTTGCTGTTGCTTCCAAGCTGGACATCGCTCACAGGCAACAGCTTGGCCTGCTGCTGCTGCTTGCGACGATTGCGCTGCTGTCGCTGCTGCTGTTCGGCAGCAACAGTTGCTGCTGCAACTGCTGTTGATGGCTTGCCGCGGACGAGGCGCGAGCGCGTATTCCGCAGTGCGTGATGATGCAAATGATGATGATGATGATGCAGATGATGATGATGGTGATTGTATAGCTTCTTTGCGCCGCGCGATTGCAGCTTCTTGTTTGGCTTGCCCTGTTTCTTGGAGCGCTTCTTGTTGTCCATTGGGAAGATCTTTTTGCAAACTCGCTTCGCCGGCAAATTCTCCAGCATTTTGCGTATGGATTCGGCTGAGAGAGAAATCGAAGAGAGCGAGAGAGAGAGAGAGAGAGATAGAAATAAGTATGAGTTGATGGAGTTTCGATTTTTTCCCAAACCCATTTTCCACACATCTCTCATAAAATTACACAAAGATAAACACAAAATAACTTTTCGATGGCGAACATTTTTCATGCAACAGCTTTCCGTGAATTTTCCAAACTTGTGCTTGGCTTTTTCCAAATCCAAAAAATATGTGCTCAATAATTTTGCATGCAGAACTTTGAAACTGAGTCTGAGACCAATTGGGGGAAAATAATTTTTTAGGCAATTTTCAACAAGAAGTAAATGTGTGAAAATCGTGTTTAGCATAAATATTAAAAAGTCAGTCACTTTTCAGTTTGAAAGTAAGCTAAAATAAAATTATGTATTCTCGGTTTTCCACCAAGTTTCCGAGAAATTCGGAAGAAAACTATAAAAGTGTTTTCTCAAACTGCAATTTTTTCTTACATTTTCCGAATTTTGGCAGAAAATTTCAAAAAAAAATGTATTAGCTTCGATTTTTTACCAATTTTCCGAGAGATTTAGTAGGGTTTTTCTCAAATTTTCCGAAGGATTCGAAAGAAAACTAAATAAAATGGTAACCACGATTTTTCTCCACTTTTCCGAGAGATTCGATAAAAACTCAACGAAAGTATTTTTAAGAGTTTTTCTCAATTTTCCGGGAGTTTCGGAAAATTAAAGTCATGAGTCAATCATGACTGAAGAGAAATGGTTTCTTTTAAATCTTTGCAAAGAATATTTTAATTTAGTTAAAAAGCATTTGGAAGAAATCTTCAAGTCCAGCCTGAGCTGGCGGAGTTGGTCAAAAATGGACATTCAATTGGAGCCATTTGTTGATTCTTGAAGAGATTTCTTGCTTGATCTTTGAGATCGGACAACGGACTACTATAATCAATAGCTCCCTTGGGATAAATCGGCAGCCAGAAGGATTGTCAATGCGTTCCATTTCGAGTATTTTGTGCCGTATGGAGGCTTCACTGTGGCACTCACCATCGCTGGGTCTTTGACGCGGCGGCGTTTTAGTCTTGTTCGAATTGGAATTGGAATTGGAGCAATTGGAGCCGCTCTCCTCGGACGCATCATTGTTGCCCGACTGATCCAGGCCAGTCACCGACTCCACCTGGCCCTGTTTCTTGACCTTTTTGCCATTCTTGCGCAGCAGCTGAGCAAAATGCTTGGCGGGCTTATTGCAGGCGGTGCGTCGCTTCTTGGAGCCGCAATAATAACGATATTTACGCTTTTTGGCCAATGACCAAACATAATCACCGGAACAGTCCAGCATATGCCGATAGAGATCCATCAGGCCGCTGCATTTGCGGCCACATTTCGTGCAGCTGGCCGCCGTCGGCTGCGAGCTGCTGCAGCTGTAGCCAGAGCCGGAGCTGAGACTCAAACTGAGGCTGGCCGGCGAGCAGGCGCTGACATTCGGCGGCAGTCCCTTAATATCGCTGCTGTTGTCGTTGTCCTCCACAGACGTGGACGTCGTGTTGCTGTTGCTGCTGCTGTGTCCAGTTGCTGTCGTTGTCGCTGTTGTTGCTGTCGAGCAGGGCGAGGCGCTGACCGTGCCCAGGCCAAAGGCCGATGAGGCCGCCGAGCAATTCGATGAGCTGCACAACATTGACTCATCCTCGACAACGGCTCGCTCCTGCTTGTGCTGCGACAGCAACTGTTGCTGATGCTCGGCCGCATAACGGCTGAGCGCACGCTTCGGCATAAATAGATGCCGCAACAAGTTGCCGGCGAGCAGCTCACGGCCCACCAGCTCATAGTGTGTCGCATAGATGTGCGAATGTCGAAACGTTTTGTGCTCCTCGAGCGCCTTGCGCTGCTCAAACTTGGCTCCACAGCAGATGCACAAATATAAGCGTGGGCGCGCCCATTCGCCGCTGAGCACCAATTGTTGCTGCTGTTGTTGCTGTTGCTGCTGCTGCTGCTGCTGCAGCTGCAACTGTTGCTGCTGGCGCGGCTGCAACAGTTGCTGCTGGCGTGGTTGCAGCTGAAGCAGCTTTAGGAAGCTTTGTTCGGCGCCTGTTTGCGCTGGCAGCAGCAACTGTTGCTGCTGTTGCGACAGCAACTGTTGCTGCTCGGGCAGTTCCTCCTTGATAATCGCCTGCTCGTTTTGCTCGAGCATAATGTGCGGCAACAGGCGACGATCCAACAGCAAATGCAGCTGTTGCAACAATTGCTGCTGCTGATGTTGCTGTTGTTGCTGCTGCTGCTGTTGTTGCTGTTGCTGCTGCGCCTGCTCCAGGTCGTGCTTCTGTCGCATGGTCAGCTGCGTCCACATGTCCAGGCGCGACAAATCGCGCAGCCCCATAAACGGTTGCTTCAGCTTCTTGACCAAGCGTCCGTTCTCGTTGATAATCGTAAATTTCTTCACATAATCCCATTTCCATTTCCAGCTGTGCTTCGTGTGCGGCCGCCGAGCTGCCTTCGCCGCCAGCGGCAGCGGCAGCGTCTCCATGCCCAGCCCCAGGCCATGGCCATCGCCAAATTGTTCGGCTGTTAGCAATGTGGGATAGGCGCTGCACAGCGCCATCTGTTGCAGGCTAGACGCAGCGGCGGGCGATGTACTGAGCGGCTGCGGCGGCGCGGGTCCGCTGCGCAGTCGTCCGTCGAGAAAATGCTGCAAATTGTGGCGCACATTGTGCACCACATCCTTGTAAAAGTTGTCATCGAACACATGACTATGGCTGGGCATCCGGAAGTGTGCATCCTCCGGCGTGCAGGCAACTGTTGTTGCCGTGCAGCTGCTGCTGCAGCTGCTGTTGCTGCTGGCAGCGGCAACAGTTGCTGTCGTGGCAGCAGCGAGGCTTAAAGGAGGCGCTGCTGCCGCCGCTGCTGCTGCCGCCGCCTGACGCTGCGCGGCGCGACTGCTGCTGCGTGCCTGCTGCTGTTGCTGTTGCTTGGGCGTGGCCGAGGCGGAGGTATTGCTGCTGCTGTGCTGCTGCTGCTGTTGCTGTTCGCGTTGCTGACGTGCGCTGCGATTGCGCTGCCGTTGGCCGGGCAAACGATTCTGTGTGAGACCTAGGCGAAACAGCACCGGCTCCTCGGCGCCCATCATGGAGCATGTTTCCTGTTGCTGCTGCTGTTGTTGCTGCTGCTGTTGCGGGGGCAACTGTTGCTGATGCAAGTGCCGCATGTGACTTTGCAGCTGCGGTGCATCGTTGAAGCGCAGCTGGCATTGCTGGCAGCCAAAATACTTGTCCGCATGGCTAACGATTAGATGATTGAACAGCTGCTCCAGCTGCTTGGCGGGCAGACAGATTGGCGAGGTTAACGCTGGCGACTTTGACTTGTTGCAGTGCTGACATCCCGGAAAGTGGGCGTGGCTGTTATTGCTGCTGCTGCCGCTGCTGCTGTTGTTGTTGTTGTTGTTGTTGTTATTGTTGTTGGTCGAACGATTGCTGCAGCGTCGCTCCTTGCGTTCCGTATGAAACTTGTCCACATGCTTGGACTGCAGCTTGCTGGACGCGAACTTCTTATCACAGTACAAGCATAAAACTTTGATAAAAGCCGTTGCCGAATATTCCTCAAGTTCGCGCTGTTGTTGCTGTTGTTGTTGCTGTTGCAGCTGTTGCAGTTTCTCAACGAGACGCGGCAAACGCTCCAGCGGCACACTGCACACCAGCGAGGGAGGCAGCGGGGGCTGCTGTTGCCTGTCCAACTCGAGTTCGACATCAATTGGTTCCAATTGCTGATCTGGCTGCTCTCTGGGCAGGCTGCAATTGCGCTTTTTGCGTTGCGGCGGCGTTGCCAGCTTTTGTGCGGTTGGTCCAATTGGACTGCTGTTGCCATTGACCTGCTGCTGTTCCTCGGAAAATTTGAAGCCACGGCGCAGGCCAAAGCGCGACATGGTCTTCATGTGGAAGCTGTTTGTGTTCGCTCAATGTTGCCACTGCTGCTTATTTAATTGCTGTAATACAAAGTACAATCAAACAAATCAAAATCAAATTTCAAATTAACAAATTGCACTGCCTCAAAAAAAGTATATGTGTGTGCGGTTGTGTGCATGTGCATATGTGTGCATGTGTGTGTGCTGTCAGTGTGTCCACAATTGCAGCAGCATCTTAAAATCAATAAAGAACTAACAATAATGCGATAAAAGCGAATAAGCAAAACGCTTAGTTAAAGCCGAGCGCACATTTTGTTGACGAATGTGCGCAAATAGCAAACTAAGCGAAAAAGAATTGAAAAAACAGCATATAAACAAAAACTAAACGCACGCACACACTTTGCCCATGCATACACATACACACACACACTCATGCACATACACATGCATGTATGTTGTGTGCATATACATATGTAGAGTTGTAATGAAAATTATACAATAAACATTTTGTACACACTATTTTTTTTTTTTATAAGTTTTGTTATTTCTTTAGTTTACCCCGCTTTATACACTGCTCCTCAATTTTGCCGCCTGCCTGCTGCACTGCTGCTGCCTTATGTAGATTTATATAAAAAAAAAATTCTATTTTTTTTTGCCTCTTATTATATTCAACTTTATTTGTTGGCCCTTTTGTTTTGCTGCTTGAGTTGCGCCCGTATTGGCGTATTTATGTGTTTTGTTGTTGTTGTTTTTTTTATTTGTTAGTTCGTTTGAAAATATTGCACTCGAATTTATTGCTGTAGCGTCAATTGCATAGGTTTGGGCATAGATTAATTGAAAAATGCACAGCATTTCTTTTTATTATTATGTACTTATATTTTTCCACCCTAACAACTGCGTTAGGAG
Source organism: Drosophila virilis (assembly GCF_030788295.1). Lineage (NCBI taxonomy): Eukaryota > Metazoa > Arthropoda > Insecta > Diptera > Drosophilidae > Drosophila > Drosophila virilis. The sequence goes on from NC_091543.1 coordinate 1,028,086, forward strand.
GTATCTAACGTTTAGCCCAAATCGATGCGTGCGTAGAGCACAGACAGTGGCAGCAGCGGCTGTGGCAGAGGTAGAGGGCAGCGCAGCACCAACCAGAAGCAGTGGCGGCGACGGCGACGGCAGAGATGGCAGCGACTACAGGACACTGAGTTAGAGGTGGTGAACGATTTTTCTCTGGCACGAGCATATGCGGTTTAAAACAGTCCATTTCCATTTCATTAGCCGCATTAAATGCTTATGTCCATTGTATGTGCGCTCAACTCATTCACTAATTGTTGTTGTTTTCAGTTTTTATTAACTATTGTTTTAATTCTTCACACACACACGCACACGGCACACACACACATATTTAGTTGCTCAAAATAAATGTGTTTTCTTATGAGAAGAATCGAAATCGCCTCAAAAAAATGGTCGTGCTGCCGTAACAGTGTGTACACACTGTTGCGAAAGGTGCTTATTATTCTGATTGGGTATCGATACCCGCAGACACGATATACGCTATTTATAGATTTACATTTTTCGTTTTTTATTATTATTATTTTCGCTAGTTTATTGTACCAGTTTATACAATTAGTTATTTGTGTAGGCTTTGTTTTGCCGAATACTCAACATTATATGAACAATTAAGTAAATATCGATATGTCACTAATCGACACTGAGTGCAACTCCTATCGATATGTGCACCATTACCATATCGTCAGCTTGTTTTTGACGAGTCATTTGGTTGCTTCGTCTTAATTTTTAATATCGACGGCCAGGCGGCATTAAAAGAATAAAAACTTGCATTCATCATTGCACGAAAAACATTAAAATAAAACATACAACATGGATATATTGATGCCTGAAAGAGTAAGCACTGTGCTAGCATTTGGTTTTGATTTGAATATAATCAAAATGCAATTTTCATAATTTGAAATTTGATGTGATTTTTTTTTTTTCTGCCAGGACGAGCTTGATTTGAAGCTGAAAGATGCGCATAGCTCCCTGGATGAATTGGACATAGACGATTTGTATGTGCGTTATAAGGTATGCCCAACATAAGCTAACTAAGTTTTTGCCTGAATTCACACGCAATTATCTTTAGAAATTGCAAAAAACATTGGAATTCATTGAGGTGCAGGAGGAGTATATCAAGGATGAGCAGCGCAATCTGAAGAAGGAGTACTTGCACGCACAGGAGGAGGTGAAGCGTATACAGTCGGTGCCGCTAGTGATTGGGCAATTCCTCGAAGCTGTTGATCAGAATACGGGCATCGTGGGCTCCACGACGGGCTCTAATTACTATGTACGCATCCTGTCCACCATCGACCGTGAGTTGCTTAAGCCCTCGGCCTCGGTGGCGCTGCACAAGCATAGCAATGCCCTGGTCGATGTGCTGCCACCAGAGGCCGATAGCTCCATATCCATGCTGCAGCCGGATGAGAAGCCAGATGTTAGCTATGCCGACATCGGCGGCATGGATATGCAAAAACAGGAAATACGCGAAGCAGTCGAGCTGCCGCTAACCCACTTTGAGCTGTACAAACAGATTGGCATCGATCCGCCACGCGGCGTACTCATGTACGGTCCGCCCGGCTGCGGAAAAACCATGCTGGCCAAGGCCGTGGCACATCATACGACCGCCTCGTTTATACGCGTCGTTGGCTCCGAGTTTGTTCAGAAATATCTGGGCGAGGGACCCCGCATGGTGCGCGATGTCTTCCGTTTGGCCAAGGAGAATGCGCCGGCTATTATTTTCATTGATGAAATCGATGCGATTGCCACGAAACGTTTCGATGCCCAAACTGGCGCTGATCGCGAGGTGCAGCGCATTCTGCTGGAGCTGCTCAATCAAATGGACGGCTTCGATCAGACAACCAATGTGAAGGTCATCATGGCGACCAATCGTGCCGATACGCTCGATCCGGCACTGTTGCGTCCCGGTCGCTTGGATCGTAAAATTGAGTTCCCATTGCCCGATCGTCGCCAGAAACGTTTGGTATTCACAACCATCACATCCAAGATGAATCTCAGCGAGGATGTGGATCTGGAGGAGTTTGTCGCCAGGCCCGACAAGATATCTGGTGCCGATATTAATGCCATTTGCCAGGAGGCTGGCATGCATGCTGTACGCGAGAATCGTTACATCGTTCTGGCCAAGGACTTCGAGAAGGGCTACAAGAACAACATCAAGAAGGACGAACAGGAGCACGAGTTCTACAAATAGACGGAATAGCTTTAACATTTTCATTTCGCCCTTCTCTAAACCTACAACTTAAATATATATACATATATCTATATAAAATCCTTCAATCCTATGTGGATATTTTTTGTAATTCTATTTTTCGCCTGCGCCTGTTAAAACCAAAGGCTATATTTTTGGCTATCCATGTTGAAATTAACAATTAATCCGTAGAGAATGCTTTGCCAGGTTCTCCTGGACGAATCCTAAATGAAAACTAGGTGGAATGATGGATTTGATTGACGCAGCCGTAAGAGCTATGAGTTCCTAAGCTTATGTAAATGGTGGATTATGGTGAATTCCACGCGCAAGAGTGGAAAATGGCTGGAAATCGGAATCGACAAACAAATGTAAAAAGTGCATTTTATTTGTTGTGCCTGTGCACACACACACACACACACACAACATTTATATAAAGACACGAAAAAAAATCAAGTGTAAAAACAAGTTTTTTAGAATTAAGTCCTCCGTTTGTCCCAGTTATTGCTGGGATCTCCTATTTCATGAGGGAGCTGACAACGGCATTGACATTGATGGCTTTGAGGTCCGCATAGGTCTGGCCAGTGCCGACGAACACGATCGGCTGCCCGGTGATGTAGGTCATGGAGATGGCGGCGCCGACCTTGTCATCGATGGTATCGAATTTGGTCAGAACGATGCCGTCGATGATGTGTGGATTCTCGTTGGATGAGTAATCGGCGAGGGATTGATTGAATTTGACCAGCTGATCGACAGCCTCGTTGCCGACAAGAGCTTCGCCAACAAATAGCACCAGATCCGGATTATTGACCTTGATTAGCTTGGACAGGGAACGCATCAGCGGCTCATTGTCCTGCATGCGGCCAGCTGTGTCGACCAGGACCACATCGACGCGCGTATCATGCGCATATTTGATCGCCTCCATGGCAATGCCGGCCGCATCCTTGCCATAGCCCTTCTCATACAGCTGGACCATGGTGCGACCATTATGCTTCGCAGCCGGATGCAGTGCGTTCAGATGCCGCGTATGCGTGCGCAGCTGCTCCACAGCGCCGGCACGAAACGTATCACAGGCCGCGATCAGTACATTGAAATCGTTCTCGATTAGCCAAAAGCAAATCTTGGCCAGATTCGTTGATTTGCCAACGCCATTGACGCCGCAAAAGATGATCGTATAGGGTTTGCCGTTGCGTTTCGACTCGAGGGCATCGCGTATAATGTCGATGCGCCGCTTGGGCGACAGGATGCGCACCAGAGATTGCGTCAGCGCCTCCTTCACCATATTGGCAATGCTGTCGAAGGTGCCCATTTGTTTGCCCTCCAGCGATGTGGCCACCGAATCGCACAGCTTGGCCGCAATCTCTGAGGCGACGTTCTTCGATATCAAATGATCGCGCATCTTCTCCAGCGCCGGCTGCAGATCACTGAGCGTCAACGTCTTGGCGCCCACAATGCCCTTGAAATAGGATAACAAGCCGGCGCTCTTGGGCTTTCGGGTCAGCGCTCGACGCGCCTGTTGCTCCTGCTGCTCCTGTTCGCTGTCGTCGCTCGCCTCGCTGTCGGCCGCATCCGAGTCGCTTTCCACGTCCAGATCCCGTATGCTGCCCTGCATGGTGCCCACCAGCTGTAATAAAATTGGGATTAGCTAAGCATGCCGTAAGCTGTTCGAGCACTTACATCATTGTTAATGGTCTGCAGCTGTGCATCTTCGGGCGCATCCTTGGAGCGATCCAACAGCATGGCATCCTTCGAGTTGCCGCCCAAATCCCAGACGCGCGGCTTCTTGCCCGCCCGCTCCTTCTCCCTGTCGTTGTTCGGTTTCGCCTCCAATCCCGCCGACGCTGCCGCCGACGCTGCCTTTTTGGTGGGCGTCAGTTTCTCGCGCAGCTTACGCCGATTCTCCTGGATAATATCAGCATTGCTGCGCGGCGGCGATGATGGCTGCGATTTGGTTGCCGGCGGGCTCTCCTGTATATTGACGCGCTTCTCGTTCGTCACGCTCCGCTTGTCGTCCTGCAGCATCGAGGCGACGGTTTTCTTTGATTTCTGCGATTCATTGTACGATCGCATCGCCTTCGGCGCCTTGCCCTGCTTGGCGGATGCAGCCTCCGCAGCGCTGAGCACCAGCCGAAACTCCTGCTCGAACTCATAGTCAATGGCCAGACGCTCCTGGTGGCCAATGCCGCCAAATTTCTCCTGAAATGCCGTCTGCATGTCGGCCAGGAAAGTGTCCAGATAGTTGAGCTTGATGACCTTTTGGAAAACGGCCGCATAGACCACGTCGAGCTCATTGTCCAGTTTGAATTGCACCGCCAAATGATCCTCCTCAAAGTACTTGGACTCTGTATTTCGCTCCTAAGCCCAGAAACAGCAAAAACAACAACAACAACAACATTAACAATAACAATAACAAAAATTCGATAGACTTGCCTCCAAAATGACGCCACGTATTAAGCTGTTGATGCACGCCGCATAGTTCTTGCCGGATTCGTTCGAATTCCAGAGCACAATGCCGCCTTTTGTGAATATGACCACAAAGTCTAACATTTTTTATTTACTAACTAATCGGCCCAACAATTCCTCTTGCAATGAAAACGGCGACAAATTCAACTGACCCAAACAACAGTTCCGTACGCATTCCACGTCACGAGCACGAGTATGACATCGATAGTTATCGATATATATATACATATGCGAAAGAGAAAACAAAATCCAGTTGGAACTCTGATATGCTAATTAGATGGCGAATATGGAATACCCTGTCGCCTTGTTGAACGTAAATTGCTTCTATGATTTTTTGTAAAATTAGTTTGACAATTGTTTAGTGAAGTTTGCCGTAAATATGGAAGTTTGCTTTCAATGGCTGCTTTAACATACACTATATATGTAATCCAATATAAATGTTATCAATTTTGATCTTCAGCTGGTTCAGACCAATGCATACAAATTCAACAATGTACTTAACACGAGCACGCACGACGTGTGTCCATAACACGACTCGCGCCCAACTTCAAACTAGACATCAGCTTCGGGTGCCCAGAGCTACCAAATGGATTTGACGTAACGTAACGTAATACGACGCCAAGGTTGCCCAATATCGCAAGAATCATAAGAAACTAGGCTTCAATGGATTTTCGATTGTTTTTTTTTTCGTTTATTACTGACGCTTATTAACTAACGTTCATGTGTTGTGAATGGGAATTTGAACATTATTGCAATACATTTCACATACATGAAAATTTTGTTACAAAAAAAGAGGACATTCGTTGAATGTACATAGTGCTTGGTGTAACTATACAGGAAAAAAAATTAAAGTATATTTATGTTGTTTAGGCGCGAAAAGAAATATTCTACGTAAAATTGATGATTATTATTGTTCATCTCCTTCTCTCCTCCTGACCAATTGCCAATCGCCAAGATTTACGAGCCAACAATAATGTTGTTAATGGGAATATGTATCAGCTTAACAAAGAATCCAATGAAGCCCATAATGCAGAAGCCAATGGCGGTGGCAATCGCAATCTTTTGGAATTCCTTGCGGTCGGGCTTTGTGCAGCGCTTGACCAGGCGAATCGAGTCCTTGGCAAATGCACGACCAGGCTCAGCGAATTTCACAACTTTGTCCATGGCTAACGTTTAATGTGTGATATTTTGAGAGCTGCAAATGGATAAAAAACAATTACAATTTCAATACATTTCAATGCTATAAACGTATGTATGTCATGCATGTCACTTTCACACAATCACAAAACACGATGGCAACGCCAACGTCACGACGACGTGGCAGCCGACGACGTCGGCGACGTCACAGGTGAAATTTGGTTGGTTGAAAAAGCCGCTCGTTAATTGTGTTTCATGGGCTGCTGCTGCTGCTGCTTTCCCAAAATGTAACTAAACAGTTAAATGTATTTTGTTTTAAGCAACTTGTTTTTCAATTGCCGTTTTGTTTAAACGAACAATTTATGCAGGCAGCGCCACGCATTGCCTTTCTCGGCCGCAGCTACAGCTTTACACACGTAAAGCTGAACTTAATTTTTATACATTCATTCAGGCTTACACTATTTGTTTATTAATATTTAATTTATATTAGATTTAAACAAATAATTCGAGTTGAGAAAAAAAAAAGAAAATTATGTTTGGCACGCACCTCCGTTTACTTTGATAATTTCTACACGAATGACTGTTCGTGAAGTTCGTGTAGCCTGCTGCGATACGAATTTGTTTTGACAAGTTCCACGTCGAAATGTCAAAAAAAAAACAAAACGCAGTGTTGCTTTGAGCCACACCGTTGCCAGACTGCGTTAGTTTTCAGAGTGGCAACACTTTTATCATCTATCAGCTGCTGCAACAAATTGAGCCGACATTTTATTTTTCGGTCGGCATTTTGCTTGGTCATTTTTCGAATAAGTCTAGATTTATTGCTAATACGAATATTAAACAACAATTCGTACAATTGTTACGCACTATTACGTACAGTTGATTGTCGCTGCGATGTGAGTTAAGGCTGCCTCAAAAATAGCAATAAAACCGAACGCGCTTAAAAGTTTTCACGCAAAGCCAAAGAAGCTAAACTTTTACGGTACTTGGTAAAGCTTTCGTTTAACTTTACGTATTTTTGGTGTTTAACAGCAATTTCAAGGATGAGCGCACAGCCGAGCCCCTGCATGAACCCCCAACAACAGCCCACCGAACAAGAAAAGGTCACTATTAAATACGAGTGTATATCTATAAATGTATTAAATGTTTCAATTGAAGGTTTACCAATGGATCAACGAGCTAGCACATCCGGATACACGCGAAACGGCCCTGCTGGAGCTGAGCAAGAAACGTGAAACGGATCTGGCGCCAATGCTTTGGAACAGCTTTGGCACCGCATGCGCTCTGCTCCAGGAGATAATTAGCATATATCCATCAATAACGCCACCCACACTGACCGCCCATCAGTCGAATCGTGTGTGCAATGCGCTGGCGCTGTGGCAGTGTGTCGCCTCGCATCCGGAAACCCGCACCGCCTTCCTGCAGGCCCAGATACCCCTCTATCTGTATCCCTTTCTATCGACCATTTCGAAAACACGTCCCTTTGAGTATTTGCGTCTGACCAGCCTGGGTGTTATCGGCGCTCTGGTGAAGACCGACGAACAGGAGGTGATTACGTTTCTGCTGACCACCGAAATTGTGCCCTTGTGCCTGACCATTATGGACAGCGGCTCGGAGCTGAGCAAAACGGTCGCCACTTTCATCATACAAAAGATATTGCTCGACGAGTCGGGCCTATCCTATATATGTCAGACCTACGAGCGCTTCTCGCATGTGGCCATCACCCTGGTAAGTTGGCCCTGCTCCATCTTTGAGTTCCTCATTTATGCTCTCCCTCTCTCTCTAAAGGGTAAAATGGTCATCCAGCTATCGAAGGAGCCGTGTGCGCGCCTCCTGAAGCATGTTGTACGATGTTATCTGCGTCTCTCCGACAATACACGGTCAGTGCCAGGCATGATAATAGGCTCTCTTTCATGTGCATTCAACATTATCTCTTTCTCTTTCTATTCTGTGGTGCAGCGCACGCAAGGCGTTGGGCCAGTGCCTGCCGGATCAGCTGCGCGACGGCACCTTCACGCAGTGCCTGCAAGATGATAAATCGACCAAGCAATGGCTGCAAATGCTCATCAAAAACTTGGAACCGGGCGCTGCACAACAGCCGGGCGCCGATCCACGCCAGATTGGCATGTCGCCATTGGGCTCCTAAGCGACCAAATCTTACAACTGGCTACCCATCGGCCCAGACGCTTGTTTAGGCATTAAGATTGATTTGTTAACATTTAGATTTAAGCTATTGCAACTTGTAAGTTGTAAGAAACCTCTTGTTGAATTCGGAAAATGTTTTGCATTTAGCTGCACAACTCATCCATATAAATATATATATATATATACATAAGATTGTCAACTGAAGCGAACGAGCGTGAAGCTAATTAGAGCCTTTGCAACAATCAAGTTTACAAGCCGTACAATAGTTTATGCTAATAACTAAACCCTATAATATGTATATAAATAGCTAGCTATTAATTTTTGCCATTAAACTGAAATGTAAGTAAATCCAGTCGGTTATTTCCGGGGCGTGCATTTTGCAACAACTTTAAATTCATTTATTTTTCGGGATATACACAAATATACATATATATATATATGTGGGTGTTTGTTTGTGTGTATATAGTTTATCGTATATACAAACAATATTAATTACAACATTCAACAATTACACAAACAATTTTCTCTTACACCTAGCAACAGCTGCGAGCACAAAATATACATTTAACACACTGAATAACATTTAAGATGAGTGTGTGTGTGTGTGTGTGTGTGTGTGTTGTGTGTGTTGTGCACAATTCGAAATAGATATTTATTTATTTATCATTATTATTTAGCATATTTGTATACATATATATAAACATTGATCACAACAAAGACTCTTGATGATTCCGAAACCATCCATCAATTAATGTAAATATATATCTTTTGGGAAATAGTTATACATATATATATGAATATATATATATATATAGATTTGTAAAAGTTTTGTGTTTTAAATTGACTACTCGACTGGATCGGATGGTCCGGCGGCAGCTGCAGCAGCCACGGCGGACGCACGTCGTCCTATTTCGGCCTTGCAATTGGCATCCAAATTGTGAGCCTGCGACGGCGGACCCTGCAACTGGGGCAGCACACAGATCTGCTCCAGCAAATCGAAGCCATTGCGCCAGATGAGCAAATGGGCGCGCAGCTTCAATTTGTTGCGATTCTTGATCAGATGCTTCTCCATAGCAAAGCCCTGACGGGCGCAGGCAAAATCGCAGGCGCGCTGCCTCAAAACTGGACAAATATCGTTGTTGCCGTCGCCAACGTAAAAAACATGATCGTAACGGATATTGTAGCGTAAATCCTGTTCGATAACAAAATGCTCCAAGACGCGGCCCTTGCACAAATTGCTGGCGCTCAGTTTACAATCGGTTTGCCGATGATACGCCCGCACCAGAAGCTGGCCGTGCTCATTGAACTCGGCCGGATTTGTAAAGATGGCATTGAAACAATCGGATAGATTGTGTGCACGCAGCCATTCGTCAATGAAAACACTATTCGAATCGCTGATGATAATTAAATCGAAATTCAGCTTCTTCTGCAAATGCTTGATAAGACGCACAAATCCGGGCACCTCCGGTATACAGCGTATGGTGTCGCGTATTCGCGCCTCTGGTACTTGTTGCGCATACAATAAACGAAAGATTTCGGCCATATATTCGGTCCAGCATTCGTTTTCCATTAGATCGGCTAGAGCACAGGAGCTGACCAGCTCATTGGGCAGCATGTCGCGCACCACAGTGTCCGTATTCTGGGAAACAATTGTATGGTCAAAATCGAAGGCGGCCAGGCGTCGGCGCTGCTGTTTGCCCAGGCCCCGTTGATTGGTTGGGTGGGCGGCGGCGGCGTCGGCGGCGGCTGCAGACGTTGATGGCGTCGACATTGTTGCGGCGCGTTCGGCTGCTGCACTTTCACTTGCAACTGACAATGCCCGAATGCCAATGCGTTTTTAATTGCCCACTGCTAGTGGGCAGCATCAGCAGCAGCAGCTTGAAATTGGCTTTCGTATGTATGTATTTCGGGTTTAGCTTTGGGCAAAACTTTGACAGTAGCTTTATTAGCGTCAGAGTTGCCATCCGATTTCAAGCTTCTGGCAAGGCGGTGGTGAAATTAAGCGCCTCTCTATTTCGATGTTTTTCAGTTCTATACGTAATTTATCGATAGGCGTTGAGCTTTAACGTTATTCTATTCGATTTTCTCAAAATTGTTTTTATTCATTAACAGTTAAATGAAATTATTTGCAACATGTAACCATTTAACAGTATCGATGCAGGGCAATTGGCTGGTGTGGTAATACGATTAAAAATTATTGAACCGATATGAATGAAACACATTATATGGCTAGTTTTAATTAAGAATTTGTGAATTCTGTTTTATTTGTTACCATATAAGTAATCAAAACCTTATATACTTATTGAAGATGTGTGGTAACAAGCTTTTTCTAATACGAGCAATATAGCGTCTCTTTCCCAAACAGTTTTTTAAGCATTTAGCTAAATTTCAAATATATTATGCCTAGGCAGTTACAGCTTTAATAGTAAATATCGCAAGTGAATTTGTTAGTAACAGATAAAATATCGATGTATCGATATGCTATCAACATCCCTACATTTTCATTTCCATTTTGTCGTGACGAGTACGGTAGTGTTATATTCCAAGCGAAAAAGAAAAAACACTGTCAGACAGCGAGCAGGGCATACATTTAATAATGAATTGTTAAAACGATAGGTGCGCGCCGAAGTAATATTGCGTATGTTCTACGACCAGTTCAAACAGTTAACAAACAACGTTATTTTTTTATAACAAATTTATGCGTCGTCGTCTGCTGCTGCTCAATCGTTAAAAAGTGCGTGGAAAAGTGTACGAAACCAATACACGGAAAGTGGGACAGCCGAGCGCTGCGCTTGTTGGTGTATGTGCGCTGTGTGTACTGTGTGTGTGTGTGTGTATAGTGTGTATGTTTGTGTGCGGTGTGTACTGTGTGTGTGTGTGTGCGAGACGAGTACAAGTACGGGTAATTTGTACCGACTACAGTCTCACGTCAATGTGTACGACAATGTTTTTTTTTGTATATTAAATAAATAGTACGAAAAAGTGCAACGAAATGTTTACAAAGTGTGCAAATAAAAACAAAACATGCTCCATGTCTTAACACACACCGACAAAGACACGCGCACACCAATATACACGCGAATTGCATGCAAAGAGAAGGCGCTCAACTTCTACTCCATCTTCTTTTGTCTGACGTTTTGCCGCATGGTGAGTTTATTGCCTGCCTGCCTGCCAGCCAGCCTGCTGTTGTTGTTGGGTCCATTTTCGGCGTCTTTTGCTATGTAGCTGCGTCTTACTGTGTTTTTTTCTTTTCCAAGAGACTTTTCTCGCCGTTTTTATTTTCTTTGGCTTTTATTTTTTGCATCGCCTTAGGCGCGCAGCGCATGCATTTGTTGTTGCTTCTGCCGCAGTTAATATTTGTTGTTGCACAGGCGCCGTTGCCGAGAGTTGCGCGGGGGTCGCTAATGCAGATGCATGTATAAAAGTACAATGCATATGCATATGTGTATGTGTATATACATTGTGCACATGTATATATGTATTTTTCTCCATGCAGCGGCACGGGCGATTGCCTTTCATGCTGGTATTGGTTCGTGTTTGTGTGTGTGTGCGTGTGTGCGCTGTGGTGAATTTCTGGCTCGGGCCCCTGGTGAATTTGGCAGTGTTGCCAACACATACACCACGTCGCAGTCGCTGTCATTTGTTGTTGCTGTAGTAGTGCGTACCAATGTGGCGCGGTTTTCTCAATTTCTGCTGCTCTCGACAGACAGCTGTGTGCCGCGCATGTTTCCACGCTTACGCAGCGTATTATTAACAACGGTAGACTTTGTTGTTGTTGTTGTCGCTTTTTGCAGGTTTCCTTGTGCTTTGGCGGTACGTTACTGTTTACGCGGCAATTTCTATGTCCACTATCATAATAAGCAAAAATTAGAAGCCCGGGCTTTTATTAAAATATTGCAATCGTCCATTTTTTTTTGGCTATAAATAACAAACAATAAGCACATTGCGTTTACTCTTCCCACCTATGTTTGCCGGTGAATGAATGTGTTTGAGAGCTTTTCGGTTCAAAGCTTAAGTAACAGTTACTACATATTTGCGTAAATAGCTAGAGTGCAATAGGAAAACGAAAACAAAACAATACATACGCACACTCTTGCCCCACTCTATATATATGCATAAGTATATAATTAATTACTGTTGTGTGTGTGTGTGTGTGTGTAATTGCCGCTAGTGTTGTAAGTTGTATATATTTTGTAGCTTATGAACACCAAACACAGGGGCGGCACTTTGAAGTAACGGTTCACTCACACGCATGCATATTAAATGTTAAAGAGAAAGAGAGAGTCAATGCTAGAGTTTTGATACATGCATTTTTTTTAGTGGAATAATTATTGTATTGATTCCAATAATAGCATATGAAATATAAAATTTCGATTGAAATCGTCCGTTGTCAAAATTTGTTGCCATTTTTTTTTTTTTTTTTTCGTTTGGTTTGTGTACTGTATGCGTGTGTGTGTGTGTTTGTTTTTCATACATGTGCATGTGTGTATGTGTATGTGTGAGCGTGTGCCGAGTTCGTTCTCCTTTTGTGGGGCAGCAACATGAACGCGCTGCGCTTAGCATTATTACTTGGTTTGCCCTTCACCCTTCCACACACACACACAGACAGCTCCACTTACAGTCTCACCCGCGCTCAACAAAATTGAGACACAAACACACATTTACACACACACACACACACAGACACACATAGCGGCACAGGCACACTGACACATGCAGACAACTGGGCATCTTACGCTCTTCCCAATTCTACATGTTTCTCTTCTGCTGCGCCTGGATTTCTTGTGGAATTGCAATGCGTCTCGATATCTTCGACGGACGCTGATGGATTAACTATGCTATTTTGTTCACTATTTAAATTCTCTGATTTGTTGTCACCGGGATCGCCATTGTCATTATCATCATTTCCATTTGCTTCTTCATAATCATCATCATCATCATCATCATCATCGTTGTCGTCGTAGTCCTCAGCATTGCGCTCCAAGCGCAGCAATTTGTCTAGTTGAGTGCGCGTAAATTTGAGTATCGGTTGATGTCTGCGCAATCGCTGGCAGCCCCAATAGAACATCTCCTCCGTCTCAAGCAATGGGTCTGTCTCCGGCATTGGCTCCTTTTGTTGTTGCACCATCATAATATGGTTGGCATCAGTTGAGCACGCCGTATTTGTCTCCGCTTCCGTTTGTCTCACATTGTAAGCGTTCTTGCGCTGCCGTCTCACTGGCGGCGGCTGCCTATCCTCGATGGCCAGCTCACAGCAGATGACACGGAACACCAGCCAGGCGCCGGCGAGGGCCATCATAATGTGTTCGATTAGGCCAAAGCGACATCTACCGCCTGGTACCGGCATCAGTACCAGATTGGTACCCGGTATCCGTCCGCCCGTTGCCAGAGCCCTAAAAAGGCTCAATTGATCCTTCATGGGTTGCCATATCGGCGCTAATATCAACTGCAGCAACATATAAATAATTTCTGTAACGCAAGCGAAACAAATACGTATTACATGGTTTTATATGTTGAGGTTTGATTTTGATGCTGTGTGCTATTACCTTAACCACTAGTACAATTTTGATCCAATGGCTGAGGCCAGAGGTCTGTTTTGAAATAATATAAATTACAACATTCACACGATAAATTTTCGTAAGCTGAGCTGATTATTTATTTGTACAATGATCTGGCCGGATTTACAAAGTGTTACCAGTCAACTGTAATCGAGAATTGTATATTAAAGTTGTTCGCGATATTTATCGATAACAGAAAAGTGTGTCGATCTTTGTTTTGACGTGCTGCCACCTTGCATTTTTTATTTTTCTTTGGCATATTTTGAAATTTAATTTATTTACAGTTAGGATGTAACTGCTTTGGACTTGCAAAGTCACAAATACGCGATCGGTTCCAGCCGATAGCGATGTTAGAGATATTTCTATATATCGATATTTTTGTAGTCGGCCCAATTTTGAAGGAAAGCGCATTTAGCTGTGTGAAGCGCGCCTAATGTATCGATACTTTTATTGTTTTTCTGCTCAGCATAAGAACAGTTAATTTTGTTGCCGTTTTTTTTTTCTCTATTTTGGTTACATTAAAGAAGAAGACTTTCGATAAGTACTTAACGAAAGTAATGCGCATTGATGTTAAAGCAAAACTTTGTAACTGCATACCATAATTTTTTGTTGTAAAATTCTCCACTAATAATTTGTTTATTTATTTTGTTTTTATTTAGGCAAAAGCAAACCGCGTTTTGGTGTGGATAAAGGAATAAAGCAATGAATGATTTACGCCAGCAACAGGTACAGGTAGCAGCAACATCATCCTCAGTTAGCCTGGCAGCAACGCCTCTCTGCTCCAACAGCTCCACGAGCAGCACCAGCAGCACAAGCAGCAGCAGCAACAGCAGCAGCCACAACAACATCAACAGCAACAGTTCCAGCGCCAGCGTCAGTCCACGTTCCAGTTCCAATTCGAATTCGAATTCGGATTCGAGCAACGGTTCCAACTGCAAGTCAGCCATAGCGACGACGACGACAGCAGCAACAGGCGGCGGCGGCAGCAGCAGCAGCAGCAGCAGTGTCCAGCGGCAGCAGCTGCAGCTACAGGAAGAAGAGGAGGACCAGCAGCAGGTGGTTAGCTCTACATCGTCGCCGGCACAGCGACAGCAACAGCAACAGCAACAACAATTGAATGTGTCGACAGCAGCAACAGCGCAGCGCCAACAACAACAGCAGCAACGCCAGCAGCAGCAGCAACATCATCAGCAGCAGCAGCAGCAGCTGGTGGGTCAAATAACCAGCACCACAGCATCGCCGCCGCAGCACAGACTGCGCGACGATGCGCAGCTGCCAAATAGCCCAAGCAGCAGCAGCAACAGCACAGCGCCAACAACAGAAACAGCAGCAACAGCAGCAGCAGCAGCAACAAGCGAAGCAGCAATGGCTGCCACAGCTTTAGATGTGAATGGCGAAGATAACAATAGCAGCAGCGGGAGCAGCGGGAGCGGGAGCGGCAGTCACAAGCTGATACTGAAGCTCTCGAAGCACGGCAGCCAAACAACCGAATCTCTGGGGGTTAACGATGAGCGACGCGTCGAGCCGCTGCGCATACAATTGCCCGCACAGTTGCCGTCTACAAATGCGTCTCAACTGTTGCAGGGCATGGTTGGGCAGCCGGTTGTTGTGCCGAAGTTAACGATAAGGCCGTTGAAGGTGCAGCAGCCGGATATGGCAACAAATTCGGATGCATCGTCATCGTGCTCGTCCTCGTCGTGCGCCGATGAGGAACAGCAACAGCAGCTGCCGCATATTGTGCCCAAGCTGACGATACGCGCCGCCAACGAGGAGCGTGTCGGCAGCGTGGTGCCCAAGCTCATCATCAAGATGCCCGATGCGGGCGGAGGAGGAGGAGGAGGAGCAGCTGGAGGAGCCGAAGCCAGCAATTGCCATAGTCCAATGAAAACAATTGCTGCGCCCGTGCCCAAGCTGACCATCAAAACGACCAAATTGGATGGCGGCAACGAGACGCAGCTGATCAGCTGCAGTCTATCGCCAGCATCGGCCGCATCCAGCTCATCGGCATCCAGTTCAAGCTACTCCGGCGGCGAACAGACGCCCACGGTGCCCAAGCTGATGATCAAGACAACGCACGCCGGCAGCAGCTGCATCAGCAGCGACGACCAGCAGCAGCAGCAGCAACAACAACAACAAGTAATACCAAAGTTAACCATCAAGACGGGCGGCAACCAGGAGCTGGTGCAGCTGCAGGCGCAGCACACGGTGATCATGACGCACGATGCCAACAATGCGCAGTCCATACCCAAGCTGACCATCAAAACCAAGTCAATTGAGCTGGAGGATGAGGAACATTTGCAGCAGCAGCAGCAACAATTGGTGCCCAAGCTGACCATCAAGACGAACAACAGCACCGATCAGCAGCAGCAGCAGCAGCAACAGCAGCCGCATCTTAAGCTGACCATCAAGAATCTGTGTTCGCCCAAGCACAAGGTGCGCGCCGTGCTGGAGGAGAAGATCAACAGCTACTCCAGCTCATCCTCCAAGCTGACGCTGACCAATGGCGGCGACATGCCCGCAGCGGCAACTGTTGCAGCAGCAACTGTTGCTGCTGTTGAGAGCGAAGCGGATGAGCTGCGTCGCAATTCCGATGATATGGACATTGATGATGCGCTCTCCAAGGAGCATGATCCCAAAATGTTTCACAATCTGCCAGCGCCGGCGCACAGCAGCAATGGCATTGCACAGCAGCAGCAACAGCAGCAGCCGCAGCAGCAGCAACAACACAATATTGTGGACATGGTGGATCTGACCTCGTCGCCCTCGCCGGGCAACTCGCCGGCGCATGTCAACAGCAATAACTACACAGGAGCAACAATAAATCGCGGCCTGTCCACAGCTCAATCGCAAAATCTGCTGCTCGAGTGTCTGCAAATGCAAGCAGCAGCAGCAGCAGCAACAACTGGCAGCAATATCAGCAGCAACAATAACAACAACAACAACAACAGCAGCAGCAGCAGCAGCAATCCCGCCTCGCCCAACTCCAATATACTGCTCAGCCAGCTGACAGCGCCGCCAAAAAGCTTCAGCAACAATTCGACAGCTGCCTCAAAATATCCGCAGCTAACCGAACGTCTGATGGCCAATGGAGCAGCAACTGTTGCTGCAACTGTAGCAGCAACTGTTGCTGTTGCCGCCGCACAGCAGCCGATTATCGATTCCATTGAGATTCTGGACACGCCCGAGGGCAGCCCGCATTCACAAACGACGCAAAGTGCCTACGAGTCGGAGGAGACGCAGCTCGGCAATCATCTGAATCACATGAATCTTAATCGAAATCGAAATCGAAATCTAAATCACAAGCCAGACAATCAGCAGCAGCAGCAGCAGCAGCAACAACAGCAGCAGCAACAGTTGCAGCTGCACAACAACAACGAGAACCATTTGAAGCGACAGCAGCAACAGCTGCAGCTGCAGCAGCACCAGCAACACCTACAGACCGAGCCAGAATCTCCCAGTGGCGTGAGTAGTCCATATCTAATATACCCTCTGCCCATTCGAAATAGCTAGGGTATACTGCAGTTGTGGGTTAAAAATTAAATAGAAAAACAAAAAATAAAATAAAAACAAATAAATAATAAAAAATAATAATTATAAAAAATAATAATAATAAAAAATAATCATAAAAAATAATAAAAATAAAAAATAAAAATAAAAAATAAAAGTAAAAAATAAAAAAAATAAAAAATAATAAAAATAAAAAAATAAATATTATAATACCTCTAAGCAAAAAGAATTTTGGCTGAACCACTTTTTGGTTCGCCTTTGAACCGGTTCATTTTGAGTAAAACCGCAACTAATTGCAATTTTTCGATACTTCCTTTGGCTTTTACAGCTGCCGCCAAGTAAACAGCGGCGCCTGGACAACAATGAAAACGATCAGCAGACGCACAACTGCAGCAATGACACGCCAGCAACAGTTGCTGCCGGCGCAACAGCAGGAGCAGCGGGAGCAGCAGCAGCGGCAGCGGGAACAGCAGCAGTAACTGGACAACAGTCAACGCATCGCAGTCGCAAGCAGAAACACGAGCGCATACTCAACACAGAGCTGGAGGAGGCACAGCAGCAGCCGGCGGCGCACATGGAACACGCGCTCAGCAATGGCAGCCTGCTGCTGGCCGAGGAGCGTCTGGCGGTGGCAACAGCGGCGGCGGCGTCTGTCTACAGCGAGAAGCAGGAGGCGCATGTGTCGGCGCCGGCGGCCGGCACAGGGACACCACTGCCGGTGAGCACGGTCAGGCGGCGGGGTCGACCCAAGCGCAATGCCAACGAGCTGACGCCCGCACCGGCACCGGCATCGGCATCGGCAACGGTAACGGAAACCCTGCTGGAGGCGGACAGTGCGGTGCAGTCGCGACGTGTGCAGCTGTTGCGCAAGCGTTTGGCCATCGACATGGTCAGTGCGGAGCAGCCGGAGCTGCTGGCAACAGCGCACCATGCGGCAACCACAACGGACCTCAATCCCGGCGAGGAGGCTGCCGCACAGCAGTTGCTGGCGGCGGCGGCGACGGCGGCGACGACGACGGCTTCGATGACAACGCCGACGCGACGCAACGAGCAGCGGCCGCTGCGCGCCACGCGACGCAGTGTAGCCACACCAGGCGGAACAGCAGCCGGCACAGCAGCCGGAACGCCAGCAAAAGTAACGCGCAAGCGTCAAAGCAAAGCTGCAACAGCTGCTGCTGCTGCTGCTGCTGCGGCGGCTGCGGCGGCGACAGCAGCAACAGTTGCTGCTGCTGCTGCGATGATGCCGCGCTTTGGCGGCAACACGACCGTGGAGAGCAACAACAATGGCATGGCCTATGCTCTGGCAACACAAATCGATCTAACCATGTGCTCATCCTCATCCTCCACCAGCAATGGCAGCGCCGCAATTACAACAACAACAGTTGCTGCTGCTGCTGCGGCGGCGGCGGCGTCGGCGGCGGCAGCAACAACTGTGGACAGCAGCAATTGTTCCATGCTGCCGCCAACAACAATATTATCCTCCTCCGATCCGCTGCCGGATGTCATCTTTCAGCCCAACGATTTCTCATCCCTAACAGCCACACAGCAACTGCGCACCAACAACAACAACAGCAACAGCAACAACAGCAGCAACAACAGCAACAACAACAGCCAGCATGATTCGCAGGACGAGGACAACTACAGCGCGCTGGAGAACTCGGGTGGTAAGCCTCTGAACCATGCCAAGAATCTAATCCCATTTCTTACAAATCTTTCCGCTCTTGCCTTTCAGATGAATCCTCGACCCCGGGCCAACTTTTGAGCGGCTTTGGCAGCAGTCCGGCGGCGCCTGTTACTCCAACGCGCGGACGCGGACGTGGACGCGGCTCTAGGGGTGGCGCCGGCGGCTCCTCCTCCTCATCCGGCCGCAACAGCACAAATAATGCGGCACAGCCGCGTGTGCCGCGCATGAGTCGAGGCGCCAGCGCCGTGGCCAAGGCCATCGCCCAGAGCCGGCCGAGATGCGTGGGTGGACTCAAGCACCAGCCGGATCCGGAGCGGCTCAAGGGCTTCTTTAGTCCGGTAAGGCAACCGATTGTATTTATATGTATCAGTTATTTTATAGAGTGGAAAGAAAGTTTTCAGTTGAGTGGCAGAGCTCAAGTTTTGGGTACTTTTTGAGCTCCATAAATCTTGATCTTCTAGTTCCCTGGGTTCGAGCTCTTTGCTTTGTACTTCTATGGGAAGTTTGAGGATCTTTAGGCAAGGCAAGCAATACCAGGAAAAAGTCTAATTTTATTTTTGTCTAGCTTTATTCTAAAGCAAAAGGAAACTACAAGACAAATGTAACAAGAATGTAGATTAACGGTTAATAATTTATATATTATCCATGCAGTAAAACCTAGTTTCTTTGTTTCGATTTTGAGAGTCTATCTACCAAAATTTCTATATCTAGCACTTACGAGTTCCCGGGTTAAATGAGCATATGTTCCAAATTTCTTTATTTATTTTATTTACAAGTTTTTATATACATATCATTGCATATATTATTATTTTGATGTTAACAAAAACATTAAACATGAGTTTTGCCCTAAAACAGGGTATTTGCAATTCGTTATAGGCGGCAGTATCGAAAGCTGCTTCTTTAGCGGTTTCTTCTTTGTGTCTCTTCTTTGGCATGATTCATGCAAAGGATACCGTGATGTCTCTGTCTCGCGCGCGCTCTCTCTCTCTCTTTCTCTCTGTCTATGTGTGTGTGTGTGTTTTGTGCCTGTGTTCTATAATATTTATATGATATTTTTCATTGTTTCACCCAATGCAACTTGTTTATGTTTTATTACGTAAATTTTGCTCACAAGCACACGCAAGCATACACACACACACACACACACACACACACTCATACACACAGACACGCCAACAGTGTTGTGTCGTAATTAAAATCAAAGGCGCTCGCGCGCTGCATTCATTGCCAACTGCCAACAAAAACAAAAAAAAAAAAAAAACGCATACGATTGCAGCAATAATAATAACAATAATAATAATAACAAAAACAACAACAGCAGCAGCAGGCAAACCAGCAGCACGCGACCGAAGTCAGCAGCGCTGCAGCAGCAGCAGCCGAAACGCGTTGTTGTTGTCTCTTCACCTGTGATTTTAATCAGCTGCACAAATTTTTTTTTTTGTTTTCTGTTTTTTTTTTGTTCGTTCGCTCTTGCTCTCTATTGGTGTGTCTATAGCAATGCTGGACAGCGGCAAGCTAAGCCAACTTCACCACACCTGCTGCGTCGCTGCTCTGTCTCTCTGCTTGAGGAGAGCTCAGCATGTGCGCGGTTCCCCACACACACACACACACACACAGTTGGCGTTGTTGTTATTATCATGCATGCTGGCAACGCTGTCACATAGCGCTCTCTTGAGTTGTTGCGCGCTGCCGTCTCTTACGCTGCCGTCTCTTGCGCTGGCGCTGTCGCTGCCGGCGTCGCAGCAACCAAAATCAATGCACAAATTTGCAAACAAAATACGAAGAGAAAAGAAAACACAAATTTGATAATGTTTGTTTGTTAATGTCTTTTCAATGATTTTTATTGTTGTTGTTGTTGTTGTTTTGCAGTCGCCGCAGGTGTTCGAGGAGGACACACGCATGAGCGCCGATCTGAATAACAGCAATCAATCGGTAACGAGCATGGAACCGCCGCTCACGCCACAAAAGTGAGTATTATTTTGAGTGCTTTATTTGAGTACTTATTCTTAACCGTTTTTTTTTTTTTTTTTTTGCAACTCGCTCAGGCAACCGGACTTTCTCAACAACGAGGAGTCGCAATCGTCCATGTTGAGCGGCGTCAGTTTATTGGACTCGAATCAGGGTCAATCTGTGGACGCGATACTCGGTTCGGCACTGAAGCGACCCAAGAAGAAGAAAATGGAGATTTGCGTCGCCGAAGAGTGAGTAGCATATTGTCCCCTCCCCTACCCTCTACCGGCCAGCTCCATAACTCACCATATTCTTTACGCTCTCGTTTTGCAGTACGGATTTCAAGGCATCCAGCATTGCGGAATATGATTGGCCGCCGCCGAAGGGCTGTTGCCCGTCCAAGAATCGCGACACCTTCATGATACAGGAACAGGTGGCCCTCTATTTGGGCATCACCAGTTTTAAGCGCAAATATCCCGATTTGCCGCGTCGCGCCGTCGACATGGAGGAGCGCAATTGGCTGCAGGAGAAGGGTCTGGTCAGCGAAAAGATGTGCGATCTGGGCATCACCGCGGTCTGGGCTTCCGACATACTGGACATCATGTATGCCGACTTCTATGACAAATACGAGGAGTACAAGGAGTACATACGCCAGAAGCATCTGCGCGACATCGAGGCCAAACAGAAGGCTCTCGGTCTGACTGTCGGCAATGGGCGTGGCTTGCAGGCACGCGATCGCGCCATGCTCTCCACCAGCAAATGGAATGTGTACTTCAACAAGACGTAAGCCCGCACGAATCATTTCCCGTTATACCCAACTAAATCTTTCCTTTCCGTATTCCGTATTCCGTAGGCGCAAGGAGGAGCGTGTCGCCTGCCTGGATCTGCAAACGTTCACCATGAATTTGCCGGTGCCGCGCACCGCGGCCAGTTCGACCCTCTTGCATCGCTCCATCACGAATGTGGTGCGTGAAGCTGCACTGGCAGAGAATATGCCGGTGCCGCCGCAGCTGCTGGCGCCGCGGATCTACGATGCCGCCTACCAGGACTCCGATTATGTCTATCCGCTGGCCCTGGTGCCAGGCCAATTTACGTCCAACTATCGCCGGCTAACGCCTGCCGAGCTGAGGTAAGAAATGATCAAAAAAAAAAAAAAAAAAGAGAGAGTCAAGCCGAAGTTGAAATACGCTTACGCTCATCATAGCAGCTATATAATATATATACATATATAAGTGCCATATTATATATCCCGATCCGATATTAACGTGATTTTGTCATTAAATTAAATTCATATTAATTTTCATAAGTGCACAAATGGGATGCAAAACTAATATAGCCCTTCGTTTTGTAGGGCATACCCGCTGAATATAGCGCTGGATAAGCCGCCGAAGCAGCAGGAGCAGCTGCTGCTGCTCGAGGGCGTCAAAGCTACGCAAACGAAAGCGCAGACAGCGGCGCTGCGGCGCAGTCAGCGCTCGCGACATCAGCGCAACAATGATCCGGCCAAAACAAGCAACGCCTCCGACGCCAGCGGCAGCAGCAGCAGCAGCAGTGAAGCCAGCAGCAGCAGCGAATCTGTAAGTTACACTTGCACATATACACACACACACACACACACATGTACAGCTTTCACTCATGCATATTTGTTATTGCACATGTATAGGACAGCGACGCGGACAGCGACAGCAGCTGCAGCAGCAGCGCCAGCAGCCACAGCAGTCGCAGCAGCAACAGCAGCACCAGCAGCAATAACAGTTCCATTAACTCCGCCAGCGAAACTGAGCAGAAACGCGAACAGGATGCCAGATTGTCGTCCAATTGCGGCGTCTGCCAGCGCACACAGCATCGCAATGCGAGAAATATGCCCGAGGCCTTTATACGCTGCTACAGCTGTCGGCGCAGAGGTGAGTGAAGGGCTCGAAATTAATCCCACATGGGATATTGAGGGGACTTTTTTTTTTTTTTGTTTTCCCTTGAGTAAAGCAGTGTTGCCAAAGTTGAGGGAAGCTTAAATTTGCCTATTTTATTTTTATAAAAATGCATAAAGATTAAGCTTGAAAAGTTTAAGTTTGAAAAGTAACACATTCAAATTATTTTATAAACTCTAATTTTTTCAATTGAAAAACTGCACTTTATATACGTCATAAGTCTCCCGAATTCAAAATGTTTTCGTTATTTCACTAAAAAAAAAGTTGGCAACGCTTTTGTAAAATTAAACTTAACGAGATTGGGGCATTTTTTATGTGCAGTCTGGCAATACCAATAAAGTGCAGTTCGTTGAGTTTCGTTCAAGAAAATATTGTTAATTTCAAACTCATTCAATTTACAGTGCATCCCAGCTGCATTGAGATGCCGCACCGGATGGTCGGACGTGTGCGCAACTACAATTGGCAGTGCGCGGATTGCAAGTGCTGCATCAAATGCGGCAGCAGCCAGCAGCCGGGAAAAATGCTCTACTGCGAGCAATGCGATCGCGGCTATCACATTTACTGCCTGGGCGTCAAAACGGTGCCCGAAGGTGAGTCTCCCACCTGGAGTTGCATATATATATATATATATAATGTTAAATGTTTGCCTTTTAGGTCGCTGGAGCTGTGAACGCTGCTCGATTTGCATGCGCTGCGGCGCCACGCGCCCGGAGGGTCTGCCGCAGGCGTCGCTGCTGTCGCCAGGTGGCGGTGGCGTCGGCGTCGGCAGCGGGGGCGAGAAGTGCGTGAAGCCAGTTAAACACAAAAAGGTCAAATGGATGAACGAGTATCGCATCGATCACATCACTAAGCTGCGCGAACACTGCGCCATGCTCTGCGTGCCCTGTGCACGTGCCAAGCCCACCAAGCGAACGCCGCCCACAACGCCCAACAGCTGCGGCGTCGGCGTCAACGTCAACGTCAGCAGCGGCAGCAACAGCAACAATAGCTGCGCACATTCGCCAACATCATCGGCTGCGCAGTTGCCGCTGTCAGTGCAGGCAAATGGCACGACAGATGCAGCAGCTGCGCTCAGTCCGAGAAGCAGCAGCAGCAACATGGCGCCGCCGCTGGCAGCAGAGGCAATTCCGTGCGGCAGCATCCTGCCGCCAATTGGTGGCAAGCGAATGCCACAGCAGGCGCTAAACAGAAACCAGGACATGGCAATAATGCAGTCCACCAGCAGCAGCAGCTTTAATGATGCGTCGACAGCAGCAGCAGCAGCAACAATAATTGCGACAACAGCAACGCCCGCCAACAGCAACAGCTCCAACTCAGTCGCAGCAGCAGCAGCAGCAGCAACAGTTGCTGCAACAGCAACAATAACAACAACAGTTGCTGCAACAGTAACAACAACAGCAACAACAGCCACAGCCACAGCAATTGGCATAGCTCCGCCGCCGGTTGTTGCCTGAGTGGGGGTTATACGTTATTGTGCCAAGCGCACTTTAACGGACTTGTAGTAAGCGCGGGTCGCCCCCCCCCCCCCCCCCCCCCCTCATCCCCCTCCCTCACACCTACCAATCCCTCGACCAATCCTAAGCCAGCAGCTCTGCCTAAAAAGCAAACCCCTCCTATACCTCTACCCCACACATCTACCCACCACACACCTACACACCACACATGTACCCACCACATCTACACATCTACACCCCACACACACACGCAAGTGCATAGTATTAACAAGCAAAAACACAAGCTATTTTTGTATATGTATGCGGTTGGGCGTATGTTTATTGATTATATATATATATATTAATGCAATTTTTTTTTTGTTTTATCTTTAATTGTTTTATATTCATATAAATACAACTTAATTTAATGCCCACAATAATTATGTTACTTAAGCGAACGCAAGATAAATATGTTACGGACACATGACAACAAAATGATCAACAAATTTATGTTTATGCCTAAGTTGAGTTTGTTTAAATTAGCGATTAAGTAATAATACACACACACACACACACACACACCAACACACGAACACACCGACAACAAACATACATACACTTGGAGTTTCTTAGCTGCATTTTAGTTAATTTAACTTTTTTTAATTTTTAAATTGTATGCAAAACTTTTGGCGTTGCCACATGCCATTTAATAAGTGCAACAGAGTCGTCTGGCAACGTATTTACCGTTGGCGCGCGTGCTTTTGCACTTTCTTAACTCTCATAACAACCTCTCTCTTCCTTATGCTCATTCTCTTTGTTCCTCATTCATTACACACACACACACACACACTCTCACACATGCATACATCGCCTCTACTGTTAAGACATCGCATATTGTGTATTCTTCTTTTGTGTTTGTGTTTCGTTTATAATAATTAAATATTTATATATCGAAACAAATACAAAAACAAAAAAAAAAAAAACAATTATGTCTATGTACGTCGTTAGCCTATAAAATTGTACTATACGAATATAAATAAGCTACAAAATAAAAAGTAACATATGTAATAAATGAAATTGGGCCGAAACTACTATATATATTTATATATATATATATATATATATATATATAGAGATCTATTTTTTTTTCGTTCAAATTGTGTATGTACTTCTTAATACTATTTTTTGTAAGCTGTAAGTTAGCCATGTAAATGATTTAAGCCCAGAATGCAAATGCATATGTATGTGTGTATGTGCATGCATATGTACCTCTGTGTATGTGTGTACATATAAGTAGTGTCTTCTTATATACAAATATTCTTTGTTGGGCGGCAGCTGCTTTGTGCTAGTTGATTTTGTAATGCAACAGCGACAACAAACAACAAGAAACAACATTTACTATTTAATTAGGCCTAAGAATGTATTATACATGTAATTTATGCTAACGTGCACACACACACACACACACTCACAGATACAATTAAAAAAAAAAGAAATAACAGTTAAGCACAAGCAACAACAAAATGAACATTAAGTGAATGTGTGAAAGAATTTCAAAAAAAAAAAAAAAAACACAAAAAGTGGCAACGCTGACAAAACGTGACGTTTCACAAAACTAACGCAATGATGAAATTCGTCTACTTAAACAAACGAGTTTGGTAAAAATCTAATTTTCCATTGAATTTTATGCAATAAGACCTTAATAAGTGAAAAATACTATACATATACATATATATGTATATATATATATATGTATACAAAGCAGAAAATTAATTAATAAGTCGAATAAAACAGCAGCATTAATAATTTTGCCTTACCAATAAATTTCTTTTTGGCTGCCCCACCCCAACCCAACCCCTTGCCAGCCTTCCCCTTACAAATGCAGCACCGTGGCAAATAGCTTGTCCTCCAGCTCATGCCCATCCCGCCAATCGAGCAGCTGGCAGCTGAGCTCATGCCGATGCCCGGGCAACTTATCGTACAGCTCCTCGCCCCGCCGTATGCAGGCGACATCGTCCGGACGCAAACGCCGGATGGCGCACAGATCGTTGCAGCCGTCGCCGACATAGATGATGCGGCTGTAGGCGACGTTGCAGCTGGTCATTAGGCTGTGCATGATGCCACCCTTGCACATGTTGGGCGGACACTGGTCGCAGTGCGTCTGGAGCTCGTACGGCTCGACCAGCAGCTGACCATCGGGCTGAACGGTGACCGGATTCGTGTGGATGCCCGCCTTAAAGATGTGCTCCAGACCGTGCGCCGCCAGCCATTCGCCAATCATATAGCTGTTCGCATCGCTCACTATGCACATGTCCAGCGCCGGATAGCGTTCCATGCGTCGCAACAGATGCAGCATGCCCGGCACTGGCGGCAGCCGGCGCGTATGCTGCCCGATCTGGGCGGCGCTTAGGCACTGCTCCAGCTGCAGCAGTCGCAGCACACGCTGGATAAACGTCAGCCAGTCGGAGTTGTGGATCAGCGCGAACAGCTGCTCGGTGCGCTGCTCCGGCGACAGCAGCTGGCTGAGCACCTGGTACGAGTCCACGTCGATGATGGTCTTGTCGAAGTCGAAGGTGGCCAAGAGGCGTTCCTTGCGGCTGCCAAAGCAGCGCCACAGCGCCGGCAGGCGCGCCAAATAGCCACCAAATAGCATCATGTATATATATATATGTGTGTGTATGTATGTGTTTATTGAATTTTTTAAAAATAACAGCAAATTTTCTTTTCTTAGCAAATGTTAAGTTCAATTTATATATATATATATATATATATATATATTCACATACAAGAGAGAAGAGCGCAGAGCATCGCTCTCTTTCGCTCGCTCTCGCGCATTCTTTTCGGGCATTTCCTGTCTCCGTCTGGCAACACCAATGTGTTTCTACCCTGTACAAATGCATGCAACAGGCAACAGGGTTGTCCGCAGAAAGGAAATTGACCACTTTTATTTAAATAGCAGACTCTCGTATGTACATATGTATGTATGTCTAACTTAATACGCTTTTTGATATCTTCTTCGATTCTACTTATGTATGTATGTATGTGTATATGTCTGTATGTAGTTGTGTATGTATGTATGTATTTGTGTATGTATGTACGTATCTATGTATGTAAGTATGTAATTATATATGTTTGTATGTATGTATGTATGCTTGTATGTATATATGCAGGTATGTTATTATGTATGTAGGTATGTATATGTGTATTTATGTATGTATGTATATATGTATATATGTATGTATGTATGTATATATGTATGTATGTTTGTATGTTTGTATGTATGTATGTATGTATGTGTGTATGTATGTACGTATGTATGTATGTATGTATGGAATTATGTTATTATATATGTTTGTATGTATGTATGCATGCTTGTATGTATGCATGCTTGTATGTATATATGCAGGTATTTTATTATGTATGTATGTATGTATATGTGTATGCATGTATATACTCACTTTTTAAGTGTGTGTGCATGCATGTGTACATGTATGTATGTATGCACATGTGTGTATGCATATGTTAGTGTATGTATGTGTATGTGTATGTACGCATGTATATGTGTAAGTATACATGTATGTATGTATATACATATGTATGTGTATGTATGCATGTGTATATATGTATGTATATATGTATGTATACATGTATATATGCATGTGTATGTATGTTCATATGTATGTATGTGCGCATGTTTGTATATATGTATGTGCATGCCGACATCTGTGTGTATATGTATATGTATGTACATATGTATGTGTATAAGTGTATATGTTTATGTATGCATGTATATGTGTACGTAAATACAGTATGTATGCACGTGAGTGTGTATGTATATATGTATTTATATATATGTGTATGTATATGTAAGAATGTATATGTGTAACTTTGAATTCATGTAAGTGTGTATGTATATATGTATTTATATATATGTATATATGTATTTATATATATGTATATATGTATTTATGTATGTGTATGTATGTTTATATGTTTGTATGCGTGCATGTGTGTATATATATATGTGAATGCAGACATGTGTGTGTATACGTGTATGTATGACGCGTCTCTTGTATGTTTGTATGTATTAATATATATTTGTATAAATGTATGTACGAATTTATGTATGTTTGCATGTGTGTATGCATATGTGTATGTATGTATATATATAAGCAAGTGTATGCATATAATTTGTATGTTTATGCGCAAGAGCAAGTCTGGCTGGGCTGCAAATTTAAATAAAAACGTATTTTTTACAAATGCCCTACTACGCGATTCTCATAAGTTCAAGTAAGTCTCAGGCTTGGGCTTCACTTCAAGCGAAGGAGGCGGCGGCTTCAACGGCAGGAGGCGGCTTCAACGGCAGGAGGAGGCGGCTGTGCAGGAGGAGGCGGCTATGCAGGAGGATGCGGCTATGCAGGAGGATGCGGCTATGCAGGAGGATGCGGCTATGCAGGAGGATGCGGCTATGCAGGAGGATGCGGCTATGCAGGAGGATGCGGCCATGCAGGAGGATGCGGCTATGCAGGAGGGTGCGGCTTTGCAGGAGGGTGCGGCTATGCAGGAGGGTGCGGCTATGCAGGAGGGTGCGGCTATGCAGGAGACGGCGGCTATGTAGAAGGCGGCGGCTATGTAGAAGGCGGCGGCTATGCAGGAGGCGGCGGCTATGCAGGAGGCGGCTGCTATGCAGGAGGCGGCGGCTATGCAGGAGGCGGCGGCTATGCAGGAGGCGGCGGCTATGCAGGAGGCGGCAGCTATGCAGGAGACGGCGGCTATGCAGGAGGAAGCGGCAGCTTTAATATTAGAGGAGACGGGAGCTATCCAGGAGGAGGCGGCTTTAATTATGGAGCAGAAGACGGCAGCTTCAATATTAGAGGAGGCATCACCTTAAACTATGGAGGAGGTGGTTTCAACTACGGATGAGGCGACGGCCGCTTGAACAATGGACGAGGAGGAGAAGGAGGATTCAACTGTGTAGGAGGCAATGGCTGTGGCTTTACTGGGAGACCATTAAAAAAAAAAAAGTGGTACGTATTATAGACAAAACTATGTCTTATTTGTAAATACTGCTCTCCTATGCGATTCTCACCAATTCAAGTTAACTAAAAAACATTATCTATTTTCAGCTACTGCAGAGAATTGCTTATATGTTCCGTTTCCCGAGAGATGAAGATTAAGTAAATCGTGCGTGGGAATTTACAGGTGAGTACGTAAATTCAAATTTATACTATTTATCACAAAATGTAAAAATGCTAAGTCGGAACTTAAAGCTGGCTTTTTAGATGAGTGGCAATTACCAACTTTAAAATATGTATATTAATATACCCAATTTATTTTCGTTCAGTTTTCCACTAATTTTCACAATTTTTATTACTTACTAAGGTAGGGAAATAATTCAAAAATGTGCTGAGATAAATAGTTGGTTTTTATTGTTATTAGCTTAAAATGTTGCATTTTTAGTCAATGTGTTAACTCATTCTTGACAGACCGTAGATTAAAATTTCCCCTCATTCTTGACAGACTGTAGATTAAAATTTCCCAGCCTCATAATTCACGTCAAAACGAAAACTGACTTTTTATAAGGTTTGGCTTTTTGTTCATGGTCTGATCTCTAAATCGGGAACCCCCTCAAATATCCCACGTAAACAAAGATCGAAATTTCCCACCCCCATCTGGCAACATTGTTCCAATATGGTGAAATTGTTGTTTTTTGTTGTTGTTTTTTTTTTTCTGGGAGATGAAAAGTCTTAGGTTTGGTTATTTTCTTGGCGTACATACATTTATTTATTATTTGGGAAAACGTACAGTTAAAATATTTACAATAGCATTTGAATGTATTTCTTATTCGGTTTTAAATTGTTTCTTTGTTTTTTCTTGTTTAAGCGAATTCGTAGCGAATTTTTATTATAAATTGTATTATATTCTTTTGCTGATTTTGCTGTGTGTTTCAAGTTCTTCGTTCCAAGCTGTTTGTTGTTATTTCGGTTGTTTCTGTCATTTACAATAACGGTAATTAATATAACCATTATTTGCCCTTGCCTAAACTATGCATATAAAAAAAAATAATAACTGTTTTTTTGTTTTTTGTTTGTTTTTTTTTTTTGTTTGTTTTTGGTTTAACACAAAACTTTGTATAAATAATAATTGTCGCGCGCTGGTTAGACACGTGTTAATTTATTTGAATTTCTAGCTGCGCAGTTACTCGCATTTTATTCAAATATTTTCTTTGTTTTTTTTTTTCAGTTAAAAAAAAAAATAATTTTTTCTTTTTATAAAATATAAAAAATAATAATTAACATAAAAACGTTCTGAACTGGTTTGGTTTTTGTGTTTGTGTTTGTTTTGTTGCTGTTGCTGTTTTTGTTTTTGTTTGTATTGTTTTTCTTGAATCCTCATTTTACAGTTGTCGGCGGCATGTTAGTTCTTCGGCATTGCCTTCCAATCCAATTCCCATACCCGCCGACGACTTCCAGCCAACAACAGCTGCGCAACAGTTTAGTTAGCTGCTGCTGTTGTCGTTGCTGCATCGGTCGTGTGATTATTGGCACTGCTGTTGTTGCCCCTCTTGCGCTGGTTCACTCCGCCCGCTGCCGTGACTGGTGCTGCTGGCGTCGCAGGGTTGCCAGATTTGGTCTTGGTGCGCATCGAGCCGTTGGCCACGCGCACATTCCCTGAACTATCTGTGAGATCCTCACTATCACTGGAACGTATGTCGCCGGACATCTGCAGAAGCACAAGAAAGAAAAATGAGTAATGTAATTAGTAAAGCAATTGCTTTATTGCACGCCTATTGTTGTTTGGGGGTTATTCTTAAAATGTACACATGAATGTGATGATATGACAATGCATAGTTATTGCACAATGTTCATTTAAAATTTCTCTCAAGTCATCATCAGTCGCTCACTCAAACCAACTTCACGTTCTCCAACTTCGCTGCACACACCACATTCCGTTAACCCTTTTTTTTTTCTCTGCTTTGCCCAGCGTTGCCATCCCACATGGAGAGCAGCATTTGGTGACATCACAGCTTCTAATATAAACAAGTGCAATCTTGGCTAATTACAAGAGCGTTGCCATCCAACATTGAGCATTGCATTTGGTGACGTCACAACTCCTAATATACTCAATTTCACTGTTAGCTAATAACAGGAGCTCTCTCTATCTGTTCGTTTCATCGGCTGCGCACTGTTATATCTGCCATACATACGCCTTAACTTATTTTCAAAGCATGCGGGGGCCATTCAAAATGTGAAGGTGTATGCATTACAAAATGATTGAAGATGAGCACGTACTAAACTTACCAGACCCTTTTGCAAGGAGTCGACCACAATCTTCAGAATCATATAGGTCCAGATGACGTGCAGCACCAGCAGCATTAACAGCAGCGAATTGAATATATAATAGGCTGGGAACATGGGCAGAATGCGAGGTGCCTCCACAGATGAACTGGAAAAAACAACAACAACAACAAAAAAAAAAACGGTAAACGACGATAAGCAAACGTTTTTCAGCATGCCATTTTTGTGAGGTTATGTCACCTGTAGATAATGCGCGGATAGAAGCCCAGACGTGTAACAATCCAGACAACCGTGAAAATGGCAAAGATCGCATCGCAGACCTTCTGATAGTTGGCATACTTGGTTAACTTGGCAGCCTCAAGGAATATATCTGCACAATCGTGCACGACCAGCACCAGGGAGCCAACGCGATGCAGGTTGCACACCCAGCTAAGCGACATTAGCAACAGTGTGACCATATGATGTATAAACATTTGCCAGAAATCCTTGCGTTTCACATCGAAGAACTGTGTGGCCGTCAGCGACCAGTAGAACGACATCGATATCATATAATACCACCAGATATCGTTGCTCACCGACTGCAAATGGAAATGCATTTAATTGATATTGGGAATTTGATTGACAAAACCCATCAATCGACACTCACCTGATGCGGATAGCCATACCAGCAGGTCTTGACATCCCAGAACCAGGGCTTGTCCCACAGCACTATTACGCCGAATATAAAGCTATACAGATAATACAGGCACCGCCATGTGTTCTCGCAGAACTTCACCAATGTCGACGGTTTGTCCTGGGCGCGACGCAGGCGCCACCAGCGCTCGATTTGGCGCTCAGACATGTCCGCCTGCTTGGACAGCGGTGCCAGCTGCGAGGGGGAGATAAAAAAGAAGAAAGGAAATGTATTTTAAATACTGATTGATTGATTGACTGATTGACGTTCACTGTGGAGCTCAAAGCGTGAGAGCTGGGTGCATATATGATAAAATCTACAATTTCCCCCAGGAAGGATATTTATCTTAAGAACTGATTGATTGATTGACTGACTGATTGATGTTCACTGCAGAGCCCAAAGCGAGAGAGCTGGGATGCATAAATTTCTCACAGATGAATAGTTTTTCAATATAATCGATTTCCCTTAGAAAGAAAATTTCGTTTAAGAACTGATTGATGGACTGAATGATTGACGTTCACGAGCGCATATAAATACAGTTTTTTATATAATTTTCGATTCCTCTCATATTAGATAAGATTTCGATTTTCCGCAAGTGTGGAAAACGTTTGTAAGTCTTTTCCTTTTTACGAAACGGTTCAATGAAAAGCAGTTTGTCCGGGCAAAGCCGGTTAATGCTGGTTCTACTCATGTTGATTATTCGTCGAACAGTCGGGTTAGTAATTATTTAATAGAACTCGTTACTCACCCACTTGTGGTCCAAATGCGATGATTTGGCATATGCCAACTCTAATGTAGGAACATTTGCCGCTTTCTTAGGTCTAGAGCTTCGTATCCCCAACGATTTGCCAATCGGAGATATCCAAAAGCTGCAAAAAAACCAACAACAAGAAATTTATAGGGTATATACACGCATATATATGTATATATATCGAAATATGTCTAGGTTTTTATTGGAATAGATATGGAATTTGATTATACTATGAGGGCGAATATTTAATCAAACGCGTCGTAGCTAACAAGTTGACAGATTAGCGTATACCCTGTAAACAAGAGTAGACTTATCAAATACCCTGTCTGTGAGTGCGAAAGCAATAGAAATACTCTGTAAACTGCCGAGATCTGTTCTGAGTATACAATGTGGGTAGACTAGCAGATACTCTGTAATCAAGCAACCTATACTTAAAGAAAAGAATGAATTATTCGGAGATTCTTTAAAAAGAAGAAGACTGAATCAGACACTGCTAGCTACTCTTTATATAGGAAGTAAGGACATACCCTGTAATTAAGAAACACATTCTCCTTGAGTAGAAGGACTATCAGATACCCTGTAAGCAAACGATCTGTCCTTTAGGGCTCATAGTTACCCTGTAGTTAGTATACCCTGTATAAATACAGTCTGCCCACAAGGTAGAGAAAGATCGTCTAGCAGTTGCTCTGTGATCACTACAAAGATCGAAAATATACCCTGTAACCAAGCAGAATCTCACCCGTTAGGACTAAAAGAAAGAAAAGTAGCCGGGAAAAAAGATGAAAAATGTTTGAAATACCCTGTACTCCCAGAACATAATTCACCAAGTTCTAGCATACCCTGTTTCTTAAGCTCTGACTTTGTCGCATTTATTGATTGCCATGAAATTTCTGGAGCAGTTAATTGGACAGCTGATATAAGCGTATATTAAAATAGAACATTTTTATCTTTAAAACTGTGAATATTATTAGTTTCTATCGATTATCGGAGCTGCGAGGCAAGAAAACAATATTTTTAGCTTAACTTTATCTGCATATGATAAAAAATTCGCTTAAAATTAAACATTCCAATTTTATTTAGAAAAATCTTATCCTTGGGAAAACTAAGTCCGTCTGCATATGTAATTTTGTTACAAACTGAAATTTGGCAACAGCGCACAGAATTGAATTCAACGCAATTTGCAAACCAAACACAAGTACTTCATTTAGGCACAACAATAGAATGCGGAAATTTGCTTGCAGCACATTGAAATTCCACACCCAAAAAGCTACATTTGGGCAGGGCCCGGGCCATACCCAAATGTAAACCGCCCCGTCTGTCCAGCTGTCTGGCACGTGTGAAGCATGGCAACACTGGACGACAAGTGTTGGCTAGCGGCCGTGCATAAGTAATTAGTGTTGAGCATAGGCGCAGCGCATGGGATTCTAGCTTGGGTCTTGGGCACGAACGCTTTTCGGAAGTTAATTTGCTAATGAAATCGAAAATATGGCTAGGCCCCACAGACAACCCCAGATGATAGCCCACACCCCCCTGCCACCCTGCTCCACACCCTACACTCAATCTCTGATCAAGAGCCAAGAGTCGATCGCGTCTGGCATTTTAAATCAATTGGCTTTTGTTTGCGTCGTCTTGCTATGCGCACACATCCCTAAAAATAGAATTAAGGAAGCCCATAAATAATTACTTCAAATTATATATGTTTATTGCTTAACAACAAGGGCCAAAGGGTCGTCGCATGGGTTTTGATTTGCCTTAATTATAATAATAAATTTACCCCAAAAACTGTCACACTACTTCGCTGACCCCCACACTTCGGCCAAGTTCAAGTTCAAGAGCCAAGCACACAGAAAATATCACAAATCTCAAGTGCGGTGCCTGGTCGACTTGAGCATGAGCTACATTATGTAAATAGTAAAAGAAATATCTAATAGCGGCTGGTAGATTGTTGTATACGTTTTCATATCTAACGACCAGTGTTGGCTAAGCCTTTTTGCAGCTTGCGTGAGGCGCAATGCACTAATATGCCCCGCTCATTGGCCGGCAGCGCAGCAGCACCGACACCAGCACATGTTTTATTTTCAAATCAATTTGGGCTTGCGCCCGCATAAGTACGCAATTCATATGCATGCACGCCCGCTTCCACATAAATATGTATATATATACATACATATATGTTGGTTGCGCTTAGAATTTGTAATGCCCACTTATAGGAAGCGCGTCGAAGCGTGCACTGCAGCCAATAAATATTAAAAAAAAAAAAGAAACAAAAAGAAAATAATAATAATAATCAATAGAATACAAATCTAGTAACATTTCGTCAATTGACAATTGACAAATGACAGTTGACAGAAAAAAGAAATTGAACAAATTGCACGCTACACAACACTACACAACAGCAAACACCAACACTACTCGATACTTCCGCCGCAGCAGCAGCAGCAGCGCAGCCTCGCTGTTCGATGCCTGCGCGAATCTACCACGAACGGCAGGTGGCGCAACTGTGCGCACTGCACGCCTTAAACAATCTGTATCAGCGTCGCAATCTGTTCACCAAGCAGCAACTGGATAATTACTGTTATGCGCTGACGCCACGCGTCTGGCTGAATCCGCATCGATCGTGGCTGGGCTGGGGCAATTACGACATCAACGTCATCATGTACGCCGTGCAGCAGATGAACTGTGAGACTATTTGGTTTGATAGACGCCGTGATCCGCATTGCCTAAATCTGGCCGAGATCTTTGGCTTCATACTGAATATCGGCGTTGCCGTAAGATTTGCCTACTATATACAGCTGCCCGGCGTGCGTAGCCGGCATTGGGTCGCCTTGCGGCGCATCGAGGGCAATTACTATAATCTGGACTCGAAGCTGGCGCAGCCGCGTTGCATTGGCAACGCGAACAAGTTCTTGGATTATCTACGCCAGCAGCTGAGGCCCGGAAATGATCATGAGCTTTTCATAATTGTGAGGCGGCAGCGGGCAGAGCAGCAGTGTTGGTTAATGCCCGAGTATCGGCTCATGCAGGAGGGCGAGTAATCACACAGACACAGGCTCACACACACACACACAGACACACGCGCCCCTAGGTTTACAATAAACATTTTTACTTTGGCATCGATAACAACAGTTTATACGCGGATAACAGTTGTTGCCGTTAGCATTCGCTGTGCGTGCAGGTAATTACAGTTACGTACATATACTATTAATGTGCCTGTGTGCGTCTCCAGCTTATGCCAATTTAGCTTTTTTTTTTGTTTAACGGTCAATCTGGCTTGCTTTTTGGCCAGGCGCCTGCATTTCTGACTATAGGACATTTTGAAATACCCTTAATCAATGTAGCAAATCGAATGAAAGCATTTTACAAACAGCATTTATAAGCTATATTACATATTATCTAAGCCTTTTTTAGGGCACATGAAATACAAGATAAGATTCAAGTGGATCATGCCATAAGCAATAAAAATATATACATACGTATATATCTCTGCAATAGAATGTGTCAGCGATTTAAAGAAGCACTTCTACACTTTATTTAGCTATTTGTAACAGTTTTTTTTTTTTTTTTAGCTATTTTTCGTTAGTTCTCAACACTGGTTCAACGAAGCGAATGCAACCACTCGATTAGCAATTAACGATAAACGCCATAATTATTTTGAATTAATGTCAAACGCAAATGCATGTTGACATGCATTTAAATTCGTATGTTTGTACATCAAAGCGTCCAAAATTATATTATGCCGCTGTTATCAGCACAGGCACAACAGCAGAGCAGAGTGCTGCCATTTCGGCAAATTACAGCGTGTGCGTGCGTGTGTGTGTGTACAGAAGAAATGAGAGAGAGAGAAAGAGAGAGAGGGGGAGACATTCGCTTGTTAATGATAATTCAACACGCAAACGATTGGACGATACAGTGCGAAAAAGTAAACACATTAAAATACTGTGCAAATGTATTATACGTTGACGATGACTCATGCTCTTTAACATAAACCTTGGACAGTGTCATTCGAGCATTTTTGCGGCGATAACAAGATCAAGAGCTGTATACGCTGCACTAACTAAGCCGCCTGTTATCTTGCGCTGTTAAACAGCTGACTTAAAACCACAATAACAGCAGCAGCGACAGCAGCAACAACAACAGCAGTCATGCTGCTAATTGCCGTTTAACATATTTTTCAAAGCTCCCGCTAAATGCGTCTGTATGCGTGTGTGTGTGTGTGTGCGTTGCCGGCGGGCTTCTGTGTGCGTAAAGCACGTGCACTTTTTGGCCTTTCGCTTGGGCAAACGGTAGGCGATAAAACAGTAAAGAAAAATGAAAAAAAAAACTAGTTTGGATTAACGACAACAAACAATACAATAGCAATTGGAAACTGTATATGCATGTATGTATGTATGTGTGCGCTTGTGTTCATTCTTGGAAGTGCGCGAAATGTCTATGGAGAAACTGCAGTTCAAGCAGACGCACAAATTGCATGTGTGTATGTGTCTGTCCGTGTGAGAGTGTGTGTGGGCCAATTTTTGAAAATGAACTTTTAATTTGATAGCGTTGGTATGAGGGTCGTCTGATACGTAATCGCAAGAAATAAACAAATACACATATAATTTACACATACATACATAAATACATAAATAATAATCGAATGTTGTATGTTATGTGTGTGTGTGTGTGTGTGTGTGCATGCTGCTTTGAATGGAATTGTTTCTTTTTTTTTTTTTTTTTTGTAGCATTCCAGTGTGCGGCCAATTTGGAAAAGCTAACCAGACTCGCTAGGAATGGAACGGAACTGAGTCACAGTCGTTCACAGCACTGACTCACACACACACACACACACACACACGTGCACCACCCACACGCAGTTACGTATGTATGTATGTATGTATGTATGTGTGTGTAACGTAATCAGAGATAGCAGCGCGCATTATCAAATTTGTATTCAACTTTTACGTAAATCTTGCGCGCAAATCTTATCAACAAATGCTCAAGCTGTGCGAACGAGTGCCGTACATTGAAGGGAGCGAGTGGAGCCTGCTGGCTGTCGATGCCACACACACACACACACACACACGCACACACAGCTAATTTGTTGGCGACCCTGAAAGCCAATTCTAGTTTCCAAAACTATGAAAATCAAAAAAAAAAAAACCAGTCAACCCTGACAAACATTTAAGTTATAGTTCAATAGAAGCGTCCACAAGAAATTCACTTCGTGACGTCGAACCAAAAGGTAATAAAAACAAAAATATACTGGAATTGCGGAATGGAACGCATTGCAGGTGGGCCTTGCCCCATTTGCACACTTACATGTGTGTGTGTGTGCCTGTGTAAATTTTGTTAGCACAGATTCACGTGAGCATTTGTAATTATGTTAATTACAACATGCGAAATGCACGCAACACACACACACGCCGCGAGTTACGTATGTGTGTGTGTGTGTGTGTTAGCTTTGCGCTAAGCAAATGTAAGGTTAATTGGCCCAAAAAAGCGGCAAATGGCCCGCTGCACAGTGTGCCCAGCTCTGCTGCGCTACTGCACAGTGTCCTGAATGCTGCAGACAACAACAAATTGCACACATAAAACAAAAAAAAAAAAAAAAAAACCAAATATGATAAGAGCCCTTATCAAACGCCTGGCTGGAAAACACCTTCGTATCATTATGCATTTCGTTGGAATTCAATTGACTCACATTTTAAGTCAAAATTTCATTTGCAATGTGGACATGAACCCAATTATGACTAATGTGAGCCTCATCGTATTTATTGCAAATTAATTGTTCGTGACAGTTTTTTTTTTTTTTTTTTTTACTGCAATCGCTTTTTTGCATGTTAGTAACAAAATAATCGCAAACAATTTCCATCTCCAACTCATTCGCACGCTAGCAAATTAATTTAATTTGTGTTTTTTGTTTTTCCAATTGGCTCTAAAGGTTATTCCCAAGAAAAACCAACCAGATTGAATTATGCGAGAAAAACGAAAGAGCAAGGGATAAGTTTTAACTAAATGATTATTTTAAATATTTGTTTCATTGAATCTTTTGTCAGAATTGTCACGCTGATATTTTGAGACTTTTTCAAAAGGATGTAGACCACTGTTCGGCACACACACACACACACACACAGACTTGTACCTATGAGAAAAAAGCATTTGCAGGGCGCCGTTGACTTTGCTGTTATTGTTATGCTTGTGTTTGTTTAGTGCATATACAAGTAAACAAATAGCATTTATTATTATTATTATTTTTCTTCTTCTTTTTTTTTGTAAACTAAACAATTAGTAAGCGCTGTGCGCGGTACGGACACCGCAGAGCAGATCGGCTGCGCTCTCATATTTGTATTTGTGCATTTGTGGGAAATTGAGATTCCAATGGAACGCGACGTCGACGCCGACACCGCTGCTGTTGTTGTTGTTGTTGTTGTTGTTGTTGAAATTGAAGAAGTGGATGAAGGAAAACAAAGTTGCAAGGCGTTGGCAAAGGGAGGGCAACAACAAACACACGCACACACACACACACACAGCTGAATACATACAATGTTGGGCGTTTCCACATGAGGTTATGTTTGGCTTAAAAGAGCAAAAATATAAAAAAAAAAATATATATATATGTATGTATGTGTATGCGTATGTATGTACGTGTTTGCGGCGACGGCGTCAGCTTACTGTACATTGCACAGCATGCATACGCACACAAGCAAACAAAACGAGCGTGTGCCTGTGTGCCGTGTAGGTGTGCCTGTGTGCACAATGCCAGTGCTTGAAAACGACGCGGTCAATGGGAACATTTACAGTAAAATAAACCAGCACACACTCACACACACACACACAAGCCTAAACGCCGCATAAGTTTAATGAATTGCGGCGAAGCGGCGACGCTGAAAAACGCTAAAAAAAAAAAAAAAAAAAGGGCGTATATACACACATGTAGATAATAACTGTAAGTTGAAATATGTATGCATGTGTGTGTGTGCAAATGAATTTTCTTTTACTCACCGCTCCAATGTGTAACGCACCAGCATAACGACAGCGGCCAATGGAATTGGCCAAATCAGATCCCGATAGTTGGCGTGCACAACATCTGGACGGGAGCCGGGCGCTATGTCCGCCCATGTTGTATTTGGCGGCAGCCAAATGTGCGTACTCCAAAATGCATCCGTGACTTTATTGATTATGTCCATGCTGGCCAGCTTAGATTTCTCTGTTTCTGTCTCTCTGCTGCCTCCTGTTCCTCTTTATTTATTTGTTACCCACAGGGCGGCGTTGAATTAACAGGAATTTCTATTTGATTTGAGATGTTGCGGCTTGCTCTGTTGAGCTGTTTATTTGTTGGCTTTTCTGTTCAAATTCTTTTATATTGTTTGGCCTGACTTCTGATTGATTTGTTGCTTTTGTTCTTTCTTTCTTTATTTTTTATTTTTTTTTTTGCCTAGTGTTTTTTCATACTTTTTTGGTATGCCGTCGTCGTTGTCAGTTATATGTACATATATGTTACGTATACATAGCTATATTTGTGTGTGTTCATGTGCGGATATTGCATTCACATTAATTTATGGAGCAAAAAAAAATATATATTAAATAAAATCCACCACGCGTTGCGAGTGGCAAGCACACAAGCACTTCTGTACACACACACACACACACACACCAACGCACGCTGAGAACTAACCGCCGAAAATGACAAGCACAGTGGTCGCCGCCGCCGCCGGACGCACAGGAAACTAGGCTGCGTGCAGAACACTTAAAATATCAGAGTTAACCGAACAGTTGCGTTAAGCTTAACCGTATTAGAAAAAAAAATAGGAATTATATGAACAATAATAAACTATATATATATATATATAAATATATATATGTATATAGAGATAGATCTTAGAAGCGCGCACACACGAACCGCTTATTTATTATTATCGAGTGATGGTTCGTTCTTGCTACCCGCTTGACAGCATTGCCAACACTGTGACAAAAGTTGTCAGTACTTGAGGCACATGATGATTTGTGAGCAAATAGGACTGTTATGCTCTACATGGGCTTAGGGATGTGTAAAATGCCCGACTGCATATCGTATACGGCATTTTTTTTTTTATATCGATAGCATCAAATGCAACCCTCAGCGCATTGACAGAGCTGCATGCATTTAACAACACTGTTGCACACTGTTTTTGACATTTGTGCTTCTTCATCTTTGCGTTTTTTTTTATTGTGACACTGCAAGCGACGTTTATTGTGTGTTCATTTTAGTTAAATTCGTTTTTAGCATATAATTTAGTTATTTAATTTATTACAATGGCTGAATTTCTGGACTCGGAAGCCGCTGAATCCGAGGTATGTCTCTATGCACATTTTCCAAGCGCGCAAAATGCGATACGCGCTCCATTGTAGGGGCGCGTGTGTGTGTATATGTATATATATATGTATTGCATTTTCTTTTCGCCTGCAGGATGAGGAAGAATTGGATGTGCACGAACGGAAAAAACTAAAAAAGCTTAAAGCCGCTGTGTCCGACAGCAGCGAGGAAGAGGAAGGTGCGTATCCAACATAAATCCCGCCCAATTCCACAAATAATACGCCAAAACTACAATTCTCATGCATATGAACCCGTCGCCCAAAATTCCCAATTTTCCGCCCCTGGGCTCCATATGCGCACAGTCTGTCTGTCTGTCTGGGCCTGGACAATTGCGAAGCTAGTTTTCCGGCCAGGGCAGGTGTCTGTCATTTGTTTACAACTTTGAGGTTATGTGCGTGTGTTTTTTTTGTATACCCTTTGCAAAGGGTATTTGCACTGCGTCATAAAATGCGCAACGCATACATATAAAATGCATATATACACTTACATGCGAGCTACTCTGGCCCGGCCCGGCCCGCCCGTCTGTCTCCATTGCTCTTCCGTCTGCTTGCTGCGGCATAGTGTATTAAGCATATTTAATTAATCAATAGCAAGTCCCTTTTCTTTTGCGCAACTTCCAAAGTGCGGAAAACTTGCCGTGTTTTATTTATAAAATGAGGCGCAATGCAATTTATTGATTTTTCATTTGTGAGCTGCAGAAATAAAAGTCTCTTCAGCTTCTTACAAATATTTATTCTATGTATATATATATATATTAAATTGAGACATTAACATTCCGAACTTGCTGCAGATGATGAGGAACGTTTGCGTGAGGAGCTCAAGGATCTAATTGACGACAATCCCATTGAGGAGGATGATGCCAGCGAGAATGATTCGGACACGGGCAGCGGTGGCGACGAGGATGGCGGCAGCGGCAAAAAGCGTAAAAAGCATGAGGACGATGATCTGGACGATCGTTTGGAGGACGACGATTACGATCTGATCGAGGAGAATCTGGGCGTTAAAGTCGAACGACGCGTAAGTTCCATACGAAAGTGTTCCGATCTCCCCAAACTATTTCCCATTTTCTTTTGCATAGAAACGTTTCAAGCGCCTGCGACGCATTCACGACAACGAAAGCGACGGCGAGGAGCAGCACGTGGACGAGGGACTAGCGCGCGAACAAATCGCCGAGCAGCTATTCGATGAGAACGATGACGTAAGCATACGCTGTCCGGATACCTAAAACTAAACCACATTTATTTGAATAATTCTCTCTGATACACAGCAAAGCATCGAGAGACGCAGCGAGCGCAGCATCCGGGAGGCCGACACCTTCGATGACGAGGACAGCGAATCGGATGCCGATGATTTTATTGTGGACGACAATGGTCGTCCCATTGCCGAGAAGAAAAAGAAGCGTCGACCCATCTTCACAGATGCGTAAGTACAGCCAAACTCTGCGATTCAAATCCTTGGCCAACTAAGCACATGCAACTAGGTAGATTATGTTCGAGCTTCTAGTGAATCATCTTTATTTGATACGCTCTGATCTGTATAGGACGCCAGCTCTTGCCCAACTCTCTCTGAAGAAACTTATATTCCCAAATAAAATCTATTGTGAGAAACTTTTTAAGGGACCCAAAAATCACCTTAAAAGATTTTCCAATTCACATTTCCCCAAAAACCAATAAGAGATGTCTATAAGAATAGAGCTTATCCAAAAAGTTTAACAACAATTTAAATATTCTCAATTTGTGCTTATTCGACTTGCCGAAATGTTTTGCATAACTTTGAAAATCTTCGCATATTCAGAAATCGTTTTGTCTTAAAAGTTAAAAACAAATCTATTTCCGATTTGTTATCGTTTTGCTAAATCGCTTAAATCGATTTCGAAACGCGTTTATTTCTTTTTTTTAATTGCATAATGACTCAATATTATTTTGCTGGTTTATCTATTCTTTCCGGCTTTCAATCATTAGCTTTCAATCGGTGCAGGGTATATATATATAGGTTATCTATTGATTGATTGATTGATGGACTTAAGCAAAGGCTTTGATTATCAAGGAATATTTTATATATAAATAAAATAACATACAGCTACGTCAATAGAATTCAATACCCATTAAATTGATGCAAAAGATCTTGTTTTGCATCATTTGATTGATTTAATACACAAATGATTGACTTACTTATATATATCAATCAATGCGATTATGCAAACAGTTTGCAGAGCTTAGCAAATGGGTTTAGCTGCACTTTGTTTGGTTTTTAGAAAACTAGCGCTTGATGGATTATTGATTGATTGATTGACTTGAGTGCAACATAAACGATAAAAGTGAATATAGTAAAAATTACTGCATGAGAACTGATTGATGGGATGGCACTCTTTATATTAATCGCTTGATTGATTCTTAATTGATTGATTGATTGAATGTTTTGCTTGTCAATGAATATGCGAATTAAAATAGGACTAATTGATAGGATTACAAACCTAATATTATAAAAGTTGTGTAATTCATCGTTTGATTGATTGATTGAATGTTTTCTCGTCACAAACGCACAGCTCACTGCAGGAGGGTCAGGATATATTTGGCGTTGACTTTGACTATGATGATTTCTATAAGCCCGAGGAGGATGAGTACGAGGAGGAGTCGGAGGGCGATGAATACGATGAGGATCTGCTGGGCGGCGATGATTTTCGTGCGGCTAAAAAGAAGAAATCACCGAAAAAGAAGGCAATCAAAAAGACAATCTTCGACATATACGAGCCGAGCGAACTGAAGCGCGGCCATTTCACCGACTTGGACAATGAGATACGCAAAACGGATATACCGGAGCGCATGCAGCTGCGCCAGGTGCCGGTGACAGCGGTGCCGGAGGGCTCTCACGAGCTGGACGACGAGGCCAATTGGATATATCGTTTCGCCTTCTGCAAACAGACCGTCTCCGAGCAGGAGAAGGCCGATAATCGCGAAAAGATGCGCAAACCGCCGACGGCTGTCAATAAAATCAAACAAACATTGGAGTTCATACGCAATCAACAGCTGGAGGTGCCCTTTATAGCATTCTATCGCAAGGAGTACGTAAAGCCCGAGCTGAACATCGATGATCTGTGGAAGGTCTACTACTATGATGAGCGCTGGTGCCAGCTCAACGAGCGCAAAAAGAAGCTAAAGCAGCTGTTCGAGAAGATGCGACAATTTCAGCTGGAAACCCTGTGCGCCGATCCCGACAAACCGCTGCCGGACGATGTGCGTCTAATGTTGGACAGCGATTTCGAGCGTCTCAACGATGTCCAGTCCATGGAGGAGCTCAAGGATGTGCACATGTACTTTCTGCTCAACTACTCGCACGAGCTGCCCAAAATGCAGGCCGAGCTGCGACGCAAACAGCTGCAGGAGAAACGCGAGCAACGTGCTCGCCGTCAGGCTGCGGCCAGTGCGGGCAGCGATGGCGAGACAAACGGCCCGGATACGCTTGTGCCCGACAAGCCGGACAATAGCGTTGACCTGGACGAGGCTGAGGAGCTGGAACTGGCCGCCGATGAGCAGCTCAAGCAGGCGCCCAACAGCAGTCCCTATGCGGTCTTCCGCAAGGCGGGCATCTGTGGCTTTGCCAAGCATTTTGGGCTAACGCCCGAACAATTTGCAGAGAATCTGCGCGACAATTATCAG
This sequence comes from Drosophila virilis, assembly GCF_030788295.1. Taxonomy (NCBI): domain Eukaryota; kingdom Metazoa; phylum Arthropoda; class Insecta; order Diptera; family Drosophilidae; genus Drosophila; species Drosophila virilis. The sequence continues at coordinate 1,072,798 of NC_091543.1, forward strand.
CGCAACGAGGTCAACCAGGAGAGTCTCAGTCCCACCGAGATGGCCAAGCAGTATTTGTCGCCGCGCTTCATGACCGTCGACGAGGTGCTGCACGCTGCCAAATATGTGGTCGCACGCCAGCTGGCGCAGGAGCCGCTCCTGCGCAAGACCATGCGCGAGGTGTACTTCGATAGGGCACGGCTCAATATACGTCCCACCAAGAACGGCATGGTGCTGATCGATGAGAATTCGCCAGTCTATTCGATGAAATATGTGGCCAAAAAACCGGTCGGTGATCTCTTTGGTGATCAGTTCATTAAGCTGCTCATGGCCGAGGAGGAGAAGCTGCTGGAGATTAAATTTCTCGACGAATTCGAGGGTAATGCCAATGCGAACGGCCCACCCGGCGATTATGTGACCGAGGCGACGCAGCTCTATCATCTGGATCAGTTTGCCAAGAATGTGCTTGAATGGAATGCTTTGCGTGCCGAATGCGTGCAGCTGGCCTTGAAGAAGTGGGTCATACCCGATCTGATCAAGGAGTTGCGCGCCACACTGCACGAGGAGGCGCAACAATTTGTGCTGCGCTCCTGCATAGCCAAGCTCTACAAATGGCTCAAGGTGGCGCCCTACAAGCCGGAGATGCCGCAGCATCACAATTTCGAGGAGTGGAGCACGTTGCGCGGCATTCGTGCCATGGGCCTGGCCTACGATCCGGATCAGTCGGTGGCTGCGTTTTGTGCAATTGCCAGCCCGGAGGGCGACATCTCTGACTATTTGCGGCTGCCGAGCATACTGAAGCGCAAGAACTCGTACAATGCCGAGGAGAAGGCCCAAAAGCTGGCCGATTTGCGCAAGCTGTGCGATTTTATTAAACTAAAGAAACCGCACGTGATTGTGATTGGCGCCGAGTCGCGGGATGCACAAATGATACAGACGGACATACGCGAGATACTGAAGGATCTCGAGGCGAACGAACAATTTCCGCCCATCGAGGTGGAGATCATTGACAACGAATTGGCCAAGATTTATGCCAATTCCAAGAAGGGTGAATCCGATTTCAAAGAATATCCGCCGCTGCTCAAACAGGCCGCTTCGCTGGCACGCAAAATGCAGGATCCGCTGGTGGAATATTCGCAATTGTGCGATGCCGACGACGAGATACTCTGCCTGCGCTATCATCCGCTGCAGGAGCGTGTGCCGCGCGAGCTGCTGCTCGAACAGCTCAGCCTAGAGTTCATCAATCGCACCAGCGAGGTCGGCCTCGACATCAATCTGATGGTGCAGAATTCGCGAACGGTCAATCTGTTGCAGTATATTTGCGGTCTGGGTCCGCGCAAGGGTCAGGCGCTGCTCAAGCTGCTCAAGCAGAGCAATCAGCGTCTAGAGAATCGCACACAGTTGGTGACCGTCTGTCATCTGGGACCGAAGGTGTTCATCAATTGCAGCGGCTTCATCAAGATCGATACCAGTTCGCTGGGCGACAGCACAGAGGCGTATGTTGAGGTGCTGGACGGATCGCGTGTGCATCCAGAGACCTATGAATGGGCACGCAAAATGGCCATCGATGCCATGGAGTATGATGACGAGGAGACAAATCCGGCTGGGGCACTCGAGGAGATACTGGAATCACCGGAAAGACTCAAAGACTTGGATCTGGATGCATTTGCCGTCGAATTGGAACGTCAGGGTTTCGGCAGCAAAAGCATCACGCTCTACGATATACGCAACGAGCTGAGCTGCCTCTACAAGGATTATCGTTCCGCCTATATGAAACCCAGCGCCGAGGAGCTCTTCGATATGCTCACCAAGGAGACGCCCGATTCGTTCTATGTGGGCAAATGTGTTACGGCCATGGTCACGGGCTTCACATATCGCCGGCCGCAGGGCGAGCAGCTTGACAATGCCAATCCGGTGCGCATCGACGATTCGGATAGCTGGCAGTGTCCGTTCTGTCATAAGGATGATTTTCCCGAATTGTCCGATGTTTGGAATCATTTCGATGACAACAATTGTCCGGGTCAGGCGTCGGGTGTGCGTGTCCGGCTCGAGAATGGTTTGCCCGGCTTTATACACATCAAGAATCTGTCTGACAAACAGGTACGCAATCCGGAGGAGCGTGTCCGTGTCTCTCAGATGATACATGTGCGCATCATTAAGATCGATATCGATCGCTTCTCCGTCGACTGCAGCTCCAAGTCGGCCGACCTCAAGGACGTGAACAACGAATGGCGACCGAGACGCGATGCCTTCTATGACTTTGTCACCGAGGAGCTGGACAATCGCAAGGTGACAGATGCCAAGGCGAAGGCAATGAAACGCAAAACCTATGCGCGACGCGTTATTGCCCATCCGAGTTTCTTTAACAAATCGTATGCGGAGGTAATTGCCATGCTGGCCGAGGCGGATCAGGGCGAGGTGGCGCTGCGTCCGAGCAGCAAGTCCAAGGATCATTTGACGGCCACCTGGAAAGTGGCCGATGATATTTTCCAGCACATCGATGTGCGCGAGGAGGGCAAAGAGAATGAGTACAGTCTGGGCCGCAGTCTATGGATTGGCACCGAGGAGTTCGAGGATCTTGACGAGATCATCGCGCGACACATCAATCCCATGGCACTGGCCGCACGCGAACTGCTTCAATACAAATACTATAAGCCCAATACGGCGCCGGCGAATGTTAATGAGCGCGACTTCATGGAGCAGCTGTTGCGCGACGAGAAGGCCCGTGATCCGAAGAAGATACACTACTTTTTTACCGCCTCGAAGAGCATGCCCGGCAAATTTCTGCTCTCGTACCTGCCCAAGACAAAGGTGCGGCACGAGTATGTGACCGTTATGCCCGAGGGTTATCGGTTTCGTGGCCAAATCTTTGATACCGTCAGCAGTCTATTGCGCTGGTTCAAGGAGCACTGGCTCGATCCGACTGCGGGCATGTCCAGCATGTCAGCCAGTGCCACGCCCGCCAGCAATACGCCAACAAACATGATGCGACCGCCGCCCTCAGCTTCACTTAGCTCCTTGGGGGGAGCTGGTGGCGGTGGCGCATTCAGCAGCTCGGGCAGCATCTCGGGCGGCACACCGCGCAGCGGCATCAGCAGCAGCGATATGCGCACCTCGAGCGCCTACTCCGTAACGCATTCCATTGGCGGCGCCGCCGGCATGCCCATAAATGCCGCCGGAATCGGACATTACGGTAGCGGCAGCACGCCAACATTTGGCGCGCACATCAATACGCCGTATACGCCGAGCGGCCAGACACCGTTCATGACGCCCTATACGCCGCATGCAACACAAACGCCACGCTATGGCCACAACGTGCCCAGCCCCAGTTCACAGTCGAGCAGCAGCCGGGGGCATCATTACGGCGGCACGCCACGCTTCTACGACATGGCCGGAGGCGGCAATGCCTACAACAGCGCCAGCCTCTATCAGCAGCCACATTCGCACCAGCATCATGCGCACCCACATCCACATCCACATGCACATTCACATCATCACCAGCAGCAGCAGCACCAGCAGCAGCAGCATCTACAGCAACGTGCCAAAGAGAACCTCGACTGGCAGCTGGCCAATGATTCCTGGGCGCGTCGCAAGCCCCAACATCAAACCCAGCAACAACAACAACATGCACAGCAACAGCAAGGACAACAACTGGGCCTGGCCATGAGCCTGGGCCTGAGCTTGCCCAGCGCTGGCTATGGCGGCGCCGGCTCCACGCCCACAAATGAATATCATACGAGCAGCGCCAGTCGTGCTGGCATTGCCTTGGGCACGGGCGGCGGCGGCGGCGGCGGCGTCTCCTCCTCATCCAAGTCGTCGGTGCGTAGCACGCCGCGCACAAACACATCGCCGCACTCCATGAACCTGGGCGACTCGACGCCCCTCTACGATGAGAATTAGGACTCGGAATTGTGTGTCTGTGTCTGTGTGTGTGTGTGTCTGTGTGTGTGTATTGATCTGGATTTAATTATATATATATATATATATACATAAGTAATAAGTATATTACTCTGTACACTCACAAGTTAAGCAAACGGAAACTCAACGCAAACCCTAAGCATTAAAAAGCATTAATAAAATAAATACACAACAAAAAGATAAATTTAAATTCCCATAACATTTGTCTGTTATGTTCAATATAACATGCTTATTTCATGTTAAAATAACATTTTCCATTTTAAATTAACGTAACATTCTCCTTTCATGTTGACATAACATTTTCCCATTAAATTAACGTAACATTCTGCTTTCATGTTAACATAACATTTGCTATCTTACACTTAACAGTCAATTCTGGCCGAGAGCTGGCAACGCTGCGCTTGCAAGCATATCCTGCAAGAGAAATGCCCTAAAAATTTCCTTTTAACAAATTTCCCAAAAAGGGCCTTTTTTGAATTAGAAAGAGATAGCTGATAAATATCTATGCAGCTGGTGGCGCGCCCTTTGAATGTGAGAGCGGGACAGAAAATCAAAAATAATAACACATTTAATTTGCTTCTGTTTTTATAAGAATTGTTCTATTTGCGAGTTTACAGGTTTAATATCAATGTTCTTTACAAAATTACAATATCAAAAAGACTGTTTTTTAAACTATTTTTTTTTTTAGCTTATCAAACGCATCGCACGGAATGAAGTTGAGTGGTTGCCGGTTCGAATCCTGCTGCACAACTATTTCTTGGCCGTTGCATACTTGAAGGCATAGATGAGGGCCACGCCCAGCAGAATGCCGCCCACGGCCAGTCCGATTTCCCGGCAACTGTTGCGACAAAAACAAAGCACATAATCATATATAGTATACATATATACATCATAAAAGATAACGGGGCAATATTAGTAGAGGGGTGGGGGGAGATTGTGTTCGATTTGGATTAATGCAAGATGCAACATTGTTTGGGCGTGGCAGTCTCAAAACTGGCGCTAGCATTCGCATTCGCATTGTCAGTGGCATCGGCATTGGCAGTGGGCGTGGCACTAATTAAACCAAAAAGAATATCAAAATAAAAACTGATCAGAGAGTGAGAGAGAGAGAGCGACAGAGAGCGAGAGAGGTGTCGTGCTGGCATGATGTGCTTCGTGCTAGATGTCGAGCATTGATAAGATGCAGCCACTAATACATACATATATACATATACACACACACACACACACACACACGCTCAAAGCATTGGAAATGCAGTCAATTTGACGGCAGAGCTTTCCGTCTATTTTTCACTTTAATATAATGGATAACATCAAATTAAAACTCTCGCTTGCTCTGTGAGTGCATTTGAAATAACAGAACATTCGCCCGTTTTTCACCTTTGCAGGTGAAATTGCGCTGTTAGGCAGGCTAACAGAGTCTGTCAACACGAGCTGTAACATAAATGTTATCTACATACATGATGCCTAAATGTATATTGGTGCGTTTGTGTGCGTGTGCCTGTGTTAATGTGCACATTTAATTTCGATTTCACAAATTATTATAAATTTACATGCTGAATTGAGTGGTTGATCAGCTTTTGTAGAATTTCACTTTGGTGCTGGCGAAGAATTTGAAGCTTGCAAATAGAATATATATAGATATATACCCGATTAGCAAATCAGCATGCAGAGTATACGAGAATTATGCTAGGTTAAGGACGAACTGTTAATTCAAATGGATTCAATTGGATTCTGTTGCTGATCGCGCTCTAATTGGAAACCGGTTCCAGTTGCAGCTGACTCGGGCATGCCTTTTAGAATGTATGCGCGTGCGGGTTAATTCGATAATGTTGTTGCTCATGATGATGTTCTTGATGATCATGCTGTTGCATGCACACAATATCATATCACGCTCTGTTTGCCACAAAACGGACGCCAATTTCTTCTGTTGATTGTTTCAATTTTCCTGTTAATCGCCAAACTTACCCGACGGGCTTCTTCTTTTTAATATCGCTGGCCGCCAAATTGCCAATAAGAAACTTCTTCATAATCTGACTGAAAGAGACAGAGTGAGAGAGAGACGTAACGAGTGAGAGGGGGCGGAGATATTTAACAGCTGCTGTTATCTTGAAAGCTTACCGCGCCTCCTGGCTGTGGCCCACATCGATGAACTCCTTGGTGCCATCACGACCAGCCACAGATTTGAGTGAATCCTCGCCGCCAGGATGCTGTAAGCAATTAATTTTTAAATTATTTGATTTTTGGCTTATTTGCCACTCACTTCTTTCAGAAACTTGGTCAGATCGTAGACTTTGTCCTCGATTATCACCCACAAATCGTTGGGTTTGTTGTGCTTCTTCACCTCGGCCAAGCTGATTTCCTTGCTCATTCTGCACACTACGCAACACCAAATTTACTACAAAATTACAAAACAAATATATATCAAAATTTTCCTGTGCACTAAGTCGTGTGCGTGTGTGAAGTGTTTGTGAATTTAACTTCGACAACAGCTGTTGTCAGTGATGGCAGCACGTCAATATATCGATTATTGAGCCGACTCGTTCATATCGATACTTTGTTTGAGTACATGTTGCTAGCTGACCTATGTATGTGACCGTTTGCGTTTGTTGCTGTTAATAGCTGCTGGTTAACATAACTGCAGAAAATACTTCGAATGTTACACGCCTGTTAGAATGTATGTTATCATAATGCAGCAATTTGTTTGCAGTCTGTTGTTGCTGACATAACAGAACCCCGAACGTATTGAACACGACCGCCGCATACCCTGCAAAAATCGACATACCTAAAAATCATCAAGAATTGTCTACAAAAATAAACAAATTTTGAACGCGCACGAAGAACTTTATTGAATATTTAAATATTTTGGAATTTTGACCATAATTTACTGCCAATTAACATGAACTACAGGGAATACATTTATGTTGTCTATTTGAGTACATTTAGTTATTTGAAAGATTTATATATTGACTTCTTTTAATAGTGTTCAAATCTAGTAACCGCCACGCAGACGCAGAACCAAGTGCAAAGTGGACTCCTTCTGAATGTTGTAGTCGGACAAAGTACGTCCATCCTCCAGCTGCTTGCCGGCGAAGATCAAACGCTGCTGATCTGGGGGAATACCCTCCTTGTCCTGGATCTTGGCCTTAACATTCTCAATGGTATCGGATGGCTCCACCTCCAAGGTGATGGTCTTGCCAGTCAAGGTCTTGACGAAGATCTGCATGCCACCACGCAGACGGAGAACCAGATGAAGGGTCGACTCCTTCTGGATGTTGTAGTCGGACAAAGTACGTCCATCCTCCAGCTGCTTGCCGGCGAAGATCAAACGCTGCTGATCTGGGGGAATGCCCTCCTTGTCCTGGATCTTGGCCTTAACATTCTCAATGGTATCGGATGGCTCCACCTCCAAGGTGATGGTCTTGCCAGTCAAGGTCTTGACGAAGATCTGCATGCCACCACGCAGACGGAGCACCAAGTGCAAAGTGGACTCCTTCTGGATGTTGTAGTCGGACAAAGTACGTCCATCCTCCAGCTGCTTGCCGGCGAAGATCAAACGCTGCTGATCTGGGGGAATACCCTCCTTGTCCTGGATCTTGGCCTTAACATTCTCAATGGTATCGGATGGCTCCACCTCCAAGGTGATGGTCTTGCCAGTCAAGGTCTTGACGAAGATCTGCATGCCACCACGCAGACGGAGAACCAGATGAAGGGTCGACTCCTTCTGGATGTTGTAGTCGGACAAGGTGCGTCCATCCTCCAACTGCTTGCCAGCGAAGATCAAACGCTGCTGATCTGGGGGAATACCCTCCTTGTCCTGGATCTTGGCCTTAACATTCTCAATGGTATCGGATGGCTCCACCTCCAAGGTGATAGTCTTGCCAGTCAAGGTCTTGACGAAGATCTGCATGCCACCACGCAGACGGAGAACCAGATGAAGGGTCGACTCCTTCTGGATGTTGTAGTCGGACAAGGTGCGTCCATCCTCCAACTGCTTGCCAGCGAAGATCAAACGCTGCTGATCTGGGGGAATGCCCTCCTTGTCCTGGATCTTGGCCTTAACATTCTCAATGGTATCGGATGGCTCCACCTCCAAGGTGATGGTCTTGCCAGTCAAGGTCTTGACGAAGATCTGCATGCCACCACGCAGACGGAGCACCAAGTGCAAAGTGGACTCCTTCTGGATGTTGTAGTCGGACAAAGTACGTCCATCCTCCAGCTGCTTTCCGGCGAAGATCAAACGCTGCTGATCTGGGGGAATACCCTCCTTGTCCTGGATCTTGGCCTTAACATTCTCAATGGTATCGGATGGCTCCACCTCCAAGGTGATGGTCTTGCCAGTCAAGGTCTTGACGAAGATCTGCATATTTCCTGTTCCTAAGAAAATTTCAAAAACCAAAATGGAAATATGTATTTGTGTGTATTCAGGTATAGAGTGACAAATCGATTAAATGCCAAATATGAGGTCACACTGACGCATGCAACCCTGCACTATACGAGTAAGCGCTGCTTCTTTTTTTTTTTTTTTTTCTTTCTTTGCTACCCTCAAAAGAAAGTGCGCAGCAAGTTTTTTTTTCTGCGTCGTGACCTAGTTTTGTAAAACGGAACAAACGCCTGCGCACACTAAAATAGTTAGCTGATAACAAGTATAGACACAATTGTATGTATGCATAACTACAACTTAAGTTAAGCTTGCATTTGGTTCGTACTTTGAATTTCACAACTTTGCAGTCACTTCAAAGAATGACTAATTATTTTCAATAACCCCCACAAAGATGTATGTATGTATGCGTGCATGTGTGTGTGTATACGTCAGCTGCACTTGTTCTTTGTTCGACGCCATTTTGAAGTGTGTAGACAATAAAATGGCGTATGCAAGTACGCAGTAGTTGTACATACATATATATATATGCATATGCATTTATAGAAAATGTACATTGAACACATTCATGGCCAACCAATTTTATTTCGTTGCGTTGGTAAAAAGAAAAAGCAAAATAGCTTTATTTAAGACATATTTTCGACTTGTAATTATTTTGCTAGTGTGCATACGCATATATGTGCGTATGTGTGCGTGTGTGTTACATGCACAAATTTTCTTTGTCTCAAATGAAGTTATAATTTCTCAGTTGTGACTTGAAATTTACGGAAATTCCTATAACGTTTTATAATAGTTATATACATACCTTTTTATATTATCAAATTCACTATTATTTTAATTAAGTTTTAAATTGATTTTTTTTCTTTCACTTTGTTGTTGCACTAAATGCACTTAGACACGTCTGCTTTGGCTGAACACTGAAATACTTGTGTTTGAAACGTTGCCACTGCAAGAAAAATATAGTTCATAACAGAGTTTCGAATGAGAATGCGAATCGATTTTCTTAATTCTGTTAGTGACTTGTGCTATCGAAAGAAGTGTTGCCAGTCGCGAAAATTAGTTATGTTAGCTCGCTTGGTTCTGTTATGCGCGAAGGCAATGTTCAAAATGCCGATATGTATAAACCGCATAATGTTAATCAAATATTAAAGAATATTCTAATAAGTCAAATAAAAGTTCACAAATCGAATAATCAGAACAATTGTTCATTTTGTGAATACATCAAAAACAAGCTCATTAATAACTTGATATAATGGCGCTGAAAGCCATCTAAATATCGATACAACAATTATGGCCATTCTAGTAACAATATTAGCAATATTAAGTCTTTGGATAAATTATTAAATGTTTATTCCAGCCGATATTGGAAAGTGCGCGATTGCATTTATGATCTTCCCTGGCACCCCTATCGATAACGTGCAGCCA